>NC_140941.1:52199118-52741618 GCF_014529385.1 Adiantum capillus-veneris | reverse complement strand
CGACAAGGGTGTGGTGCCCTGTAAGGTACATCTCAAGAAAAATACCAGAAAGAGAAATATAGACTTCTCCGATGATGCAGATGTGCTAGAAAGTACAAAATGTAAAGAAAAGGAGGATGTAGCTTCTCTGGAAGACCCAACTGCAACTGATGAGAGGCTGTTTGATTTTGCAGCATCTTGTGGTGCTGGGGACAAGTATGATCTAATTCATTCTATGTTTAATCCAAAGTTTGACATTGAAGACCTATTAGCTCAGCACAGTAATTTCTTGCAGTCCTACAGAGATAAGTTTGAGGTGATGGTGCAGGTAGGAAGGGTTGTTCTGCCTACTATGACTCTTGTGCATTTAAATGACTGTGGTGGAAAGGGACAGGGAGTGAAGAAGTATAGGGAGTTACCACCCTCTTGCCGACATTCAGTCTGCCCTTTGCACCAAAAAGAATGCAAACTCATTCAGGAAGCCTTTGGCTTTATGATTTACCTCAACAGCCTGTTTGGATTCCTCATGCAGAATCCTGATGAGGTGTTAGAGGAGCAGGATGCAGCACCAGAAGAGGAATGCGAGGAGACAACTCATATGCAAGAAGTCGAGGAGGTTGAAGACACAGTTGACCTTGAGGTTGAGGCAATTGAAGTACAAAGAAGTAAGATGCTCTCCGTGAAAACCACAGAAATCAAACTTCCATTGGATGTCAGTAACTTCACTGAGAAGCATGCTCAGATGATGTTGCCAGCTGTGCCTGAGTTCAGGATTGGAGACAGGACCTATATCTTCTTACATGATGTGCAAAGTGTGTTTTATTTAAGGGAAGATTTCTCCCTGGCTATTATTTCCAGAGTCCAAGAGGAGAGGAGTGGATTTGTTTCAGAGGATAGTAGTGATGATGAGGCAATGGAAACATCCAGCAATCCAATGGAATGCCTTCGAAGATGCTTTGAGAAAGCTGAAAAATACAAGGAGACACTACCTGATGAAGCCACCTTCCAAGCAATAAGACAAAGCCTAAGACCATCGAAAAGTAACAAAGAAGTGGAGGATTGGTTTAACCATTCAGGTCAGGGGTCAACTACATCTGTAGACCTGTGGCAAGAAAACCTCTTTCTGCAGGATGAGAGCTTCATGGTATCTCTCTCTCTCTCTCTCTCTCTCTCTCTCTCTCTCTCTCTCTCTCTCTCTCTCTCTCTCTCTCTGTTTGTGTCATTTCTGACATTGTATGTGCAGTCTTGGATTGCTGACAAGGATGACTTCCTTCGGCGCCGGACAAGAGAGTATCGAGGAAGGGATGCGGCCCTAGCACAGTACCTTTCAAAGCTCTGCGAGTCACCGATAGTAGTTTTTCACAATTCCATGTCACAAGAGGGTTCAATAGCAACTTACACATTCAAGACACTATCACGCTTCTTGGGTGGACCGGTGCTGCCCAAAAGTGCAGATAAAGTCATTCTTGTTGACAAAGTGTTTGCTAGAGATTGTTTTGGTTACTGCCCAGGCTATACAGGTGGTCGGGCAGCGTATTACTACACGTACACAGCAATGGCACTAGCTCTTGGTAGACAAAACCCAGATGAACTTTTAGAGTATGGCAAACATCTCATGATTCGTTACAAGGGTGACGTGCCAAAAAACAAAATTGAACCTGCAAAATCTTGATACACTTCAAGTAGCAATTGTATAAGATCATGTATTACATAAATTTTTTACAATGCCATCCACTCAGAGTATCTTTCTCCACTTGTGATTCACATACACCATTGTCTCTCTCCACCTTCGTTGACTTTCACGAGCTCCGGAGTTGTTGTATGCCATTGATCTTTTAGATTTTTGTTGTTGTAAATGTCTGATTGCTTGTGCTGTTGCTGAATTTGCCAAGACTTCTTTTGCCTGCATTCGATGAATGATTCTACGATAGAACCATTCAAATAGTTCTCTCAAACTGTTAGCCTTGATTCGAGAGCCACCATGTCGTGTGTGCCTGAAATAAGCATTTCTCGCCATGTAATGAGACTTTTCCATCCCTTGGGTATTCCATATTGCCGGGTTCCCATACTTCTGTATAAAATATGGCAAATGATTGAAGATGATGTGCTGGATATGAAAACAGATTAGTTAGAATGTTTTACACTCACATATTTGCACATAAGAGAGAATGAAATACACAATAATACCATGTAGTGAGTAATCTGGGTGTCTGTCCAGGCTGTCTTGAATGATTTTTTCAGAAGGTTGAGATTTTCCTTGAACTTGTTCATATCACCTTGTGACCAGTCATCTTTGTCGCACATCAAAAATAGGATGTCTATTGATCGCCAAACCTCAGCCTTCGCGTTACGAGTAGTTGGTTCGTGGTCTTTGACTGCAATATGTAGCTTTTTCCAGCTCTGATACTCTACCTTGCTAACATAAGATGTGTTATATATTTTTCCATGTTTTGTTAGCTTTGGATCTCTTGTACCTTGGGGCTTAGATAAAAACCTCCGTGCCTTCACCCCACCGATGGATGGTTTGCATGGGACATCCTTCTCAGCAGTTGATCTCTTTTCATCCCGCTGGATTTTCACATTGCCACCATGAAGCCCCATATCCGACAGTACCATTTCTAAGCACTGCAAGGCTACTTGTCGTTCTGCAGAGTTCTTAATCTTCCAAGCAAACCCGATGTATAAGTAGACCAATTTCTCTACAATTCTACAAAGGGCATGCATTGTACAAATGTGAACATTCACAAGTGGTATTTTCAAAACTGGTCGAAAAGCAGGATCCTCAATGTGACGTGTTGGAGCTTTTCTCCACCACTTTGGGTTCATGACCTTTGCAGGCTCCATGCAGAACAAACACGGTGACTTTGCCATTGCACCCATTCCACAATTATACATGCACTTTAATGTTTTAAGGTCACCTGCAAGATGCCACTGAACTTGAAAGTCTCCCCTTCCATCTAGACGTAGTACCTCTCCCTGGTTAGTCTGTCGATCAATCAGCTCCGGAATATTAGTTCGATGGAACACCCAATATAGAATCTCATGATCTTCTTTCTTTACCTGCAACACAAAATAAATGAGACTTAAGTAGATCTGAATATTTGAGCTTACTTGAGAATATCGCTTACCTCAAACGCACCAAGCCACCATATGTTAGATTCTGATTGAACACTAAAATATAAAGGATCATCACTGGGACACTTTGAGAGGGCTCTATTCATTAAAGTAATAGTAACACGCTCTAGCTTTTTCTCTTTAACAAGCTCACACTCATCCAGTTTTAACACAAAATGTAATAGTCCACGTGACTCTTCAAATGTGACGTTGTAAAACTCCACCATTCTCTTCTGTAGTATCCGCAGGTCCATAAAAATATTGTTGAACTCATCATATGCCACAGTGTTGGCTCCATGGCCACTGTAAGTTGCTTTAATATGAAAGGGTTGTCCAAGATAGTCTCCCTGTGCCTCGTTAAGCTGAAGCCTCTCTTTCCAAACACTTGAGGCTGATGGTAGAAGTTTGGATTTTATACCCTTCCTAACAAAGATGGTTGAGACAGACTTTTGGATAGCCGAATATCCTCTTTTGCTTACACCAAGTGAATCAAGTGTGCCTTGTATCTCTTTTGCAGGCACTGAGTTCTCTGAAATAAAGCGGTCCACTACATTTCTTTGTAGAACCTTAAACTTCTTGTCATGTACTATATCTGCTGCTAGGCTTCTACTTATAAGTGGCTTCAATCTCTTTCCTATATTGGCTTTGGGGTCAATGTTTTCCTTGTCAGGATAGATTGAGTCTCTACATGAAGACAATGCATAAGTAAATAACAGAAAATTTGCTTCACTAACACTATTTAGGCACATGAAAACAATGCATAACAAGAAAAAACAAAGTGATTACTTAACTAAGACAATGTAGCCAACCAAGAAGCATCACCTTAATGCTCGGATTCTTTTCTTGAGACCTCCTGATGCAACCTGCAATGTTTCAAGATTGCGCAATTTCTTCTTTCGGATACGACCACCCAAGATGGTGTCCTTCATTTGACAACTTCGCACCTTTTCTTTCAGTTCTTGTACCTCTGTTTTATGTTGCAAAATGGTAACCTGATCTGTAGAATGTAAATGTGAAAGGCGAACAATCTCACATTGTTGAGATTGGAAAATGCTCTTGTAAGTTCCAGCTTCTCTTGTAAGTGATTTACAATAACCCAGAAGGCCGTTTTCTCCATCACCAGCAAAGGTCAATAAGCTTGTAGGATTGACAAACGGTGGAGACGCATTAGTTATTGGATTCTTAGGGTAGAGAGAGCCTCTCGTCCAGATATCTATGTGTTTAGCTCCTTGAGCTCTGAGCGTGTCTATGGAGGTGGGAGGTATATGTGTGTTTGTTTTACTGCGCTTAATCAATGGTTGGTACTCATTGTCCAAATCAATGTGAAGGTGATATTTGGCTCGTTTGTGGGTAACATTTGTGCCATTTGAGGAGTGCGCCATTAGCCAAATGTGCAGGTTTAATGGAAAGTGAATAGCGGCTGCGGATTTGTCCCTCCATGTTAGATTCATTCCCTCCGTATTGACGTTGTTCATTCAATACAACTAAAAAGAGTATTATCCCTCAATCACTACGAACGAATGTTCAGAGGGGTAAGGAATGTACTTAAAGTACACTTTTTGAAGTTTTACTATGAAAGACCCAGCTCTTTTATTTGTCATTTTTTCTAGAGAGAGAGTGCAAAAAATACATTTTCTTAGAAGGCCCTCCAAATGACCTCCGAAATTTCCTAATGGGCTGAGCACCATTGCTGCTCACTTCTTGGATACATATGGTTGTTTTGTGGAGCACAATTGTCTCTAAGACTCTCTAGAATGGCCTTGGTGAGATCTGCTAAATACATCTTAGTTATCTTTGGCTCTTTAGCAATAGGTTTTATGGTCATTGGCTCATGCCCCGATGCTTGCGAGCTAGTAGTTCTAGGCTCAATAGACACTCTTTCTCCTTGAATCATTGAGTTGTCCTTCAAGTGGATCGCATTGGTGGTGACTGCTTCCCAAGTTGATACCTCTAATGACTAGGCCATTGTAGATATCCTCATGTCGTAGTCCCCTTATGAATCTACCTAGCAATTGGTTATTATTGAAGCACTAAATTTGGATTACAACGAGAATTCAAATGCTTCAAGTGACTAATAAAGTCTCTCACGGACTCCTCTTTCTCTTATTGCGCTTTCTGGAGCTGAGAGGCTACACCCCAAAGTACTCCCTCTCGTATGTAATCTTTCAAGAACAGTATCCAAGAGTAGGGTAAATCATTTTCTCCTTCACCCTTAAGGTTCTACACCAATCCCCAACCTTTGCACTCGAGGTCAGACTTAAAGCATTACTCTTATGTAGGTCACTGTGTTCTCCTAGGGAATCACATATTTATTCGAATACTTTGATATGCTTTCTCACATCCTCGTCTCCACTAAATTTTTGCATGAGATTGGCTATTTGTACTGACTTACTTTTAGGCTCTCTATCAAGCGTGCTACATATATTTTTAGCAATGGATCGACCAATAGCTCGAAAAAATGTTGCCAAGTCACCTAAGTGAGCAGGTATAGTGGGGACAGTTGCTCTCAAGATTGCATGTGGAATGGGGGTTGGCATTGGGTTTGGTGTATATGAAGCCCTTGGGTTCCAAGTTGGGTACGATGTTGTGACATGTGGTGACCCAAAGTTCATATGTGTGGCCCTAGGCATAGCAGACATCGGATGTGACATGCTAACGCTAGCTGGTATGGTCCCAATGAAATAAGATCTTGGATGTTGTGGTTGTGGAGCATAAGTTGTTCAAACAATGGGAGAGGTAGGAGCTACATGAGCACGAGGGTCCATAGATTTATATGATTGATACACACTTGTAGGTACCGTTGTAGGCATTGTTCTACCATGTAGCTGTGCTTTACTAACAAATGAGGTCCATGGAATGTTTTTTGTCATGCCCATCACTGGGGTAGGCAGGGTGTCATAAAGAGAAAGATGAGCTAAACTTGGAAAGGTAAAGCCATCACTTGTGGGCTTAGATAGTACGGAGACCCTTGGAAAAAAACATATGGAGGATCAATCGGGTTACCTATGGAGTCTCCATTTGTGATAAAAATAGCTTCTTAGCCTTTCATATATCCAAAAATATCATGAGACCCTTGAAGGCATGTGGATCCCTTTGTTCTGCATCTCAAGATCAATAACCCTATGGATAACATCACAAACTCTTTGTTGTTGATCCTCTACACTAGTAGCACCCATTGTGGATTGTAGGACATCTAACCAATCCACGCAATAAATGTGACCTGTATATAGTTCGGTTAAAGTCTCTGTTTGTAGTTCATACTCTCAGTTTTCATTTAGAAACGCTCCATCTAGGATTGAGGTGCTAGGGGTGTCCTTTGAACTAGAGGCCATGTGGCTCTCTATGGGTTGACCCTTAGCGGTTGCTAATTCAAGAGCACTCGATTGCTCACCTAGCATGGATGTTCACATAGGGGCCTTCGCTTTTATCTCTCATAGTTGCTCTACCTTGCGTAGTTTCTCGATTTCCTTTTCCGTAGCCCCGTAATGATATATCGCTCATTCTCTTGCACTTCAACAAGGCTTATACCATTAGGTAATATAACCTCGGAGGGGAATCGCTTTGAATAGTTAGGGGGTGTAGTGAATGGAGTATTCATGTGCACACTCTCCAGGAGCATGGGGTCTACATTGGTAATGAATGGAGAAATTACTTTCCCACCCCCTTCATTGACATCACTAACTCCATGCCCAAAGCAAGTGGCTCTATTCAAAGCCTCTTTCAAGCGACTAAACATGTTGGGCCCGGATCGTGGATCCATGGCATGCATGTCTTGGTTTGAACTATCAGGATTAGGCATCAGATAACCTTCCATGCTATCGTAGTTGGAGGAAGAGTCACTGGATGCAATATGTGGGTCCTGAGTGGTACTACCTTGGGTTTCTGCTAAGGGCCTAGAGCCTAATGTGGAGGAATAATGGGTGCCGATGTAAAAAAAGACACTCTCTATGTGATCGTCCTCGAGCACACATCTAGAGCGTAGGCGCATGTGGCCTCAAAGTGTTAGTGAGTACCCGTGATATATTGGTAGAGGTACTTGTACTGGTATTGATAAAAGATTGGTAATGGCACTAGTATTGTACTCGTATTGGTACTGTACTGATACTATACTATACTAGTATTGGGTACCAGTACTATACTAGTACCGGTGCTATAATGCTAATGGTACTAGTACTGGTACTATAATGGATAATGGTACTATAATGATACTGGTACTATAATGGATACTAGTACTATAATGGTACTGGTATTTGTATTGGTACTATACTGGTACTGGTAGAAGACTGATACTAGTACTATACTGATACTGGTACTATACTACCGTACTGTACTGGTACTAATTGGTACTGGACTTTTTTCCTTTTGTTGTTTTTTTACTTTTTTGTGTGGATAATGTTGCACGTGGACGCCGAGCTCGCGCGCGGACACAACTACACCTAGAAACACTGTCTAAGCTACTTACAACTAACGAAGCTAATTAACACTAATTATCTCTACTCACACACTCCCTAACACAGTAAACTACACACTGATAGAACAATCAACCTTTTCACTGTCTACTGCTCATACTGTCTGTTGCACACCACAGCCACTAACTGATCTAGCACAAACTCAGACAACCAAAAATGATAGAAGTGAATGAATTAATGAGGTAGCATTGAGTGATCCTCAAGCTTAGTGCAAGGCAGTCCCCGATAGCAACACAAAAAATGTGTGCTTTACCGCACGCGTTGAAGGTTGGGAGCTTGCCAAAACACGTGTGTGATCCACGAATGGCTACAAGCACACAACTAGATAGTTTTAGCAAGCTCAAAGGGGCAATAATGTGTCACTCACCGCTCAATGCTTCCATCGTGAAGGATCCTGTGCCGCAAAGTAGAAGGAGCCGCTGTTGCCGCCACGCTCAACCGCCTCATCGTCGCAATGCTCTCTCTCTCTCTCTCTCTCTCTCTCTCTCTCTCTCTCTCTCTCTCTCTCTCTCTCTCTCTCTCTCTCTCTCTCTCTCTCTCTCTTTCTCTCTCTCTCTCTCTCTCAAGCGCACATGCACACACACACACACACACACACGACAACACACAAAGGAGAAGGAGACAGAGATGGAGAAAGAGAACTTCTTAGCATCCACCTCCCAGAATCAGGATTTTAGGTCAAAATAGACCTTTTATAAGAGTTTGACCCATTCATACATGGGCACCCATAGTGTCCAGTCGTTGCAAAAATCCTATAAAAATAAGATAAGTTGTGTGCCTCTCATTGATGATCAACTACACACCTATTGGACTGACAAGCCCGGTCCATGACTCAATCAGATTATAATAAGGCGTCCATCGAAGGTGATAGGGTGTCTGTGAGGGTTAACACTCCCGCCTCAGACCAACACCAAGATGAAACACCTACTTCTCTTTTATACCAACTCATGGGGATCATAATATACTTTTCCTCATATGGAACTTTTAACCCCAAAATATCTTTCCTTATTGATTCAAAACTTTCCAAACAAAGCAATCATATTAAGCTTAAACTCTAACTTCCACAGCCAACTGGTGAGAGTTCTATAATTCACCCTTGGTTCAAGGTCACTGATACTTTTCCCCCGGTTATGATCGAGCACACCCGTCAATGCGTTCCCCTGAGATGAGTGTATTTACTAACTACACGAGTACTCATTTCCAAGTCTAATCCCCACTCAATAGATCGAAATCCCTTTCCATGTTCTTGACTTAATTTAATGGACAACATAAAATTAGGTTCAACTTTTTGGCCAACAAATTGATCCTCCGGAATCCACCCTCCCAACAAAATATATTTCCTTATTGATTCAAAACTTTCCAAACAAAGCAATCAGACTAAGTTTAAACTCTACCTTCCAGAGTCAACTGGTGAGAGTTCTCTAATTCACCCTTGGTTTAAGGTCACTGACACTTTTCCCCCGGTTATGATCGAGCACTGAACTATCAATGCGTTCCCCTAAGATGATCAAGTGTATTTACTAACTACACGAGTCCCTCATTCCCAAGTCTAATCCCTACTCAATAGATCGGAACCCCTTTCCATGTTCTGGTACAACATAAAATTCGGTTCAACTTTTTGGCCAACAAATTGATCCTCCGGAATCCACCTTCCTATTGAACCATTTGATAAATGCACCTTTCCAAGGTAGTACTATGATACTAGCAAAACAATATTCCAAATATGTCGAACCAAGAATACATTTCAAGCATTTGAAAGCAGCATGCAAATTGTTGCATACCCTTGCAAGTGTGCATTTATCAAGTCATTTCCATCTTTTTCTTTATAGAATGTTTTACTTCCTTTTTCCTTTAGTATTATTAAAGCTATCTAATTATCTTTCAAGCAATCACATATACTTCTCCACACATATCCATATCCTCCTCCTAGGACTTGGATATCCTATCTCGTCTATCATGTGTGGATATGGTGACGTATTTATATAAAAAAATATTCTTATTTTTCTTTATATTGTTTGAAAAAGGCCTGCAATTTATCTACCTTAAGTTCCTTTAAAATAAGTGTTCCGAGAAGCAAAGCAAATGTGCGACTGATGAGGAAAATTGTGGAATAGCCCATTTAGGTTCTTAGACTTTCCAAGGTTCCTTTTTACCAAACTATTAGAAGAGTTCCTTAATTAAATCACATCCTCCTCCCTTCATGGATCCATTTTCTTTTATCCTTTTCTCATTGGCATCAAGTCTACCCGGGCTAGGACAATTTCCAGACACATTCGTAGATCTCACCACCCGACTGGGACTCACTTCCATCCAATCCCATTGCTAGGGCATTGAATGAACTCAAACTCAAAACATAGACCAATGATTATCAGACCTAGCCGAAAAGGACCATCTCCCATTGCATCCCATAGGTAAACACTTGCGTCGGCCTTTTTCAAACATGTAATACAAAGTTCATGCTTAAATCTTCTATGTTATGCTAGGGCTATCCATGTCAAATCTTCTCTGATGAAATTTTTAATCCTAGTTGAAATTTAAAGTGAGTTCCTTGAGTTATAATCCCTTATTTCCTATTTACTTCTAATGTCTACTCAAACAAGACCTTAAGAAATACAACAAGTCTTTTGGAAGTTTAATGTTTTGTCTCGACGTAAGTTTTAAGTTAACCCCATCTTGAGTGATTCCCATTTGTTTTCTTTGCATTACTTCCCCCTTCTTTGTAGTTGCAAAACAAACTTAAAAATAGACAAACTTGAGATGAACAATTCATATTCTCTACACAATGACCTTTTCTTAAGTGTGTCTATGAGTAGTTAACACTAACATTTAGAGTGCATCAACTTGTGATTTTTAAGACAAATAATCTAATACTTTCTTTAATTGATTGTGCAAGATTAAATGATGGTTTATGCAAGAGTAGAATCCTTCGATGAGTGATAGAGTAACTTGCGAAATTTTTAAGAGTGGACATACTAGTGTCGTGAAAAATTCTCATACAATGCAGTACAAATGATCAACAAATTCTTCTTTGAGATGGAAATTAGGCATACGTGGCTATCGTGGATCACATAGCTAGGAGAGGCTTAAAGATTAGAGATTTTTCAATTGGTAAGAGGTATGGGAGCGAATGACCTTATTTGGAATGAGAATCTTCTTTTTCAAAGAATACTTCTTTGGTCATGATAAACTTACCCTTCAAAAATTAACTTCCTTTTGAAAATTAGATATTAACTTAGTATGCCACTAAAACTTTTACACATATAATTTATGCAAGAGTAAGAGCATTTCGATTGGAGAAATTATAATTTCTCTTTTGAAAAATTAGGTTATTTTTTAAAAACAATTCTATTGCTTAGTTTCTTTTGATTTATGGCATTACTTTTATAAGAGTAATTCAGGTAAGAGTATTAAATAACTTAAAAATCAATAAAAAGGTTTATGTGAGAGATTAAGGGATAATTAAGAATATTAGTCACTATTTAATCATGCGTACTATTAAGGTAAATATGATCTCTACTCACCTATGGTTAAAGAGAGTGCTTTCTACTCTCTCTATGACAATCTAAGAAATTTGAAATGTCGGAACTTGAAATATTTTGATAATTATGACCTTCAGTCACATATGGTTAAAGAGAGAGTGGTTTCTACTTTCTCTATGCCATATTAATCTGGTAGTCTAAGAAACTTAAAATAACAAAACTTGAAATAACATCGTGGTTAGTTGTTAGTAGCATGGTTAGTTATGAACCATAAATAGAATGAAATAACAAAATTAAGAAGTTATTTGTTCTTTCCAAACAAGCAAGGGAAAGGATTGCTTATGGAAACATGAGAGCTTAAACATGAATCTAAGTAAGTATAAAAGGAAATCACTCTCAAGAAAGTGTAATAGCATAAAGAGAACAAGAAAACATTACCTTAGTGTGTATATTGGAGTGTCTTCTCCTTGATTTGGAAGAGTGTGGTGATGTAGTAGGTTCTTTTCCCTCTTTCCTTCACTTGAAGACCACCAATTTGGCTACTTGGAATGAGAGAATGGCAAGAGGCAAAGGAAATTCAAGAATTAGGAGAGAGGAGAGGGAGAGGGTAATGGGAAGAAGAAGATCAAGTTTTGACAAACTTGATTAGGATTTTGGCCATGGTTTCTCTTGAAGAGTGTGTGGGTGTGAAAGAGGCTTAACTATGGCTTTCTTAAGCTTACTCTCAAGTTTTCACCTTGATAAATGAAGGAGAGAATTATAAAATGAGAAGAGAAGCACTCTTTTTATGCACATTTTAGATAAGTGCCTTCACTTATCTTGATAGCTTATCTTCTTTATTGAAGTTCTTTCTACTTATCTTGCTTTTCAAAACTTATGCCAAGCTACTTACTTACCTCATCCTTATCCTTATCTTCTCTTTCTTTTTCTTTTTCTTTTTGCTTATCTTTTTCTTCTCCTTTTTTCTTGTCATTTTCTTTACACTAATTTTATCAAAATGAAGAGTTAATTTCCCATTCATTGGTTATGCCGATGTTCTCATGGTGTAAACCTAAAATGACTCGTGGGTAAACTTTGGAGCTTGGATTTAGCTTGAATTTACCCCGAACAATTTTTTTTTCCTGAGTCGATGATTTAGATGCATCGGTTAAGAGTAAGGGCTAGAAGGAGGTCCTTACACTTCTTAGGTGGTGGATGGAGAGAAAACTCAAAAGAGAGCATCTCTTGGATGTGGAAATCCCATTATGGAAAGCATGGTGTGATTTGAATGTGCCAATGGGTTCAAGAGGCAAATCGTCTGAAACATGGCATGACAAGCATCAATGGAAAAAGAGCAGCGAGTCATGTTTTGCGAACAAAGAAAGACAATGGTCATTGAAGACTGAGAAACCCTATCACTTGCAAGCGGAGGACAAATGGGATAAGTTGAATTCCGAGTTTAGAATAATACCCCAGGATAAATTCATCGACAAGATTATGGAGGAGCAGATGAAAGCCTACCATTCCAATGTCGAGCAATGCCTTCCCGCATCCAAAAGAGAATTGAACAAGGCTATGAGAGGCATGTAAAGTGCTCTACAACACTTTCCTCCATTTTTCTATTTGGTTTCTTAGCCATTTGACTGCTTAGTTCTTTTGTTTATGTTTTCCAATCACTACTCCTTTTGGTGGTGTGCATAGAACCTCATTATACTACATTTTCCTAGTGGTAGGCTTCATTGTGGCTAAGTTGGCATTGCATCTCTAGAGATATCACAAAAACTCAATATGAAGACCTTTGTATTTATGTATGCTTGTGTATGCATACATGTGGTGTGTGTTTGTGTGAGAGCATATTGGAACGTGGTTGTACACAAACTATTGGGAAATTGGGGATGTTGTAGTGTTTCTTGAATACAATGCATGATGGAGTTGATGGTTGTATCAACATGTGGTGACTATCAATAGTCTATACCTTGCACTTTCCTTTAAAGGTGAATCTAGGCATGTCCTGGGTTCAATTGGGTATATTTATTGGTTGTATAGGAGATATGTAGGCTTCACATAGAAAATATTTCAATTGAGGTGCAACCAAATAATATTGTGTTAAATTTTTTTATCTTTTGTGGTGAACATGCCCTATAAACTACCTCATTTTTGTGCAAACTTTTCCTATTTTTTGCTTCTTTTAGTGCTAGACTTCTTTTAGTGCTAGGCTTCATTGTGATAGAGTCTGACTAAAGCTATGACAAAAAATCGACATGTAAATTTTTGTATCAATATATGCTCGTGTGTGTGCATGCATGTTTGGTGTGCGTCTGAGAGAGCATATATTGGAACCTAGTTATACACTCACTATTGAGCACTTGGCAACTTTAGTGGAGATGTCGTAGTGTTTAGTAAATACCATGCATGATGGAGTTGATGGGTATATCGCCATGTGGATGACTACCATGAGTCTATATATTCTTGCACTTTCCTTTAAAGGTGAATGTAGGCATCAAGGCTTGATTTTCAAGGTCTAATGATGGGTATTTCCACTAAATACTCTAGATTTTTACACAATCTTGCTTGTTTGCCTAGTTTTTCCTTAGAATAAATGGTCAAGAAAATGGTTTTTTTGCAAGACTAAGAATATGCTTGATTCACCTAGGTTTATCTTCTAGACACTGAACCAAACATGCACACTTTACATTGTGAGGTTTTTTCCCGAGTTATGATCAACAAAAAATGAATTAATTCTTCTACCATCCATGGTATGCATGCCCTATCAAATACCTTATTATATTGCTAACTTTTCCTATTTCATGCCTCTTTTAGTGATCGCCCTCATGGTGGCTCAGTCTATCTTGCATGTGAGCCATGACAAAAACTTAGTATAAAAATATTTGTATTGATGTATGAGCATGTATATGTTGATTCCTAGCGCTACACCCACTATTGGGCCAAGATGATACTAGCTTAATGTTGTGTTATTTAGTCAAACTACAAAAGATGGAGCTGATGGCTATATTGACTTGTGTATGTATGACTACCAAGGTTCACATCTTGCACTTCCCGCCTTCAAAAGTAAATAAACCATGCTAGGTTTTGGTTGTTCCCTGTTGGTATACTTGCAATGCCCACCTCTCTCAGTTTGCCACCACAATATATGCTGCACAATTTGTAGGGCCCCCAAAAGAGGAGAAGCTTCACACGGTGATAAGATCTCTATTCGTGATCATGGATGGTACAGAGAAATTTTTGGAATATTCCATTTTGCCAAAATATCTTGGCCGAAGACAATCAAAAAATGGCTATCCGTTGGCCGGAGGCCGGTTGTTCATGGTCTTTGGCCAGTGGCCGGATTTCCTTGGCCGGTGTCCGAGTTCTAGGAGGACTTGTCTATTAAAAAGAGGCTACAGATGGGCACTTGGGAGAGTCCTACTTGGACTTTGGCTATCTAAGGGCAGCAGCACATGGGCATTTAGAGGCTCCCTTACATCTATATAAGGAGGCCCTCTCATGAGTAATTCGGTAGAATGGTGTGCACACTTGACGCACACAACACATCCTTGTTGAAGGATTTCTAGTCCTTGTATTCCTACTTGCTCTAGTTGTCTAAATTTCCATCTAAGCTCTACCTTCAGAGCGCATGGGTGGATGATGCCATCACTTTGTAGTAGTGTGCTAATCTAAATTTTTTGATTTGCCACTAATCTACTTTGCATCATATCTCTCTCTACTCTCCTTGCTACTAGATCCTTATTGTATTCCGCATTTCTTACATTCCCTACCCTCGTACAATTTCTCTTTGCCTTTGCGAGCTCTAATCTCCCACTCGGTCTTTGTTTCCCTTTCAACTCTTGCTTTCTTGTTGGACAAAACTTTGACATCCTGCTTATCCACACCAATGACGTTTACTCTAGGGAACTCATCGCCATCAAGAGGAGTCGGCTGCATTGAATTCTCAACCACCTACTCTCTCGGACCGTTAAGCTATGCTTAAACTCTTCCACCAAACAACGGATAGATATTACCTTTTTCCCTCGGCGGATGAGGATAGTCCGATGCATAATGTCCTTATTCTCCATAATTATAGCATCTCCCAGGCACCGGCCTTGCCCTACCCCTTGCTCCTCTTGGATGTCCTCTATCCATCACACTCATTCACAACCCCTACGTTTATTCAGAAAAATCCTACACTATTCTCACTCAATTCTACAATACCACCGCTACACCTCGATTCCCATGTTTCTCCTCATGATTAGCATCCTTGGGACCCTGTGGTTGAGTAAGAACCTCCTCTTCATAACTCGACACTCCCTGCTCAATTCTCTTTTTGATTTTCCTACTCTTTGCCTTCGTAATTGCCACTGCAGCATTATAGTTCCCCGGGCTTTTGAATCTACCTTTTCCCTCACTTTATTATGTAAGCACTCCACAAATTTGTCCAACTTGCCGCCAACTATGCCTAGAAAGCTTCAAAATGATCCAACAACAAACATAATTCCTCACCTACATCTTGCTTGAGCGCCTTTAGTTTGGCATCCATTTTGAATGGGGACAATTATTTATGAAGTTCATATAAGAACCTTGCCCGTCGAGTTGGCTAAGCAACCCTTGACTCGCCTTCAAACACTTTGTACCATACTTTGTATTTGCCGAGCATTACCAACACAAAATTTTTCATCTTGGTTTCCTTGTTCATCGGCATACGTAGTGATAGCATATACAACTCAAAATTTGCAATCCACTTATCTAGAATCTCCTCATTTTTCAAAATTGGACAATAGCTCCGAGATGAATTCTTTACCAATGCAAAATTCTTTTTTTCTTCACGGAATAAGGAGCAATTAGCATGCTCCTCAGTGGGGGCACATGATGGAAAGGGGAAAGGGGGTACACAATCAGAACACAAAAAAATGCCTAGCTACAGCTCAAGGTAAACACAACACCCCAATCCACTGGGATTCACCATCAAAATCCAAAAAATATCACATGTATACCCTTGTTTTACTACACCAACATGCATACACACTTTATTTAAAAATCCAGCACCTGTCACACACCCATGCCTCTATTCCACACCACTAATCACACAAAACCTCTCTCTTTTTCTTGCTTTGCATACACTTGTTTTACTGCACCAACATGCGCACACGCTTTACCAAAACTCTAGCACCTGTCACACACCCATGCCTCTATTCCACACCATCGATCTCACAAAACCTCTCTCTCTTTCTTACTTTGCGTACACAGACTTTGGTTTGGGGTTGCACGGAACAACACAAGAAAAGTATAGGCGTAAGGGAAGAGAGGAGGAAGGGGAATCAACACCAAGAGGGGGGAAGTGATGAATTTATTCTTGCAAGAGGTTACAACAACTTTATGGTTTACACAAAGCTTGGGGGGTTCACCGTTCAGTACCCCCTATATAACGTGCGTCCGTGGGGTACTAAAAAAACCCCTCTTTTAACATGTCTAAATGAATAAAATGACTTCCTATTTTATGATTTTTTTCCAAAATTGAATATAAAAAACCCTTCTTTTAAGGTATCTCTGTTAAATTGCCTAAAATTTTCTCATTTCAAAACCCCTCCTATCAAACTCACGTTATACATTAACATTATTACATAGTGCACCCCCCGAGACAGAGAGGAAAACCTTCTCTCAACTAGCGAAAAAGCCCTACTTTTTTTTTCAAATCCTCTTATAGGGGGTACGCTTTCAAAAAACAAAAGTGGGGCTTTTTTCACTTGTACAGCTCTAAGAGCTCTTTTTTTTTTGAATTGGGATTCATTGTCCTCCATGTAGCACTTTGGATAAGAGGTCAAGACCTCAACACACTCCCCCCTTCTCTCTCTTTGAGAATCCCCTCTTTGAGCCCCTTTTGGTTGGCACAGCGACGTGGCAACCCTTGGAAGCTCCCTTGTCTTCAATAAAAGGGCAGGCCCATGTGGGCGGCCCTGTAAGAACATGCCTTGTAGGACTACCATGTCATCATCACCCCCGCATGAGTGGCATCTCCGAGCTGCTGCAAGAACCACCAAAAACCACCACCGTCGTTAGCACATGCGCATGCCCATCGCTCAGACAGGCGGTGCCATCGATGCCATGTCCACGAGCTCTTGGAGCTTCAAGATTCATGCCTTGTGTTGGTTAAGGGAGTTCCTTCTCTACTATATATACATTGAATAACTTGGGCAATTGTGTGCATGTGGGTTTAAATCGGTAGCACGTGACAGGCCTCCCCCAAATTGCCCTCAAGGCTTCAAGAATTTCCACCTACTTTCATCGGCTTGTCATATACTTCCTGCAATCCCAATCACCAAGCCATTAAGCCACACTTGCAGACATGGTCATTGGCTACAAGTCACCCCAATTTTGACATACTTTGATCTTCCCAAGCCCGCTATCGAGGACATCCAAAATTGAAAATGTCATCTGGCATCGTATTGTCGTCTTTTGGCACCAGCTTCCAACTGCAATATCTCAGCCTTCGTGATCCCGTTTGATGAGCTGTGGATTCCGACTAGCCCCACACAAGCTGCATATAACATTTTGAAACCTGCTCAAGGCCCAAAATCTCTTAGCAGGCACGCTTCCCAATGCGGACAAGTTGACACGTAGCTGGTTCCGGCAAACATTCATCTGGCCATAACTTTTTCTCTTTGAAGCTCCAATCAACAATCCAAGAAGATCAGCATGTTCCACAACTCAAGCTCTTTATTCTTATCTAATGACACCAACTTTGGCCACCTCTCCCCATCTACCTTGCCCGTTAGGTATATGTAAAAACTTTGAACCTCAATATCTTTCACCCCGTGGCTTCATTTGAGGAGCCACTTGGACTAGATTCTAGAGCGCTTTGAATACTACTTTTTTGCGCATCAAAATGACACTTAGAAAACATTGAATTTACTCCCCAATAGGCCTTTTTTGGTGGAGACTTATTGGTCCAAAATACCACATTATGCATACATTTCTTTCATCCTTTGCTTGCCTAGGCCTCACATATCAGCTTAAACCCCCAATCCCTCACTTTTAGGCACTCTTTGCACTACTTGGAAACAGTTTTAGCTCGGACTAACTTTTCTTGCACCAACGTCTATTCTAGGTCTTAGACTTGATGCAACTCGACGTCACCCATCCAATGTGATGCATCATAAGTATCTTTTCTTTGTGGGCTACAAATATTTCCGTTCGTAGTTTTCTCGTCATTCTCCAAAAGGGACACTAGAAAAAATTGTGTACTCATGTTTGTGTTGTTTGTTGAGTGATCACTGTTGTTTATTGAAGCTTGCCTTGTAGGTCTACTACCTCGTATGTTGGATGGCCGTGCAATCTCTGTTTTGCATTTGGTTGCACTCATTTCTTGACAGCCACTAAGGAATATGGATCGCTCCTTTGTCGTGCAGCTTCACTTGCATGACAAGAAAATGAGCAAAGGAATACCAATTAGGTTTATTTGAATCCTACATGATTATTCAGCAGTAATAAGGGCTTGCTAAAAAGCCAATTTTAAGCTAAAAGTATGTAGATGCGGCTCGAACCCGGCTCTAAGGGCCAAAATATGTATTGGTAATGCTAACAGTGAGTATGATTGAAGTGGCCATATCTTGGATTGTATTGATCAGAGTTGTAGTACTTGAACTTCTCTATAAGCCTCTCTTTACGGCTCATTTGTCGGAGCTACAGATAGGAAGTTATGTTAGTTTGAAGTTTGAGTCAGTAGATAGCAGATCCGTACCAGATTAGGCAGCTACTGATAACGGGTCAAAAATGATATGAATGCATGGGCCTAAATTGCTCACTTTAAGGAGCGTGTTCGTCTTTCCAGCTCGCCAATCAGGGTTCCGACTATCAAGATATGGCCAGTTTAAGTTTCATCGGGGGCCAGTTCCGTACCACTTTGGTTGCCTCGATCAGTTCTTCATTTGGGAAGTTATGAGCTTTATCCAGGTTCTGGAAAACTATATCTTATTCAGAATTTCATTACTTGTAGTCATTAACAACTAGTACTTCAGTAGATTTATATTCCATGGCCGGCTAACGAAGACACAACAAATGTGTAAAGCAATGCCTTGGCTGATATGCATGTTAAATGTGGTGTTGGAGAGGAGGTCCAATTGGAGAAAGAAGTCATGATTGGGTGGTGCTTTGGAATGCGGACCAATGACGGCTATTGGAGAATAATGTTGAGCTACTACTATGCTGCGTTGGTTAATATGTACCATAGCCTTGCTGCCTTGGTTAATATGTAAGCGAAAGTGGTAGGGCATTGGCCCCCGATGAAACATGTAAGCTCCACATGAACATTTAAATTAAGCGGTGGTAATGTTCATTGTCCATTTTGGGTATTCAAGTTTCGGTGGTCCAAGCTGTCTATTTCAAGATTTGTCTCCATTAATTGTGTCTATTGTAACTCTTTTCCTCGCACCTCTCACAGCCAGAGGCCCTGTGCCGTCCCGGCTCACCTCTTGAACATAAATCCCCCGAGATTCTTGGTGAACCCGACGTGAATTGAGCTGGGGTGAGAAGTATTTGTGGAGGAAGATGTCGACACCGCAAGAGGCAGCCATGCAGCAAATGATGCAGCAGTTTGCTACATATATGCAACAACAACAGGCTGCCCAACAGCAGTATAATCTGCAAGAGAAGATTTGTAAAGCTTGACACAGTTACAAAGAAATTACAACGATTTGAAGGTCGGGATATTAGCAAATTTTGCAATATCTACGAGCAGGCAATGGAAGATAATGGAATCGATGATCAAAATGCAGTGGAGGGATTTCATTTAATTGCAATGCGAAAACTTAGAGGCCGAATAAAAGAGATTCAGGCGGTTCAAGTCTCGAATTGGCAGGAATTCAAGAAGGCACTACAGGAGGAATGTTTTCTTGAAGATTCACAAAGGGTAAGGTCATAAAAAGCTTTATGAAGTGGTTGCAAAAGAAAAACAAAAATTTATCTGCACAAGAATTATTAAGAGAGTTTGAAAATAAATTCGAGCAATTGTCCTCGATAGAGCAACATTCAATGAAGGATCAGAAGGTTGAACTATTCATTGATGTTGCTGATCCACGACTTCAGAAGAGTCTAGTGCAGTTGCTAGAGGATTCAACAGATGAATTGGGCTTAACATTTGATTGGAAGATAGTCACTAAAGCAGTAAATATGATTGTGAAACAACAGATGAGAGTTGATAAGCTGATTGTGGATGATGTCATGGATGTTGTGGAAGAGGAAAACAACCTCGACAATACCCAGAGTGGAAGAGCCAGTTCTAGAAGAGTTGGTGAAAGGTATTCAAGAGTTAAAGTTGAATTTCAAAGTTGTTAAATTTGAAGGGTTAGCTGCAAAGGGATCTACCTCTGAGCCTAGATAGCAACCTCCATGTAAAGGCTGGGATCGATGCATGTGGTGTGATAGTGAAGACCACAGGTATGTTAAGGAATGTGATGAGTTTGATGAAGCTTACAAAGGAATGTGGTTTTCTAAAAGGGTAAGAAGATTCACCTTAGGGCAATAGGTGAAATGCTTCCCTTGAAGTTTGGTAGGGGCCACATGAAAAAGCTAGTTGAAGACATACAACACAATGTTGCTTTTGTGGAAGCAGCTATAGATGGGCTGCAGGTTTGCGAAAAGGGTGATGATGATGGTGTAGGTACAAAGGGTCAATTGTGGCCTTATGCTTTGAAGACAACACAAACAGAGAAGGTAACTTATAGGAAGCTACGACAAGTAGGGAATTAAATTTGAGAAACCATAGGATGGACCGATCCAGTGGATTCCCTCTCAGTGTACGCATTCATTGCTAATTCTTAAGCTAATGAGGCTATGGTGGAAGAAAAGCGGAGAAGAGATGAAGAAGTTCCAGGGACATCAAAAAGGACGACAAGATTTAGCAGCAAAAAAGAGGAAGGTCCTACTCCTAAGCCCACTCCTGAAGTGGTTATGGAGGAGGCACCCAAGGACAAAAAGCAAGGTAAGCCTCACATAAGCTTAAATCTGACATTGGAGTAGCTACAGATCTACAAAAAGTTTTTGAAGAGCGTGTTTTGAATAGCTAAGTGGATCTCACATTGGGTGATATTCTAGGAATTACCAAACGCAAGTTCCACGAGGAGATTATAGATATTATCAAGAGGAAGCGGCAAATACCAAGTGAACAGGAGCCAGAATCAGTTAAGATCGAGAAGGTTTGGCACATTGAAGCAATTTTGGATGAATATGAAGAATATTTGGCAGATCTTGAAGAAGAAGAGTCGTCTATGGTGGTGTCAAACCCAATTGTACTAGAGGTAAGACATGTTCATTTTAATGAAGATGAAGAAAATGAAAGTATACCCAGGAGTCATTTCTTAAGGACTCATTGGGCAAGGGCAACAACCAAACTTGTTGTGAAACTTGGCAACATTGAAGAACCGATCTTAGCACTAATAGATCATGGATCGGAGATAAATTTGATAGAAAAAGGCTTGCACAAAAAGGGAAAATGGCCTATCGATGTGGATTATGGTTGGCGGATTCGAGCTGCCCACATGCTTCCAGGCGACCTCTATGCTGCATGTGCAAATGTTAAGGTAACTATAGGGGATATCTGTGATGAGAAAATTTTCTTTATACATGAGCATTCCTCTTATCCATTAATTTTGGGGCAACTCTACATTACGGCTATGCGAATGGAAATCAAGGTACTGGATGATGGCTTAGCCTATGCTAGGGTTCGAAGCCGAGATGGTAAGAAAGAAGTTCAATTCTTGACTATGCCAGGAACAAAGATAGTTTACATGATCATCCATTGCCAAAGATACGCAAGGAGTTTAAAGAACACACGTTTGCACAGGATTTTCTCGGAGTGCCACTATAAAGCGAGACTATGGTGGTACAAGTGAGGGAAAGTTCTTGCAAAGAGAAGCTTTCTCTTCAGGGTTTTTGGGGTTAACATCTGAAGGTTTAGTATCTTTCAATAACTTTAATGATTTGCCAAAGTGGGAAAAAAATTATGTTTTAGGTATCCAAAGTGAATTGCAGGGATGTGATGTGCTTGAATCAGATGATGTGATTTCAGGGATCTTTGAAGAGGTATCTTAGGTAGATATTATGTTAGAGCTTGAGGAGATCAAGCAACACGGGTTACAAAGCGGAACTGAAGTGATTAAGGTCCACTCAATGGACATGTATGATGAGTTAGGTATATATGAAGCACTTATGCATATTGAGGATGATTCAGGTAAAGCACTTGAAGCACAGGTAGAGACAAAGTACAATACTATTGCAAAGAAAGTGAGACCAGTGGCTAAACCACTACCAGAAGAAAGTGATGGGGTGATCAAAGAAGCTCCTTGACAACCTATACTCAGGAATCCAAAGAATGTAGGGCATAAATTTACTAAGGAGACATTGCAATAGGTGAAGGTTGGAGAAGATGGTTTTCTCAACGAAGAGGAAATCAAGTGTTTTCAAGGTATGATTGAAAAACATGGTAAATCTTTCTCTTTTGAGCCGAGTGAGATTGGGTGTGTAGATCCAAGTGTTGTTTCACCTATGGTTATATTCATTGTTCCTCATATGCCATGAAGCTAACGTCCTGTTCCAGTTTCTAAAGCTAACTTGCCAAAACTTATCAATTTTCTTAATGAAAAGATTCAAATGGGAATTTTGGAGCCATCATGTGCACCGCATTCTAATCAATGGTTTACTGTTTTGAAGAAAAATAGTACGTTAAGGTTCATTCAGGATATGCAGCCGGTTAATAAGGTAACAATCCCCAATGTGGGTACTGGCCCAATTGTGGATGAGTTTGCTGAGGCCTTCGCAAGAAGATCTATTTACTCCATGGGTGATCTTTATTTTGGATATGATCAATTCCAGTTAGCTTTAGAGAGTAGGGATCTTACTACAATGCATACTCCTCTTGGTTTGGTAAGGATGTGCACTCTGCCACATGGTGCTACTAATTTTGTAGCACATATGATGAACGGAATGAATAAAGTATTAAGGGACTTTATCCCACATGTTACTATGCCTTTCATTGATGATCTACCAATTAAAGGATGTGAAGAAGGATCCAAACACGAGGTAAAAAATCAGAGAGGGTTCCGGCGCAGTTGTTGCTCAACATATTGCTGACTCTGATGCTATTTTATCGAGGCTTGAAGAAGTTAACACTTTTAGGACAAAAATCAACTTTTGGTGCTAAGGAGGTCTTAACTTGGGCCATATGTGCAGTCCTGAGGGTAGAAGGCCGAGTCCAACAAAAGTTGAAGCTATCCAACAAATGAAGGAAACATGCTCTTTGGTTATTGAAGTTCCTCAATTTTTGGGTGCATGTGTGTTCTATCTTATTTGGCTGCCACACTTTGCTCATGTTGCAAAGGTGCTGTATTAACTGCTAAGGAAAGGAAAAAGGTTTGTTTGGGAAGAAATTCGCACACGGTCTATCAGGAAATTAAAGAAGATGCTTCTCGAGGCTCGGACCTTGAGGAAAGTCGACTACAAATGCGGAAGGCTTAGTTATTTTAACAGTTGACACTAGCCCGACAGGTATTGGATGGGCTAAAGGTCAAGATGATGTAGAAGGACACAGGTATGTAGCTAGATTTGGAGCCAAGGTGCTCAATGCTCGTCAACGAGGTTATCCAAAGGTTAAGAGGGAACTATGGGGTGTTGCCACTGTTCTAAGGTCTAATAAAGAATAATTTATTGGAGCTTCAGTCGTAGTAGAGACAAATTGTTTGCCACTAATAGGGATGATTGCAAACTGCTCTAGTTCGGACATTGCCATGCTATGGTGGATAGCCTATATTAAGTCTCTTAACCCTGAATTTTATCATATTGCAGGTAGAGATAATCCTGTTGCAGATATGTTATCAAGAGCTAGGTTTGAAGATGAAGAAGGGATGATGACCACAAGTGATGATGTTGGCTTGAAGTTCTACACGTCTTCTTATCTACATGCCAATTGTGGTAGTATTGCTCACATTTTTGAAGTATTTCCTGAGGAGTTCTATGACCAAGAGTGGATTATGATTGGTAGCTACCTTAGCACTCTCACTAGAGAAGAAGGATGGGGTGACCGAGATTAGAAGAGGATCAAGAAAAAGGCCTACAGCTATTTTCTGAAGGATGGACATTTATGGAAGCAACCAAAGCACCCAAGAGGGGTATCGGAAAGAGTGATTTTTGACAAAAGTGGGTTATCAAAGAATCTCATTAAAGTTTATGGGCTGGACACAGAGGAGTCTGGGCAACTTTTGTCAAGATTAAAGACCAGTATTGGTGGAAAGGTATGTATAAGGATGTGGTTCAATTTGTAAAAACATGCTTAATATGCCAACAATATTATAATGTGTGACATAGAGATGGATTGCATCCCACCTATCCACTGACTATGCACTACAAGTGGGTGGTGGACCTTATTACAATGCCAGTAGGAGTGTGGCAAATGAGGTATATTGTTCTTGCTAGAGAAGATCTTACTAATCAGGTTGAAGGAGGATCTTTGCATACCAAAGCTACCCATTCAGTATGAAAGTTCTTGCTTGAAGATGTTATCTCCAGGTATGGATGTGTTGGCAGAATTACTGCGATAGAGGAGAGGTGGATGCAGATGAAGATCCAGAGTGTTTTTCTTGTATGGGCATTAAACTCACTCTCACTATAGCATACAATCCAAAAGGTAACGGGAAAAGTGAAAGAGGACATCTGCCTATTGTTAAAGCTTTACCGAAGGTGTGTGAAGGGCACATTGGTGATTGGCCTAAACTCTTGCCATTTGCTTTATGGATTGATCGCACTACACACAGATCTGTTATAGGTTTTATGCTGTTTGAGTTGATGTACGGGAAAAAACCCATTATGCGTATAGAGGAAGTAGTTATGACTTGGACCATAATTCCATGGGAAGAAGGTATGTCTACAGAAGGTTTTCTTGTGCTACGTACTCGCCAGCTTGAGAGGCATCAAGAAGATATTGAACAGGCTAAACAAAAGCTTAAGGAGGCAAGGTTGAAGAATAAAGCAGCATTTTATGGAAATCATAGACTACAACCACATGCTATCAAAGATGGTGATTGGGTACTTGTTTACGACAGTAGCTTGGAGAATCAATATATTGATATACGAAAAATGGTTAAACAGTGTTTTGGACCATATATGGTGCTACATGATTTTGATAATGCAACAAATCAATTATGCGAACTTGATGGCATTGTGCTCAAGGTGCCTATTTTAGGGTAACAGATCAAGCTATCCAAGAAGCAAGAAGGGGAGATTGTTATTGAAGATTTCAATTCAGATCAACCTCTAGAAGATAATGTTATGTATGCATCAGATGATATGTTTGATGATGTTTTTGATGAAGCAAATTAAGTGCAATTGGCACAGATCGGAGGCTGTGCAGGTTCAGAGGGGGTGGAGGTCGTGCAGCTCCGCTTCCATGACAAGAAAATGAGCAAAGGGATGCCAATTAGGTTTATTTTAATCCTACATGATTATTCAGTAGTAATAGTAAGGGCTTTATAACAAGCCACTTTTAAGCTAAAAGTATACCAGATGCGGCTCTAAGAGACAAACAAAAGATGTCTTGATAATGCTAACAGTGAGTATGCTTGAAGTGGTCATAGTTGGGACTGTATTGATAAGAGTTGTAGTACTTGAAGTGCTCTATAGGCCTGTCTTTACGACTCATCAATCGGAGCTACAGATAGGAAGTTATGTCGGTTTGAAGTTTGAGTCAGTAGCAGATCCATAAAAGATTAGGCAGTCTGTTGATAACCGGTCAAAAATGATATGAATGCATGGGCCTAAAGTGCTCACTTTGAGGAGCGTGATGATCTTTCCATTTTGTGAATCGAGGTTCTGGTTGTCAAGATATGGCCAGTTCAAGTTTCATCGGGGGCCAATTGCGTACCACTTTGGTTGCCTCGATCAGTTCTTCCAGAATTTCACCACTTGTAGTGCATTGACAGCTAGTATTTCAGTAGATTTTTACTCCATGGCCGGCTAACGAAGACACGAAAAATGTGTAAAGCAATGCCTTGGCCGATATGCATGTTAAATGTGGTGTTGGAAAAGAGGTCTGGGTAGAGAAAGAAGTCATGCTTGGTGGTGCTTTGGAATGCGGACCAATGACGGCTATTGGAGAACAATGCTGAGCTAGTGCTATGCTGCCTTGGTTAACATGTAGCATTGCCTTGTTTCCTTGGTTAATATGTAAGCCAAAGTGATGGGGTAGTGGCCGCCCAAAAGCTCAAGACCAAAAGGCATGGCCACCCTAAAACTTATGAGGGTGTGAACCATGGGAAAGAAAGAGAAGGAGGGGGCAAGCTGCAGTGTTCAGCAGAGAAATGGAGGGGAAGGCAAGCTTGTGCAGGGCAGTAGAGGGTGCCGATGAAGATGCCTATGAAGCAAAAATTGTCTAGCTTGCCATGGCACTTAGATTCGGCCCCATCTTTGCAAATTTTTGTGCACCCACCACTCCACCATGCCACCTCAGCAACGGGCTGTGCCCATTAGCGATATCGCTAATGGGTTGGCAGAGAATAGTAAAACTGGTTCCCCATGCAAACCCACAAGCTTCTTGTATAAAAAAGAGGGAGGACTCTCTCTTTTCTTCTTCTTCCTCTCACTCGTAGGAGCCAAACCTCTTAGCTAATTTGAATCCTAAACCTATTAAGCCACTCTAATCGCTTTCATAGACATTTGAACTCTAAGCTTCCATAGCCGCTTCTAATAAAGAACGCCATAACCTATACTAAGTCTCCTAAGCCCATTCAAATTCGAAAACTAAACCTCCATAATCCATCCTAAACCTATACTAAGCCTCATTAGCCACTCGAATCCGAAGGCAAACCTTCCATAACCCATGATAATCCTAAGCTAAAGCTTGTTAACCATCATAATTCTAAGCTAAACCTCCCTAGCGATTTGAATCTCATTCAAGCCCAATAATCCTAAGCCGATTCATCATAATCCTAAGCCAATCTATCATAATCCTAATCCAAAGCTTGATAGTCATCGTAATTTTGAGCCGCTCTTAAGCTAAACTCCATTAGCCATTCTAATCCTATGCTAAGACAACTCTAAGCCGAACCTAAACTCCATAACCAACTTTCATGCAACAAGCTCCCATAGCCATAGCCGAAGAGAAGATCAGGCTCTCTCTCTCTCTCGACCTTAAAGCATAAATGGACGAACAAAGGAGAGAAAAATCATAAAGATAACCTTGGTAGGCCAATTAAGGCAAGTGAAGCCGATGTAAGGAGCTTAAAACTCCACAATTAACATTGAAATTGGTAATGTTCATTGTTTGTTTTGGATATTCAAGTTTCGGTGGTCCAAGCTGTCTATTTCAAGTTTTGTCTCCATTGATTGTGTCTGTTGCAACTCTTTTCCTCTCACCTCTCATAGCTAGAGGCCCTGTGCCTTCCCATCTCACCTTTCAAACGCAAACCCCCGAAACCATGTCATGTATGCTTAAACTTATTGCCTTGTTTACCTCTCAGCTAGAATACAGCTTAGTGGCTCACGCATGCTTGCTTAGCATAGTGGCCATCAATGTTTGCTTAGTATTGTCGGCCTTGTTTATTTGGAGTGGTTGTGGCTTATCCTTGGAGTGGTCTATCTCTAGCTGCCGCTTATGATAGCGAGCTTAGGAAATGGATAGGGAGACAAGAGGAGAGAGAGATTAGGGCTTACCTAACCTTAGAGGAGCTTATTTGCAGCAATGGAGTAGGTGTGTGTATTTTTGTGCTTTCCAAAGGGCCTTTTTATAGCTGTACAAGACCTTGGGTTAGGTTAAACTTGACTAGGGTAGGTAATTAACCATAGTTAGGTTCCCTTTTGACCATTCCTTCAATTATGCAAAAAAGGGACTTATTTTTTCATTAAAAATATCCTTTTAGGTCGTGGAGGCTCCATAAGGGTTGATAATGTATGTGGGCCCCACCATGATGTCCCTCCAGTGGCTCCTGCGGAGTGTCCCCATCCTGTTTGTTGTGTCTCTGGAAGCATCTTGAGCCGACCCCTCCACATGCAAGTGGTTTTTAACTTCCCATTGGTATTTTAGAATGTTGGAGAAGTCAAGAAAACTTTTCACCTTTGTGGTTTACCTGATTGTAACTTTGACCTGCAGTAACAGTGTCCGCAGCACCTTGTTTTCACCATAACTTTCAGCCTGTAACTCAGAATTGGGTGCTGTAAAAAGCAAAGTTGACCTTCTCAAAGTTTTTAAGCTGATTTTGGAGTGTTCCTCAAGTATACCCACGATCTAAGGCGTTCAAGATGCATCCAAAACACCTTTTGAACCAAGTCTCCTTGTAGGGGCCCCTTTAGCATGCATCCAAGGTGTAGCATGCTTTTTCAAAAGAGAATCCACCTTAAACAAATGAGGTAGGATCCAATAAAGTTTGATTTATTGGGGATATACATTATATTTAAGATTTGTTGACCAACACAAGTAAATGATCCAAGACTTGGGTCACATAGTGGTGGGGAAGGGAAGGCCTACAAGGTTAACCCTACCCTTGAGAGAAGATGGGTAAGATAAGTGCCCATAAATTATTTATTTACAAACTATGGGATGTAGATAGTTATTTAAATTAGTAAAGGTAATTAGTTAAAAGAATGTACAGTAAAAAAACTAGGAGAGTAGAATTAAGTTTACTATTTACATTTAACATGAAGAGAGAAATATGATGTAAATGCATAAAGATCTGAGAAGGGTAAGGTGTTTGTATGGAAAAAGGCTATTACGGAAAGAGAGAATGAACACTAGGTTAAAACTTTGATTAAAAAATATACACATTTAAGTAGAAATGTAGTGCAAATGCAAGGTTACCATTTAACGCTACTCATCGTTTAACGAGCGATGAAAATTGAGCGAGGGGCAAAAAGCGAGCAAAGAAAAATGAAGAATAAACCACATTTACTTGATGTTTCTTTAAAATCCACGTCTTTGCTATCCAGACATTTTTAAAATATCTATACACACACTTCATTGTGAATTAAAAGATCCTTTTCTTTCATAAACTTGGTACTTTTATTAAAATTTAAATTTTTAAACTCTCTTATTCTATAACTTTTTGAAATAAAAAAAACTACTCCGGGTGAAGTCACATGTTGCACTTTTATAGTTTGAGGTGGACCCTCGCTCTATAAAGAAACTTATCTTCGTTGTATGCTATATTTTTATGTAAGGAGTATTGCAAATTGTTACCTTCCTTATATCTTTATTACATTTTATAAAACCATATCACACATAGAGGACTAAGTTATCCTTCACATATTCATTTTGTCATAGTAGCACTATTGCGGCCATTGGTCATTTAATACAATTGTGGTTAGCTCTTGAATGCATTGATGGACATTTGTATGTGTATTAAATGGGCACAAGAGTATCTTACACCTTATCAAATTATATTGAGCAATATTATCATAATATACTCACTACCATTCCACGATCACTAGCTTTAAGTACCTAATCTACCTATTCTAAGGGAGATCTTAAAATGAAAGAGAACAATAGCCAGTATAGCCATGACAATATACACATGAAGCACCATCTCCCTATTCATTTCCTCTTTTTGCATGTATATACTCACAGGTTTCACTTTCATATTTTGAGGTGGACCCTTGTGCTGTAAAGAAACTTATCTTCTTTGTATGATTTACTTGTGTGTATGCAGTATTGTGAATTTTTACCTTCCTTATATCATTATTAAATTGTATAAAACTATATCACACATAGAGGACTAAGTTGTCCTTCACATGATCATTTTGTCATAGTAGCACTATTGTGGCGATTAATCATTTAATGCAACTGTGGTTAAATCTTGAATGCATTAATGGACATTCTTATGTGTATTAGATGGGCACAACAGTAGCTTACACCTTATCCAATTAAACTAAGCAATATTATCATAATATACTCACTACCATTCCACGATCATTAGCTTTAAGTACTTAGTCTACATATTCTAAGAGAGATCTTAAAATGAAAGAGAGAAATAGCCAAAATAAACGTGACAATATACACATTAAGAACTATCTCCCTATCCATTTCCTTTTTTTGCATGTATATTCTTGTAATTCTCTAATTCATCCTCTATAGTAGCAGTAAAATTTTTATCCTTCTAACTATTCTAACATCCATGCTAAAGACTATTTACCTGGATGCCCTATTTGGTTAACGTTCTTTTCGTTTTATAACTCTAATAGTATGAAGTATTTCCTTGAGTGGATATTGCTAAACTTTTAAATTTCAAAGGATAGTTGGTCAAAATTTATTGACTCGTTCGAAGCCTTGTTGACAATATTGATGCAAAATATGTCTTTGGCATGACTTTGAGCCAGTGAAAATTGAATTGATTCAACTATCCATTTTAGGGAAAACAAGATGAAGAAAAGTAAGGGGAAAATCTTGTGTAGGGATATATGTTAATGCCATTAACGATCTAATAGAGGAAATAACCACTATAGTGCTTTCTTCATGCCATGCAAGCGTCATTCGATCCAGGGAATCATAGAAGGATTTCCAAGAGTGGTCAAGTCAACTAGTGATTGTAAAGGGCATATCTACGTGTCTCATTCATTGCCTGCTTAAAAAATTGACTTAGGATGGAAAGAATATCTACTCCTACTCATACAAGTATAGTAAAGCTTATGAAATATAAGATAATTGTGCTCATTTACTATCTTAATAGGGTGCAGGGAAAAAGTTAGAGTTTGCAAATATATCCAAGTTTGAGAGATACGTGTTCCATTTTTTAAATCATACACAAAAATAGCATTGATCCCAGACATCAAGTAGAGGAGATCTAAAGCTTAAATTATTTACTCCACTTTTGAATTATTTACTCGGTTAAGTATTGCTCATCTTGAGATGCAATCAATGCTTTTACAGATCATGAGATAATAATTTGATTCACAAAAAGAGCGTTGATCCCCGGCATCAAGTAGAGGATCTCTAAAGCTTGAATTATTTACTCCACTTTTGAATTTTTTAACTCGGTTTAGTACTATTCGTCTTGAGATACGATCAAATGCTCTTTTAGGTTGTTACATGCAAAAGACAATCTTAAATATATTCATGCCATTTGCCAAGCAAAAAAAAGAATGGATATAAGGTAGTAAAAGAGGTTTGCAAGGACGTTAGGTATAGAGGGCCAGAGGGTAAGTTACTTGTCTCATGTAGAAGATGGTGGTGATGCTATCATGATATCATGATATCATGGACCTAGACAACCAAAACATTTGATGATTTTTTGGGTTGTGGCATGCAAAGGACGATCTTAAAGATATTCATTCCATTTGCCAAGCAAAAAAGAAGAATGGAGATAAGGTAGTAAAAGAGGGTTGCAAGGATGTTAGGTATAGAGAGCCATGAGGTTAAGTTATTGCTCTCATGTAGAAGATGTTGGTGATGTTATCGTGATATCATTGAACACAAGGAAGGAACTTGATGTTGATGAGGCGATCACATCTCTATGAGATAAGAAAGTCTCTGGAAGGTTTATTGTCCTCACCAAGGCCAACAAAGTTGCGTTTCGAAACGCAAGTCTAAAGGGTTTGGTTTAGACATTTGATTTTGTAAGAAAAAAAAAGTCTTCACCAAGCCCGTGCACATAGCATTTCGAAACGCAAGTGCAAAGGTCTGAGTGAGTATGATTTGTGTGCATCTTCACTACTTATAGAATCCAAACACAAATGGGAAGGGCCTCGTGAGCTTGATTTGTGAGCCTCTTCACCAGCCCCTATTGATTTGCGTTTCCAAACGCAAGTGTGAAGGGTCCGATGTGATTGATTTATGACCAACCCCTACTGATTTTCTTTTCAAAACGCAACTATGAAGGGCCTTGTGAGATCGTTTTGGATGCCCAACCATGTCTGAGAAAAATGTGTCTCAACTTAACCTTGAGCCGATTAGTGAAAAGGAGAAATTAGGTTTAGATTTTGGAAGTAAGTCGTGTAAATATAGCCAATATTATTGTTTAATTTGATTTTTTTTTCTTGCGCATTAGTAGATAGGGATCTGTGAATGTTTGAGATGAAGGTTTCTACTTAACACTAGTGACATGCCCTCTATGGGCTTCCTTGGCTCGGAGCGACCCCAATCAGTATGCAACAGTGTTGGGGGAAAATCATTTTTCCAAACATACAAAATTCCTTTCCTTGTTTATTTCAAGAGGAAATTTTAAAAAAATTAAGGTACTTTTTTATATTTTTACAGTGTTTTTTTCTATTCTGGGGTGGCATTTCTCCTTTTTCTCGTGCCCTCAACGGGCATTTTTTAGATTGAAAATGGCACGATATTAAGCTGAGACACATTTTTCCTAAACACTGGTATGCAATTCATGATGAAAGTTTGAAGGGCCGTTTGTGAGCCAAATTTGCTGGCATCATCACCAAAATGTCTCTTCACTAATAATTCGCCTTTATTTACATTTGGAAAAGAAAGGATGAAGAGCCCTTGATGAGTTTGTTTTACCGACGTCGTTATCAAAAATGTTTTCTCTCAAGTAAACCTGGGTTGTGATTTGAAAAATGCAATTAGAGAGGGCACAAAATTTAAATATCGGGTTGCATTCTGAAAATGTGAGCAAGAAGGACACGAAGTTAGGTCCCTTCACGATAGCCAATGGCACCAAAATGAGCTGGGCACCCAATCAGTGCACCCAACGGACACATATAAAGCCAAAGATTTAATTTTTTGAAGCAAAGATAGAAGCAATGGATCTTCAATACTTTTTATCTGTTAGTGAAAGAATGCATGCCCAATCTTGAGTGCCAAGCTTGGTTACCCAACATTCAACAAAAGCTAGGCAAGTGCTTGGTGGCAATTGAGTTAGTGGGATAGCTTGGATAGATGATAGTGTGTAGAAGATGATGGGCCACCTCTTTTATTGGGGCGCTATGTCCCATTGAGGGCACAATCTACATTTGATGTGAATGGGTTGAGCTTGATTCACTTGTTTGAGAATACAATGTGTTTTCTATATCGCACCCATATTGAGTGCATTTCAAAACAAGAAGTTGAACGGGTGCAACAAACATGAATTAATTGTGAATTTCTAGCATTCTCATCAAGTGTGAAAGCTTGATTAATCTATATGCCAAATTTTTCAAGAGTACTGATCATCAAGTGTAGGAGGTTCAACCTTCTTGTAATGGCTACTCAACAAGCCTAAAGATCCTAAATGAAGACTAACTTCATGTGTTGTATGCATTCCATAAGCAAGTCTTTGACCATTGCTAAACTAGGCTATACCCACTGGTGTTTTGAGATGCTATCCAATAAGGTATGATGCTGAATAAACTAAAGCCAATCCTCAAATTACAACTATGCACACATGGTAAGAGAGTGGGGAGAAAGTCCCAAAAGAAATGGGAATCTCAAAAACATATCCCCTTCGCATTCCTAAAATAGAAATTATGAAGTGTGACTAGCACTTATATGAGTTTTTCTCATATATTACACTTGTCCAATGGGAAACTTGGATATAGACAAGAACATACCCAATAGTCCTGTTGTGGTTAATTAAAAAAAAAACGTTATAACCTCATATCATTTCTATTGTAATTTTTTAGTAAATTTCAACCAACACTTTGTCATCTCATTATTCTTACCATGGGCACCTAATTTGGCTCAATATTAAGTCAAAGAAACACTATACCAATAAGCTACAAAGCACATCAATCTTGATTGAAAAATATTTAAATGTTTGTCACTCAAAAGGGGCTTTGATATACTATTATTACCAAGGTATTACTTGAAGTGGTATTTAAGATCACAAGCCACATGTAGGAAGGACAATGTATATGCTAATAGTGATTTTACATCAAAGTATTAGAATACTAAAAATAAATGGCCACAGTGTAGGTACATTTGCATTCCAACAATTTGAATGGCAGTTATCATAATTTTGAACAACCATTAATTTTGGCAATACTTGATGGTGCTAAGTAGTGATGTGCCTTCTCATACTGCACTTCTGAATGCTTGTGCTAAAACGTTGAAAAAAATCTCAACCATTATCTTCTCATTATGTTCTTTTGTGAAGCATTTCTAAATGGTTTGCAAAAAACCTCAGTGAAAAATACCTAAGCATGTGATTGTATAAAGCATTCTGGTCTACTGTTACATCGATAACTTTCTCTTCTATCATAATAAGCAAAGGACTTGAAGAGGATCATAAGTTGACTTGGCCATCTATTTTATGGCCATTTTTTTGTTTCTCTATATAAAATTAATGACAATGGCCAAAATCTACCTGGAGTGTTTTTTCTAGTATATAATGTCAAGCAACCTCTCTCCAAATGGGCTCTCACTGGGCCATACCATAAAGAATGATTAAATGCTGGTTTGAAATCGCAGTTAAGTTCATGAGACAAAAGGTAGGATGCAAAATCTCTCTACACCAAACCATTATATGAAGAATTTCAAGGGTTTGAAAGCCCATTTGAGCTAACAATGTACTATGCACAAAATGCATGTGCAAGGAAGATAAAAATTTTCAAGGAACACAAAAGTATGTTTGTTTTTTAATCCCTTGATTTCTTCACTCTCTTTTTATCTCTTTCTTGCTTTCCATCACTCATTAAATGATAGAACCCTCTCGGATTGAGTTTTACCCATGTTGTCATTTGAGGATCTGTCATGTAAAGGGATTTTGAACCCCATCTTTCTAGGTGTTTGCCCATTTGGCCCCATAAATACGATCTACTTTTCAGTAATTTTGAGAGAGAAAGTGTGCATTGTATAGGAGAAGACATCAATTCATGCAAGCTTTTGGTATCCATCATTTTTGGTATGGATTTCCACTAGGAAGGTATCACTCTAACCTTAGATTTTGTTTTGTGTTCACCTATGAAAGATGGAAAAATCTATAGAGAGTGTGGTTTGCTCTCATCTGATGCTATAGACCTTGCATCTCCATATAGAGATTGTATATCTTGAGGATAGAACTCCTGATCCATGTTGATCTCAAGGATAGGTGACTGTAAAGTAGCATTGTCAAGAAATGGTTGCAAATTGTGTGTTCAAGTCAAGGAATAGGAGATGTGGAAAATTTCAAAGTTGGTCATGTCAAGTGCTTTGATTTTCAAGTTTAGCACTGTCATAGTGTAAAGTGTAGAATTATGTCCATAGACAAAGTTTTGGTATCAAAAGGACAAAGTTTTGGTATCATGTCCAAATTCTATTCTCAAATTTTGATCAAAATTGGGTCAAAACATACATCACGATCCATGTCCCCCTGATGCAAAATTGTCAAAAAATGGTTGCAGATTGTGTGTACAAGTCAAGGAATAGGAGATGTAGAAAAATTTCAAAGTTTGGTCATGTCAAGTGATTTTCTTTTTAAGTTTAGCATTGTCATAGTGTAAAATGTAGATATTATGGCCATGGACAAAGTTTTGGTATCAAAAGGAGTTGTGAACTTACTGTAACTCACGGACTACCAAAAATGCCTAAGAAATGAATCACAGTATTAGAGAGCCTGGGAGGGCACAAACAAACTCCAAATGCAATGAAACTCAACAAACAACTAGTATTGGGTTTCTTCTTCAACTTCAAATCTTTTGATGGTCAAAATGCGAACCAAATTAATCACAACAATCAGGGATTTAAAGTGCCACCCAAAACCACATATGGCAAAGTCGGACCAAATCAGACCATAACTTGGGGAACTGATGAAATTGGAGAAACTTATCCAAATTTGAAAATACATTCACTAGTGTGTTAGGATAGACTATGGGAGCAAGCTCCCAAAGTTGTACCCCAAAAGGCTATCCAACTTGGATCATGATCCATGAACCCCTGTAAGTTGTCCAAGAAAAAATCACCACTTTGTCCCAAATAGCAAGGATAACCTAACCATAGATTTTCAAATCATTTGGATTTCGAAATCTACCAAAATTCCAAAAATCTCTAGGTTTGAATTAAATTGCAAAATCTACCATGAAATCCCAACCAATGATCCAAATTTAAAAAGATGTCAACAATAGCATCCCCAGCTCACGCTTAATCACATGGTACCACCATAAGTTCAAAATGTTGTCCAAAATGGATCACGATCCATGACCCCCTGAGCTAGATTTGTCGTGCAGCCTTCTGACCTAGTGTCTGTAGCTACCCTAGTTGCATTGGTGAAGTTTGGACAAATTTGGACTTGTTTTGATCAAGTTATATTCATTTTTCATTTATGGTCAAAGTCTACATTTTTTGACTTTTCTAGACAACTTGCTGTCCAATTTTTGGATCTAATCTCTGGAATGTTTGATCATAGAATGCCTTGCAGATGGCCGAAGAAGCAATGGAAATCCCCACCCTACTAAGTGGTGGAAATTTCATCAAACAAGAAATCTCACATGTCAGAGGAGGATCTTGTGCTCATATTCTAGCTAATGATCAAAGTTTTAGACAATGACAAAGCTTTTGTCAAGCAATAAGGGCACAAGTTTACATACAAGGATTTGGTGTACTCAGAGATAGAACTACCACTACCTCTCATCTCACAACATCTGAAGGTCCAAAAGTCACCTGGATACACCAAGCCTAACCTTCACATTGATGTAGTGATGTTTATTGGACTCTCAGAGCAAGGGATGATCCGTTGTGATCTAGGTACGTACATACTAAAAAATTTGGTGGAAGAAAATCTCAAGAACAATGAAATAAACAAAACCCACGTGAGCGGTGGACCTGTGCTAGCAAGGATCACATATCAAGCATTGAGAATGATAGATCAGCTACTACCACAAGTTGAGTCCTAGCTTGATCTTTTACACAAATCCAAGCATGCAGTCAGAGCTATGGCCAAACCATATGGAGTACAAGTACCAAGGAAAGCACGCAACAAAATTTTCAAAATAAGAAGTCTGAGAGTGAGGAGACGGATTTGGACATCAACCTAAGTGGGGAAATCAAGCCGAGAAGTAGAGACACTTCATTAGGATTTTAGACAACGGATGAAGATAAAGATGATGAAGAGCAAGATGACAAGAAAGACGATAAATTCAAGATCCTTAAGGTGCGAGTAAAAATAAAATTTATTGAGCATAGAGATAAAGTTTAAACTCTCAAACACAAAGGTCCATGGAAGCCACAAAAGCACAAAGAGAGGAACTCCGTAGGAAGATAGTGGAGTAGAAAAAGTTAATGGGAACTGGGGTAGATGATGAAGGTGAATATGAACAACATGAAACACTCAAACAACAAAATGAAGATCAACTGGAGAAAATCAAGTAGTACAAAAGAAGAACAATCACAACCAATGTGGAGCCTGCCAGCACCGTGCGGCAATACATTCAAAAGTAGCTCAAGCAAAAAGCTACCCAAAGAGCATACCAAGAGTCTACAAGGCAGAGAGTCGATGATCTTGAATCATTTGACAAATTCTCAAACTCTCAAAAAGAGGACAAGAATCTTGAAGGAAAGAGGAAAATACCAAAGAGGAGGGTGGTGTGGAGCCCCTGGAGATACATGCTAATATTACTTCACCCCTCTCAAACCAACCGACCACTCCTCTTGCAGCTCAAGAATCTACTAGAGAAGCTAAAAGCAAAGAGACTGGCATACAAGAGGAAGAGATACAAGAGAAAACATCAAAGCAAGTGACAAAGAGTCCACCAACAGTCAAGGACATGACAAAGACACAGGACCAATAAAAGAAGGAGCTTGCCCCACCAAAAATAATAGAACAAGCACAAGAAAAGATCAAAGATGAGACATAAAGCAAAAATGAAGAAGTTGACACCTCCAATAGATTCACAGATCAGATAAGAAACCATTGTCTCCCCACTCACAAGCATTAATAGAAGATGATACACTCAATTCACATTGATGAGCACCTCAAGCATATCAAATTGTATTTATAGTGTCAAAGGGCTCTCAACAAGAATTAATAGAAGATGATACACTCAATTGACATTGATGAGCACCTCAAGCATATCAAACTATAGTTCTAGTGTCAAAGGGATCTCAACAACCTCAGAGAGTTGGATTTAGAAGAAGCAGCAAAGTACAAGAAAGCAAACCAAGGTTTGCAAAGCAAGATTTAAGAACTCCAAAGCATGCAATTGGAGCTACAAGATGAACTTAAAAAGGAGAAAAAATATGCTACTCATTACTATAAAGAAGCTCAAGACTTCATCAAGGCAAACACCAACTTACAAGTCCAGCAACAATAGCTGGAAGAGGGGTTGGATAAAGAACGGCAAAGGAATCTCAAGCTAGGAGAGACATACGGGGTTATCAAGAGCACACTCACTCAAATTTTGGCAATGCAAGACACCCCCGCCCCTACCTCTACTTCATCCGCTTCTACGTCAACATTACAAGAGATCAAAGATCTCAAGGAGGCTTTAGATCAAGGAAAGTATGACTGACAAATCGTGATTGTAGGGCATAAAGCAATTCAAAGTAAAAAGGATGACAAGATCAAGATACTAAAAGAGCAATTGGCTATAAAAAAGAAGAGTTGGTGGCCCAGAGCACATCACATGCCCTTGAACTACAACAAAAAAATATGTCCATTAGTGCCATAAGGGCTCAGTCAGTAGTAGTGGAAGTCCCACAAACAACTTGAAAAGAGCAAGTGAGCATTAACCTTCCCCCTGTAGGTTTTCCAAGCATGTTTACAATATAGAATACAAGATAGATGCGGGGGAGGATATTCAAAGATGGATCTGAGAAGTGTGCAACTTGTCACACAAAGAATATATGCAATATGAACTCAAGGTACTTGAGTAGGCTACACTTCTGATGATCACCTCTGATGAAGTCATCAGAAACCATGGGCATGAACTGATATCTCTTCTACTAAAAATGAAGTAAGAATCCATTTTATGGAAGAGGAAGATGTTGTTGACGCTAGAGAACAATCACCAAGGGTACTACAAGGGGGTACATGTAATAGTAGAGCATGCACTAACTGTTCTTGAAAATCAACCCCTATGGAGGGAAAGATGGTTTGATAGGTTCCCAACAGATGAAACATACTACAAAAACGTGCCACAACTTCCCAAGATCGACTCAACTTTATTCCCTATCAATAGACGGTGATCTTGTTATAATTTCTATGCATGGATAAGCAAAATACCGACAATCACAAAGCCGATGAGTAATTTCCCTCCATTGAAAAAGAACATGGTCAACACTTTACAAGGTGTCATCAACCAAATTAAGGATGTTCCAAATTTGACATGCCAAATGCTGGTAAAAATTGCCAAAATGATCATCACATGCATCACAACATTTGAAGACTTAGAAGCAGTGGAACATCCTTGGCAAGTATTCATAGAAGGGAGCAGAGGTCTATGCTGGAACCTGGATATAGAGATTCCAAGCCAAAATATAATCATGGGGTTGTATGTCCATGTCATTTTCTTGCCCTCTCACTACATGCAAAAATTTGAAGAGGCGTCCATGACAGGGTTCTTTGAACTTGATTAATCCATCTTCAACCCCATGACAAAAAATCAGCATGCCAGCCATATAGCTTATTAGAGCACTTTAATAAAAATCCTTTCAACGAGTTAGAAAAAAAGGTAGAGATTGATTCACGGGTGGAAAAATTCTACCTCACTTGCACACTTGAGAGGTGAACAATGGATTACTGAAGAAAGATACAATTCAATTATTCCACCAACAGTTGCCCAAGAAAATCAAAGACACCATGAAAACACTACAAAGAAGACGACAAGAGTTTGCATGAGGATGTGCAAAAACTAAGAATGATAGTCTTTGATTGTAGATGGACAATCTCTAAAAAGTTGAGTTGTAAAGTCTGTAATTGAATCCGATCTTGTAAAGTTGGCCATTGACCAAGAGAGTCCTAGGTATAATTGTTTTCATGAAGTGAGGAAAGGGACCCTTATCATTATCAAGTTTTTGAGTTTGAAGCATACAAATGAGAGTGCTACTCTTGTAAGCCTTGTATCTTGACCTTTGGTAAATAAAGAGGCCCTCCTAGATCCCATTTGCTATAGATGTCTGTTGCAGTGGCCCCCTCTAACACATGTTCTTTCATCATCTTGCATCATAAGAGCTTCCAATATGTTTCTTCAGCTACTATTACTCCCCCCTTCCCATTTTGGGTCATCCTAGACAAAGATTTTGGAAATGTGCATGGGTGCAAACAATGTGTCGATGCAAGTCCATGGAATGTGGACCTATAATGCTTATGAAAGAGATGCAATGCGTAACACTATGATGTGCAAGATGTGAGTACTAAACGGATTATTTAGTGGTTTCCACTAGCAAGGCTAATTTGTGTTTTATGAACAAACGTCTTTAAACGTTAGTGAGTACCATTGTCGGGTTGTTGATTTGGCTTAGCTTAGCTTTGGATGCCCACTTGAAGATTGGTGTTGGAGACTTTAAAGATGCCAGTTGTTGGTTTGATTGTTTTGGTATCCATTTCCATGCTATCTATTGTGCATTGTTGGCCGCTTTGATGTGAATTTGGGTATCCATGTATAATTGGGTGAATTGGAGGAAGCATTCGATTGTTGTTTGAATCTCGTCCACTTTTTTGGCTTACTTTGAGGGGTTCTGGCTCCTTGGAAGCTTGTCTTGGTTGATTTGGAAGTCTAATTGGAGGGTAATTCTTTGGGTATCCATATTTTCTTTGGCTTGGTTTTCAAATTTTATTTCTTTAACTAGACTTGTTTGACTTGTCTCTTGTAAATGTTTGGAGAGTGTCGTGGCTTGATGGTGGGTTGTGGCTCCTCTGGCTTGGACTGTACATTCCAAATGTGATTTGTTTGTGCCAAGGGTGTGACATATGATGTGCCCTTGAGGTTGTATTTGAGAGTTTCATCTTACCAATATGAAATTGCATTGTAGGTGAACATCCATGAAACTCCCAAGATGATTTCTTCATTACGATTTGTATTTTCCATAATGTGGAATTGATGAGAGCAATGGTTACCATCAATGTTGATTGAGACATTGGCTTGTTCCAAATTGAACATGTTCCTTTGAAAGCTGCCCTAAGCTCAATCTTTGCTGCTTCTATTATGGAAATTGATAGGTTGAAGTAAGTAGAATAAGGCATGGCATTAACACGTGCTCCAATATCCACAAGTTATCTTTTTTTTGTTCCATTGGCAAGTTGGACATTGATGCGTACATCCAGACCTCCAAGACCACCCTACTCTATTTGGACTTTTTCAATGGAGAGGAGATGGTGGTTCTAGTTGTCAAATTGGAGCAATATTATATTGCTCCTTGCACTTTAGAATCCATAACTTTGCTTCCTCCTTTGCTTGGTCTCAAATGGCTTGAGATTTCTGCTTCTTTTTATTTCCCACATGTATCTTTTCAGCATGTCAGTAGTGAGAGGTATATGGTATTTCTTTAGTCTGCAACCATTGATCCAATTTGGCATCTCCTCTCCCTCCAATGTTGCAAGTTGTTCATCACCACTAGGTGATGATAAATGGGCCACTACTTTGCCTTTTCAATTTCTTGGAGTTTTTTTTTACTTGTGGTTCAACATCACAACCTAACTCAGCAAAGCCTTGTTTTTTGAGAGTTATGAAATGCTACAGATTATGGTTAAAAACATCATTTGTAATGAGTTGTTAGTGTTATTACAGAATACGGGGTGTAATGCCACTTTCATATTGTACATATAAAGCCATTTTACCCCTTCAACTCTATTTTAGGTTTAACCTATGTTAGCCTTAGTATATAAGGTACCTAGGTCATTTTCTAAGAAGAACTTTTATCATCATCAAGTTTTGAGTTGTCGTCGAATGTGTGTGTGTGTGTGTGTGTGTGTGAGAGAGAGAGAGAGAGAGAGAGAGAGAGAGAGAGTGAGCTTCATCCTGGCACTACTCCCCACTTTCTCATAGTATTGGATGTTGAGCTTATATGTGAAGCTACTCAATATATGGCTTCTCTATATATGGCACCCAGGTCCCCTCTATACATACATCATCTCATGTGTGTATTCTACACACTTTGGGGTTCTATTTCTGTGCTCTCTCTTTCTCTCTCAACATGGTTTCAGAGCAATACGTTTTTGTTTTTGATTTTTCTCCTAATCAAAAACGATTTTGCAAAAACTACTCGCAGAAGAAAGTTTGTAGAAATTCTGCACCGATTTTGAGTTATCACTCGCTGACTGCGTACATACCTAAAAAGGAACTTCCGCTTTTTATTTTTAATTTTTTTGCTAATTGAAAACAATTCTGTAGAAACTACCCGCTGGCGTCATGGGAATCGATGTGGTCTACAACTTTGCAGAAGGAAGTTTTTCCAAATTCTGCACTGATTTTGAGTTATCGTTCGCGGATTGCATAGATGCCTGAAAAGCAACTTTTGTTTTATGTTTTTGATTTTTCTCTTAATTGAAAATGATTTTGCAGAAACTATTTGTGAAAGACATTGGAATCGATGTGGTCTACAACTTCGCAGAAGGAAGTTTTTTCAAATTCTTCATGGATTTTGAGTTATCGTTGACGGACTGCGTACATGCCTGAAAAGCAACTTTCATTTTTGTTTTTTGTTTTTTCTCCTAATTGAGAACAATTTTGCAGAAACAGTTTGTGGAGACACTCGAATTAATATGGTCTACAACTTTGCAGAAGGAAGTTTTTTCAAATTCTGCGCATTAATTTTAGTTACCGTTTGCGGACTGCGTACGTGTCAGAGAAGAAACTTTTGTTTTTGGTTTTTTTATTTTATTATTCTGCTAATTGCAAATGATTTTGTAGAAACTATTTACTTGAGCCATTGGAATCGATGTGGTGTATAACTTTGCAGAAGAAAGTTTCTCTAAATTGTGCACCGATTTTGGGTTATCGTTCTTGTACTGCGAATATGTTTGAAAAGAAAATTTTACTTTTTGCTTTTGATTTTCCTCACAATAGAAAAATCCTCAATTATATTTTCTCTTCATCAATCATATATTTGTTACTGACATAACTTTGCTGCAGAAGCCAGTTACATATCGTTCCAATTCAGTCGAGCCGTGGTACCATGATGATGTTTTGTTAGTACTTTGGTCATGGTGATTTTCGTTGATACGATGGTTATTCTCAGTGATGCCATGATGATACTTCGTTGATTCCATGGTTATTCTCGGTGATACCATGATGTTGTTTCGTTGATACCGTGGTTATTCTCGTTGTTGATACCATGACATTGTTTCGTTGATACAATGATTATTCTCGGTGATACCATGATGTTGTTTCGTTGGTACAATGATTATTCTTAGTGATATCATGATGTTGTTTCGTTGATACCATGGTTATTTTCGGTGATGCCATGACGTTGTTTCGTTGATACAACGATTATTCTTTGATTCTTTTCGTTGATACCATGATAATTTTTATTGATACAGTGATGATATTTTGTTAATACTTTGATGATACTCATTGATATCACTACGTTGATAAATGTCATTTTATGTAGTATATACACATGTCATTTGCATCACGTATCATGCATCTTGTAATTTTTATGTTCATACTTTATGTCCACATATGTTGTCATGCATATACATGTCGTCAAACGAGTGGCGTCACGAACCATCTCTTATGGCATTGTGAATGTAATTATTTCACTAACGATGCTAATAATTTTCATGACTATGTTTTTTGAGTCTATGATCTATGTAGGATTGATCAAAGAATTGATTTCATGATGAAAAACTTGGTGACAATAAAAGATTTATGAAGACATGTTTGGTGATGCCATATTGATGACAACATGAAGATATGTTTGGTGATGCGATAGTGATGACAAGCTATACAACAGATTCTTGGAGACACTTCTGATTACGAGCTAATCGATAGCCTTTACACCTCTTCATTGAACCTTTGTATTCATTATTGTATTTGATAGGATTGGAGTAATGTAACTCCTCATAAAACATTCATTGTAAAAGGAGTGATGTAGCTCCTCATAAAATATTCATTGTAAAAGGAGTGATGTAACTCCTCATGAACATTTGTATATTCAATGATTTTTATAATATAATAGTGGGTGTATATAGAACTGTGGGTTTTTCCCTTGATCCCCCAAGGGTTTTTTCATCCACAGTTAGGGACCCTTATTTCAACGGGGGTGTTGAGCCTAAATGTGAATCTACTCAATATATGGCTTCTCTATATATGGCACCCAGGTCCCCTCTATATATACATCATCTCATGTGTGTATTCTATATACACACTTTGGGGTTCTATTTCTGTGCTCTCTCTTTCTCTCTCAACATTGGAGATCTGACTACACCATCATGCTAGGCTCGTCAAGAGCTACGTACCAACACCAAGCATTCTGCGCGAGACGGAGCAAACACGCTTGCACATCTGCGAGCTATTGGTGGCCGTAAGTATAACAAATGATGTTTATTTTTTGCGTCCAAGTAGTCATTAGAATCATGGAAACATAAGCTATGCATAGGTACTCAAAGATTTTAGTTTCGGGTACATTTCAATGTGATGTATTTGTCTATCTATAGCGACATGTTTTTTTGTGCATCATTTCCTCAAGAAAATGGTTAAGCTCTACATTAGTGGCTTCTAAATTATCTTCTTTAGTCAAAGATTGGAATAGCATTTGACGAGTAGCTAACATCTATACTTTTCTAAAAACCCCCTTTCTCTGTCTTTAAAACTATCTTAACAAGATTGTGCACCTTTTCAAGAGATGCCCTTCTAGTACCTGGCTGTACATTGTGGTCATGCACTCCAAGATGGATCACCAAACATGTTATTGTTGTTTCCTTTGGCATCACATATAGATTATACACTTGCAAACATTTCAACAAGTGATCATTTTGTCACAATAGTGGTAGCTTATTCTAGATATACCTTCACAACAAGCAGGATAGCCCATGCTGATTTGTTTGACCAAATGTTCATGAAAGAAGGAATCATTGTATCTCCTTTCACCAAGGTGAAAAGAGCATGTCACTTTGCAACATTGAACGCTTCCAAGAAAATAACTCAAATGCACAGTGCAATCTCTGGCCATGTTGGTGGATGTTGGGCGAGACCAAAGATGACCTTTTGTACTTCTGCTCCATACAGAGCATCCTTTTATTGTTGTGAATTGGAGGAAGATAAAAACAAACATTGCCATTATAAAAATTTGGGAGCTCATCAACCTCTTTGGGAGGTACACAAATCTCTAAAAGTTTAGACAACCTGCAAAATTTACCTTTGTCTTTCATCCATGAAATGATGGATGTATTCTTTGAATACTCCTGCCTTGTATGCTCCACCCCATCTTTTGTGTTTTGAAAGGGTCCTGGTGACCTGGCTAGTTCCACTGTCTCCAAAAAAACTACGATTGTATCTTCATCAATATCAGCATTTAAATGTGATGGAGTCAAAATTTTGTTACATGGTGTAGCGAACATAGAAGAATCACTTGTTTCTAAATTGTCAGCCTCATAAACATAGTCATCCGAATGAAGAATGTGGTAAGCTGAGGACAGAAAATGGTTAAGAAGGTAGTGCTTTTGATCTTCATGATCCCATCTTGGTAACACATTGACCTTAGACTTGGAGCTCCCTGTCTAAACGACTGCTTGCAAGCCTTCAAACTTAATATACTCTAGGAAATAGGCTTTGAAGAAAATATTCACTAAGTAGAAGCTCTGCATTTCATAATGAGACTCTATAATCTATTTGAGCACCATTAATTGTCCATGAAAGCATAGTTGTAGCTGTAGCTGTCATGTTTGAGACACACAGGGAGGAATAATACTTGAGGTAAATAAAATGACGAAAAGAGAAGGAAGAGAATGTGTATAAGGTACAAAGAAAGTGTAAAAGCATGCAACTGAAAAAAGTTAATGCGCTCATTGAAAACTGTTCTAAAGAGATTGGGAATATTCACTCTTTAAGATATGCACAATCATAGCCATTAAGATGCATTTGAATCAGCATTTTACTGAAACCATCTGTTAACTATCGAGATTTGAAAATCTCCCCAAATACGCGCATATAGAAGATTTGAACATAGTATATATAAAATATATGATGTTTTAAAAATTATTTATAATACGTGTATATTTATATATAGTATAGAGTATAGTTCTATGTATCTCCAATGAAGCCCTTTAAAAATAAATTGGATATACATGAAGAGACTAAACCTAGTCGCAAACATGCTTTAACTGATGGTAAGCAAACTCCAAGTAGAGAAATAAATTATTATTAATTGGATTTATTGGTGCTAATGTACGCACTTTTCATATCCTTTAGCACAAAATTACACTTTGTAATCTGCCTATCCCCTTGGATAACTTACAGTACTGAGATGTGTTTCTCTCACGGTTTACAAACAATTGTCCCAGATGACTGGTAAACAAGGATCACAATGTTGTACAACATTGCTGAGGAATCAACAATGTCCTGAATAACCATCATGGTTAACTTACAAAATCCACAAGCACCCAAACCAAGCCATGACATCTATTGGTGATTGTAGACCCATTAGTAATTGCATAGAGATACTGCACATAGAGTGCAAGATGCTGCATAAGCAACATCTTGATGAATACACATGCCATTACAAACCAGCCTTTGCTAAACACTAGGGCCCATAACACCTAGTGTGCATGCATTTAGCAAAAAATAGATCCAAACATGTATATCAATGTAAAGGCCATGGTGGGACTGCATGAGAATGAACCGCCCAACCTCCCATTAAATAGCCCCTTAGGCCTCATTCCCAATCCACACTTGGAGCCGGCCCCTTGGGCCTAGTCCATGACCACCGGGAATCACCCTTGGCATGACAATTTTGCCTCCCTCCCCCCCCCTCTTTTTTTTTGCAATTTTGGGATTAAAGCATACAAATTATCATATAGATTTCATCAAATTTTGGTATTAACTCCACAAAATTAAAAAAAATTGACAAAGCTCATCAAATCAACAAAAAAAGGGGGAGTCAGAGCTCCCCCATCATCTGTGCACGTCAACCGTATTGCAAGAAAAATGCTTTTGATTAAGGTTTTTGAAATAAAACCTACATTATTTGATATATATATTTGTTCAATAAACACATCAAAAACGTAATAAAAAGGGGAGATGGAGCTCCCCCATCATCCGCATCAACAAAAAAAGGGGGAGGTAGAGCTCCCCCATCATCCACGAGCGCACGGATGATGGGGGAGCTCTGCCTCCCCCTTTTTCTACGTTTCATTAGGAAATTTCAGAGGTCATTTGGAGGGCCATATGAAGAGAGAGAAAAATAGAGCGCGTCCAATGAGCATGAAGGCTACGTTACGTAGAAAAGTACGTGGAAAGACTCAAAAAATAGGAAAATAGCATAAAACTTTCATGAAACTAGGATTGTAGCATAGTAATTTCCTTCCTTTTACCGAGCTTTTAGGTGCTTGCATGTGGTCCCACTTCTGATATTCTCTTATGGTCATTAACGTACTGGAGGGTGACCATTAAGCCCGCACAAGATATTGGAATTCTAAAACACTTTCCCTCCATTAGAATTCTTTCAAAGTGAATCTCCCTCCACTAAAGCTTTTCTCTGAGAGCTATGGCGTCCACGTCTTCTCGCCCAAGAGCCTCCAGGTGTTTACTGTCTCTCACACCAACAACCAACAACTGCACTTTGCCTAGAAGGCCAAGTAGTAGCATATCCTCAATTACAATACCAGCTTCAATAAGTGCAGAGAACCAATGGGTTGGACAAAGGATAAACAAAGGTTCATGGGTCCTCATGCAACCAAGAAGACCCAAGAGGTCTAGTGGTATCAACGTTTACCGCTCAGCATGGAAGGCCAAGGTGTTGGATTTCAAAGTTGAAATCGGCAAAAGATCTGTAAAAGAAGTTCTTGTTCAGCATGTGTTTACCCATCCAGAGGTGATAGCAAACGGTGGAAATGTATCAGATATACATCAACCACGTTGTAATTGTAAGTACTCTTGACATGTGAGCTTACTGAAACTCTCATTATAACTTTTCTTATATATTTTGCAATGTTTCTCCCGCTTGTTATGAGTAATGTCTCCATTCTTCACAGCTCAATTACATTAGATTTGTCATTTGTACTTATTGATACTCTTAGTTTAACTCTTCTTATATATATTGCAGATGTTTATCCCTCTTCTTATGAGCAATGGGAACCTATGGAGTGCATAATAGGCCTCTTCCATGTTGTTCATGCCCACATTGGTTCTCTACAATACTCAGAGAGGAGCAGCAAAAGACTGGCTGATGAGGGAATCTTTTTTTATGACCACTTTTACCAACTCAGCTCAGGGAATAAGAATGGCATGTTGGTGAAAGTGCCTCTACCAACCGATTGGAACACTGTGGACTGGCCAGTTCCCGAGGAAACAATGGTGGAGGCAATGTGAAGTAAGCTCTACAAGGATATACAAAGGTCTCTACGTAGCTCTATTCCTACCAAACTGGTTAGAATTGCAAACTTTTGTCCTGTTGCACTCTTCATAGAGGTGTTTCATAGCTACAACATCCGAGTTACAAAAACTATGTTCATGTGCAAGTCATTTCAGCAGTCATCCTGTGACAAACTTCTTGACAAAGGATGGTATGCAAAGGAAGATATTGGTTTACGGTGCGAGGTCGCGCTTGATACTCTAGTTGTCAAGTACATGATTGCAAGCCAATCACTGTTACTCTCATTTTGGTATATGCGATCACAAATGCTAAACGGTAAGTACATTCCTATGGACCAGGTTTCTGCAGGTTTGGAAGATAATCCTACTGTGGATGTGGAAGTGATTGATAAAGAGCATGGCCTACTATTGGTGGTTACAATAAGGGAGCTATGCAGTCTTCAGCATTTGCGAAATGACATCATTAAAGAGTCAATGGACAAGGACCTATCAGATTTTTCCTTTTTCCTAGCTAGCCGTAAGGTGATGCGGCGAAGGGAAAAATATATTTTGTGCAAAGAGTTGGATGGTCGGGTTGAAGTAGTGTCAATGTAACAGATATTCTTGTGAACCCAAGTGTATACAAATGACTTTCAAGACATGAAGTTTATTGATCTCATTTTTCAATTGTGCCCTGTGAAAAAGTGTGCTTGAAATACATTTCTTTACCACGTCAAATCTCTCTTCCTCTCTCTCTCTCTCTCTCTCTCTCTCTCTCTCTCTCTATATATATATATATATATATATATATATATATATATATATATATATATATATATATATATATATGTTAGACAAGACAAAGACATGATAGAAGAATCATCTTAATTCATTAGAAAGTACAAACTCGTCCGTGAACAATGGACTGAGATACAATTTTTGTAAGTATGGAATCAGAATGTCTTCAAGGTAAAAATCGAAGGAATGCCCCTCGAAAGAAGGTGGTGAGACAGTTGTTCCCGGCAGATTTAGTTCTCCCTTTTCAGGAGTATCATCAGTTAGTAGTGTATTAGTTGCATCAAAGGGTACACCGATTTGGCTAAACGGTTTGTACAAAAGAGGTAAGCCTGGTTTTTTAGGGTGGTAGTGGCCCTCAACGGTAACGCATTTTCTTTGATCACACAAAAAGGCAAAATCTGACGTGTGAGCTTGGCATACACTGCAAACTATTGCAACTAGTGGCGACAAGTTTTGCCTTTTCATTGAAGACCATATGGAAACTCTGAAGCGCGGAAGAAGAAACTGAATAAATTCCTTGGCTCCTGGACGAACCACGACTCGACAAGTTCCCATCCGAAACGTTTGCAAATCCTCAAAGGGTCCTCTGTCACCGAGAGGCACCCGCATCAGCAGCAATCCATTTACGTCCAAGATAATTAACCTCTGTAAAAGTTGACAAGTACATATAAGTAGTTAGAAGCTGAACATATTTTGCCATACTTGAATAGACATTACCGGAACAACCGTATCTACAGGTAGCAAGGGTCCATACTGGGTCTCTGTAGTGTTCATGTCGTTGTTGCTCTCCTCCGCTTTATCTTCATAGTCATCATTCACATCTTCATCAGGGGTCTCCCCCATGGCTCTTTCTGCCTCATTCAAGGTTTCTTCCAAGGTCTTTTCGTCTCCCTCGGTTGATCGGCTTGCCTCATACATCCTTGCCTGATCCATATCATTTTGCTCATCCATATCCTTTTGCTCATCTATAGGCCTGCTTTCCTCATCTTGGGTTTCAGCAATAGGCTCTTTTGGCTCCTCCACTGGCTGACTTGGCTCTTTCATTGTCTCCTACGGTAGTACCTTAGCACCTTCCATATGCTCATTTGACCTTTCCTCATCCTCGGCTCTTTCATCTTCTGCTGATATGACCCCCTCGGCCCGTTGTGATTCCACTGTATCGGATGTAGGGGTTTGTCGTGGTGGCATGTCATGTTTTGTAAGATCAATAGTGCGCTCATCCAAGCCGCTATCTTCAAGCTCTCTAGGGCTAGACATAGTAAGCAGGTGTTGTATTAAACTTACCCGGTATCTTTGCAAATAATCATATGTGTAGTTTTTTAAAGCACTCTGCAAAATTGAAAGAACACATGGTGAGAATTCTTTTATAGACTAAACCAAAACTAACTGAATGCATTGCCAAATGGGTACCTTAGTCATGAAAGGTTTTAATGCAAAGTAGCTTTGCAGGACATATTCTGCATGGAGAAGACATCTCCAGCCGCAAGAATTCCCATCGGTTTGATTTGGGACAGGTACTTCTTTGATTGGGGCCTTGTATAGTTCATACCTTCCACATAGCTTGCCATAGGCAAGCAACAACCTCTTTATACAACTGCACAAAGCAATGTCAAGATGTTAGCATGAGGCTTCAAATTTACATGGATATCTATAAGAAACACTTTCTGATACAAAACACTTACAGCCTAATTTCAGGGTGGGTTCCTTTTATTGAATTGAACACCCACACTGCTGGTTGGTCAACATCAAGGCATATGAGACTCCAGTGATGGTTGTTCTCATATGGAAAGATGATCACAGTAACTACCAGCATAGCACAGTGGAGAAACCAACTCTCAAAGGTCCCAGATGGACTGTTCTTTTGTCTAATAATTACTGACATTTGTGGATCAAGGAGAAACACCTCTGTGTGAGTGTGCAGTGGGAGTTGACTTTTGATCAGGCTGCAGAGACTCTACCTGAGTTAGCAAACCTATTATCTGAGTTTTCAAAGCTAGCAAGATAGTAACACTTACTTAAGACAAGCATAGATAATTGTGTCTGAAATCTGAGCATCTGGATTCTGCAATAAATTAATGTCCACTTTTTCTAGAGCTAGCTTTCTGGCTCCACCTACAAATGGTATCTCTGCAAGCAAACCATTCTTCATTGAAAGTAGAGTTTCTTGATTGCTTGCCTCTATAGACAGGGTCACATTGCACTCTGTTTGCCTCTGGGACTCCACTGCTACTTTTGCTTTCTCCTTAAGCTCTGCTTCCCTCATGTCCTCTGTTTGGCGAGCAATAGTCTCTGCCCTTGCCCTTGTATTCACATCATGTGTGACATCTACAACTGTGAGTTGTGGCACTAGCTCCGGGGGGTATAACAAAATTTCCCTCATTTCCTTATCCTTGCAGACATTGGGGACGAGCAGTTTGTCATACCTCCACCTTATTCTTTTCAGTGTCTCACTATCTTTGTCCATTATAGTAACCCTGTCGGCACGGGCTGCAACAATGGTCATGTCACTGAAGTACTCCAGTAGGAAGTCCTCTGCTGCTTCCTGTAGAGCCATTAATGCCACCACCTTCCACCTTTTGGTGCCCCAGGTAGCTTCATCACATATGGACCTCACCATCCTCTGGAAGGGTAGCTTTGGTATGCATAAATCTACACATTTCTGTGCCTTTCTGATTTCTTTGAAAAGTACCATGCAGGTTTGCAGCTTCTTCATCCTTGGCCCTTTCAGAATTTTATTTGGTTTTCCAGGTCTTTTCTTTGGGGTTGCAGATCTGCTACTTGCTTTAGATGCTAATCCTGGTCCCATGCCTGCCTTCCTTGCAGTGGCTTTTGTTCTAGCCATCTCACTGTACACCAAAAGAAGAGTCTCAATCCCCTTCTCTCTTTCTATGACTCTCTCTCTCTCTCTCTCTCTCTCTCTCCTCTCTCTCTCTCTCTCTCTCTCTCTCTCTCTCCTTTCTATAGCTTAGCATATTTAAATAGAGAGAGAGAGAGAGAGAGAGAGAAACAGATAGAGTGCGCATTACTAAAGGCGCGCGCGGAGCACGTTTTTAACTCAACAAACACCTCCGCGCGCCGTTAGTATAGGGTAAAATAATACACACATATCTCTCTCTCTCTCTCTCTCTCTCTCTCTCTCTCTCTCTCTCTCTCTCTCTCTCTCTCTCTCTCTCTCTCTCTCTCTCTCTCGTCAATGCACAGTACTAACGGCGTGCATAGAGACATGCACTACGGGTATGCCTCTCTACGCGCATCTTTGGTATAGAGAGAGAGAGAGAGAGAGAGAGAGAGAGAGAGAGAGAGAGAGAGAGAGAGAGAGAGAGAGAGAGAGAGAGAGAGAGAGAGAGAGAGAGAAGAGAGAGTATGTGTGTGTGTGTCTGTTTGTGTGTGTGTGTGTCTGTGTGTGTGTCTGTTTGTGTGTGTGTGTGTGTGTGTGTGTGTGTGTGTGTGTGTGTGTTTGTATTTTAAAGATGTGTGTCTGTGTGTTTGTGAGTGTGTTTGTGAGTGTGTGTGTGTGTGTGTGGGTGTGTGTGTTTGTATTTTAAAGATGTGTGTGTGTGTGTGTGTGTGTGTATGTGTGTGAGACTGTTTGTGTGGGTTGTTTGCTAAGACTGTGCTTGGTACTGTGACAGAAACAGAGATAGAGAGATAGAGGCAAAGGTGGAGGGAGAGGCAGACCTTCGTTATGTCGATGGGTCAGCTTGCTGTCGGAGACGCAGACGATGGCTCTTGCACTCTCTCTCTCTCTCTCTCTCTCTCTCTCTCTCTCTCTCTCTCTCTCTCTCTCTCTCTCTCTCTCTCTCTCTCTCTCTCTCTCTCTCTCTCTCTCTCAGTCACTCTCTTTCACGAGGTGTGGTTTTTCTCTCTCTTGACCTCTTTATATGACGTACAAAAGTATACGGTCTCAGTAATGACCACACATGTGACAGCATGCAAATATACTCTAATTTATAGTGACACGTGGGGCGCCACCGTGTGTATCCGTTATAAGTGTGATTTTGAGAGAGAGAAAGAGAGAGAACAATAGAATGAGAGAGAGAGAGAGAGAGAGAGAGAGAGAGAGAGCCAGAGAAAGAGAGAGAGAGTGATAGAGAGAGAGAGAGAGAGAGTCTTAGAGAGACAGAGAGAGAGAAAGAGAGATCAGATTGTGAGAGAGATAGAGAGAGGGAGAGACACAGATTGAGAGAGAGATAGAGAGAGGGACTCCTTACTCTCAAAGAGAGAGAGAGAGAGGGAGGGAGAGAGACAGAGTCAGTTTGACACACAAAAAAGCAATGGAGGAGACACCTCCCTTGGAGTTCCTACAAACCCCACCAACAAAAGGTGATCTCTCACTCTTTCTCTCTGTATTTCCAATAGTTGGTACAAATTGTGTGTGTGTGTGTGTGTGTCTAAACAAAGAAAAACTCAGACTGTTGTTCAACACACACACCTCAATACCCATACTTCCATAGACATAGACACATACACACATACACACAGACACACACACAGATATATATACATTGTCTCTTTCCCTACCCTCTCTGTACACGTTACTAACGGCGCGCATAGCCAACCTAATATTGGCTCCAGCTCTCTCCGCGCGCCTATAGTATTGTTATGACTCTCTCTCTGTTGTACTTAAGGCGCGCGGAGAGAGTTGCAAAACGCACTTTTCCTTCCTTGCGCGCCTTTAGTCAAATAGAAAATTACAAAGAGAGAGAGAGAGAGAGAGAGAGAGAGAGAGAGAGAGAGAGAGAGAGAGAGAGAGAGAGAGAGAGAGAGAGAGAGAGAGAGAGAGAGAGAGGCTCTGTGTATTTTTTTAGTGTTCTTTGAGAGAGAGAGAGAGAGAGAGAGAGAGAGAGAGAGAGAGAGAGAGAGAGACTAGGTGTGTGTTTTTTTGTGCTTTGGTGAGAGACAGATATATATATATATATATATATATATATATATATATATATATATATATATTTATATCTATCAGGAGAGAGAGAGAGAGAGAGAGAGATCATGATGGTTTATATATATATATATATATATATTTATATCTATCAGGAGAGAGAGAGAGAGAGAGAGAGAGAGAGAGAGAGAGAGATCATGATGGTTTTGACTTGTCATGTTTCCTGATGAATAGGATTAAGGTCTAGTAGGCAGAAGAGACTGAAACCTGATCCAGAGCTTGTGCCAGGATTTCAACCCTTGCGGGCTCAGTTGCATAATGTATCTGCCAAAAGAACTGTTGACTTTTGTCAGGACATATCTGAAGAAAAGTCAATTGTTGAAGATCAATCAGAGAGGTCACCAGGGCAAGAGGATCCCTCACCCTACAAGGCTGTGGTGCCCTCTACAGTACTTCTGAAGAGAAATACAAGAAAGAGGAATATAGACTTCTCAGATGATACAGATGTGCTAGAAGGAAGTCCCTGTGCAACTAAATGTAAAGACAAAGAGGATGTGTCTTCTCTGGAAGACCCAGCTGCAACTGATGAGAGGCTGTTTGATTTTGCAGCATCTTGTGGTGTTGGGGACAAGTATGATCTAGTTCATTCTATGTTTAATCCAAAGTTTGACATTGAAGACCTGTTAGCTCAGCACAGTAATTTCTTGCAGTCCTACAGAGATAAGTTTGAAGTGATGGTGCAGGTAGGAAGGGTTGTTCTGCCTACTATGACTCTTGTGCATTTAAATGACTGTGGTGGAAAGGGACAGGGAGTGAAGAAGCATAGGGAATTACCACCCTCTTGCCGACATTCAGCCTGCCCTTTGCATCAAAAAGAATGCAAACTCATTCAGGAAGCCTTTGGCTTTATGATTTACCTGAACAGCCTATTTGGATTCCTCATGCAGAATCCTGATGAGGTGTTAGAGGAGGAGGATGCAGCACCAGATGAGGAATGTGAGGAGACAACTCATATGCAAGAATTCGAGGAGGTTGAAGACACAGTCGACCTTGAGGTTGAGGCAATTGAAGTACAAAGAAGTAAGATGCTCTCTGTGAAAACCACAGAAATCAAACTTCCATTGGATGTCAGTAACTTCACTGAGAAGCATGCTCAGATGATGTTGCCTACTGTGCCTGACTTCAGGATTGGAGACACGACCTATATCTTCTTACATGATGTGCAAAGTGTGTTTTATTTAAGGGAGGATTTCTCCCTGGCTATTATTTCCAGAGTCCAAGAGGAGAGGAGTGGATTTGTTTCAGAGGATAGTAGTGATGATGAGGCAATGGAAACATCCAGCAATCCAATGGAATGCCTTCGAAGATGCTTTGAGAAAGCTGAAAAATACAAGGAGACACTACCTGATGAAGCAACCTTCCAAGCAATAAGACAAAGCCTAAGACCATCGAAAAGTAACAAAGAAGTGGAGGATTGGTTTAACCATTCAGGTCAGGGGTCAACTACATCTGTAGACCTGTGGCAAGAAAACCTCTTTCTGCAGGATGAGAGCTTCATGGTAACTCTCTCTCTCTCTCTCTCTCTCTCTCTCTCTCTCTCTCTCTCCTCTCTCTCTCTCTCTCTCTCTCTCTCTCTCTCTCTGTGTCTCTCTCTCTCTCTCTCTCTCTCTCTCTCTCTCTCTCTCTCTCTCTCCTCTCTCTCTCTCTCTCTCTCTCTTTGTGTCATTTCTAACATTGTATGTGCAGTCTTGGATTGCTGACAAGGATGACTTCCTTCGGCGCCCGACAAGAGAGTATCGAGGAAGGGATGCGGCCCTAGCACAGTACCTTTCAAAGCTTTGCGAGTCGCTGATAGTAGTTTTTCACAATTCCATGTCACAAGAGGGTTCAATAGCAACTTACACATTCAAGACACTATCACGCTTCTTGGGTGGACCGGTGCTGCCCAAAAGTGCAGATAAAGTCATTCTTGTGGACAAAGTGTTTGCTAGAGATTGTTTTGGTTACTGCCCAGGCGTAGGTGTAGTAATACGCTGCCTCAGTGTTGAAAGCTTTTATTTTCACGGCACTTACCACACCCACACACTTTACTTTTGCATTGTTTGCCATCTTTGCCTTGCATGGAGAAGGCCTGTCAACCTCGAGCCCTAATCGAAAAGGGCTTAGAACTTTCCCCTAGCTGGAAGTCGATGATGCCCAATTTCCGTCGTGGCCTGGATGGCCTCTTGCTAGTCTCTCCTGTTATGCTTCTCTCATCATCTGATGTGTAGCTTTCTCCCTCCTAGCTCTTTTCACAGTCATGGCTTCAAGTGGTTCTAAAAAGGTTACCTTCTCCTTACCCTTGTCCCTCTCCTTTGCTCTGGGTGGATCCACTACTACGGCTTTTCCTTTATCTTCTAGCCTTATGATGTTTACAGGGCGATCAGGTGGTGGGGCTGGTGGAAGAGGTGGAATGGATGCTTGTAGTGGTGTCTGCGGTGGACGTAGAATTTGTGTTGGTGGGGGTGGTGCTCAGGGTGGGGGTGTTCTTTCTCTAGGGGGTGACAATTGGTTCCTCCTACCTCCTCTATTATAGTTTTGTCGTGGTTTGGGACAGTAGTACATACCGTGACTGTCTTCTCCGTAGTTGTAGCAATGATACTCCCTGTTTTGTCGTCGTCCTCTTCCAGGGTCTTGATCTCTTTCTTGACTCCTCCCTTGCTGTATTAAGTGGACAGACAAATTCTGCAGTTGGTCAGTAAGATGGGCCAACATATCTTGTTGGTCATCTCTTACCCCAAGAGCCGGTGGTGGTGGTGGAATGGTGGTTGTCGTAGTTGCGGGTCGACGCGATGTTCCTGCTTCTGTTGACTCGGTTTCTTTGGATTTCATTCGTAGCTTCTTGTCCTTAAGGCGAGCAATCTCACTGGCTAACTCGTATGTAGCCGGGAATCTACCTTTCACCTTCTCCTTGAGAAGCGGCCATAAGCCATGCGTGAACTGATCTTTTTTTAGGAAATCGGGTGTAGCTTCTCCCCTTGCCAGTGACTCAACCCACCGTTCCCACAAATCCACAAATTTGGACTCATAGGTGGCATATTCTAAAAGACCCTCCTGCTTCAAGTCTCTCAACTTGTCCCACAACTTTTCTGAAGTGGTACCTCCCCCAAAGCGCCTCTTAAAAGCGGTTTTTAAGGGTTCCCAGTCATCCTTGGTTGCTTGTGGAAGTGCATTGTACCATGATCTAGCTTCTAGCGTATTACTACACCTACACAGCAATGGCACTACACCTACACAGCAATGGCACTAGCTCTTGGTAGACAAAACCCAGATGAACTTTTAGAGTATGGAAAACATCTCATGATTCGTTACAAGGGTGACGTGCCAAAAAACAAAATTGAACCTGCAAAATCTTGATACACTTCAAGTAGCAATTGTATAAGATCATGTATTACATAAATTTTGTACAATGTCATCCACTCAGAGTATCTTTCTCCACTTGTGATTCACATACACCATTGTCTCTCTCCACCTTCGTTGACTTTCACGAGCTCCGGAGTTGTTGTATGCCATTGATCTTTTAGCTTTTTGTTGTTGTAAATGTCTGATGGCTTGTGCTGTTGCTGAATTTTCCAAGACTTCTTTTGCCTGCATTCGATGAATGATTCTACGATAGAACCATTCAAATAGTTCTCTCAAACTGTTAGCCTTGATTCGAGAGCCACCATGTCGTGTGTGCCTGAAATAAGCATTTCTCGCCATGTAATGAGACTTTTCCATCCCTTGGGTATTCCATATTGCCGGGTTCCCATACTTCTGTATAAAATATAGCAAATGATTGAAGATGATGTGCTGGATATGAAAACAGATTAGTTAGAATGTTTTACAGTCACATATTTGCACATAAGAGAGAAAGAATACATTATAATACCATGTAGTGAGTAATCTGGGTGTCTGTCCATGCTGTCTTGAATGATTTTTTCAGAAGGTTGAGATTTTCCTTGAACTTGTTCATATCACCTTGTGACCAGTCATCTTTGTCGCACATCAAAAATAGGATGTCTATTGATCGCCAAACCTCAGCCTTCGCGTTACGAGTAGTTGGTTCGTGGTCTTTGACTGCAATATGTAGCTTTTTCCAGCTCTGATACTCTACCTTGCTAACATAAGATGTGTTATATATTTTTCCATGTTTTGTTAGCTTTGGATCTCTTGTACCTTGGGGCTTAGATAAAAACCTCCGTGCCTTCACCCCACCGATGGATGGTTTGCATGGGACATCCTTCTCAGCAGTTGATCTCTTTTCATCCCGCTGGATTTTCACATTGCCACCATGAAGCCCCATATCCGACAGTACCATTTCTAAGCATTGCAGGGCTACTTGTCGTTCTGCGGAGTTCTTAATCTTCCAAGAAAACCCGATGTATAAGTAGACCAATTTCTCCACAATTCTACAAAGGGCATGCATTGTACAAATGTGGACATTCACAAGTGGTATTTTCAAAACTAGTCGAAAAGCAGGATCCTCAATGTGACGTGTTGGAGCTTTTCTCCACCACTTTGGGTCCATGACCTTTGCAGGCTCCATGCAGAACAAACACGGTGACTTTTCCATTGCACCCATTCCACAATTATACATGCACTTTAATGTTTTAAGGTCACATGCAAGATGCCACTGAACTTCAAAGTCTCCCCTTCCATCTAGACGTAGTACCTCTCCCTGGTTAGTCTGTCGATCAATCACCTCCGGAATATTAGTTCGATGGAACACCCAATATAGAATCTCATGATCTTATTTCTTTACCTGCAACACAAAATAAATGAGACTTAAGTAGATCTGAACATTTGAGCTTACTTGAGAATATCGCTTACCTCAAACGCACCAAGCCACCATATGTTAGATTCTGATTGAACACTAAAATATAAAGGATCATCACTGGGACACTTTGAGAGGGCTCTATTCATTAAATTAATAGTAACACGCTCTAGCTTTTTCTCTTTAACAAGCTCACACTCATCCAGTTTTAACACAAAATGTAATAGCCCACGTGACTCTTCAAATGTGATGTTGTAAAACTCCACCATTCTCTTCTGTAGTATCCGCAGGTCCATAAAAATATTGTTGAACTCATCATATGCCATGTTCGCTCCATGGCCACTGTAAGTTGCTTTAATATGAAAGGGCTGTCCAAGATAGTCTCCCTGTGCCTCGTTAAGCTGAAGCCTCTCTTTCCGAACACTTGAGGCTGATGGTAGAAGTTTGGATTTTATACCCTTCCTAACAAAGATGGATGAGACAGACTTTTGGATAGCCGAATATCCTCTTTTGCTTACACCAAGTGAATCAAGTGTGCCTTGTATCTCTTTTGCAGGCACTGAGTTCTCTGAAATAAAGCGGTCCACTACATTTCTTTGTAGAACCTTAAACTTCTTGTCATGTACTATATCTGCTGCCAGGCTTCTACTTATAAGTGGCTTCAATCTCTTTCCTATATTGGCTTTGGGGTCAATGTTTTCCTTGTCAGGATAGATTGAATCTCTACATGAAGACAATGCATAAGTAAATAACAGAAAATTTGCTTCACTAACACTATTTAGGCACATGAAAACAATGCATAACAAGAAAAAACAAAAAGATTACTTAACTAAGACAATGTAGCCAACCAAGAAGCATCACCTTAATGCTTGGATTCTTTTCTTGAGACCTCCTGATGCAACCTGCAATGTTTCAAGATTGCGCAATTTCTTCTTTCGGATACGACCACCCAAGATGGTGTCCTTCATTTGACAACTTCGCACCTTTCCTTTCAGTTCTTGTACCTCTGTTTTATGTTGCAAAATGGTAACTTGCTCTGTAGAATGTAAATGTGAAAGGCGAACAATCTCACATTGTTGAGCTTGGAGAATGCTCTTGTAAGTTTCAGCTTCTCTTGTAAGTGATTTACAATAACCCAGAAGGCCCTTTTCTCCATCACCAGCAAAGATCAATAAGATTGTAGGATTGACAAACGGTGGAGACGCATTAGTTATTGGATTCTTAGGGTAGAGAGAGCCTCTCGTCCAGATATCTATGTGTTTAGCTCCTTGAGCTCTGAGCGTGTCTATGGAAGCGAGAGGTATATGTGTGTTTGTTTTAGTGCGCTTAATCAATGGTTGGTACTCATTGTCCAAATCAATGTGAAGGTGATATTTGGCTCGTTTTTGGGTAACATTTGTGCCATTTGAGGAGTGTGCCATTAGCCAAATGTGCAGGTTTAATGGAAAGTGAATAGCGGCTGCGGATTCGTCCCTCCATGTTAGCCTCATTCCCTCCATATTGACGAGGTTCATTCAATGCAACTGAAAAGAGGATTATCCCTCAATCACTACGAACGAATGTTCAGAAGAGTAAGGAATCTACTTAAAGTACACTTTTTGAAGTTTTACTATGAAAGACCCAGCTCTTTTATTTGCCATTTTTTCTAGAGAGAGAGTGCAAAAGATACATTTTCTTAGAAGGCCCTCCAAATGACCTCTGAAATTTCCTAATGTTGATGTGGTGATTGAACAAATATCTATCAAATAATTTAGTTTTCTTGCATATATAGTATATATATATATATAATAGTATATATAATATTGTATATTATTAATAGATTATGTAGTATATAAAGTTATACTTTGACTTATAATAAATAGTATATAGTGTATATAGAAAATATAATATAGTACTACGATAGAGTAGATATTATATATATAATATAGAGTATATAATGTATAATTTAATATGTATAATACATAGTATAGAATATATAATAAAAAATGGACTATATATACTATACTACATAAAAAAGATAAACCGACCCACTCTCTTCTTCTTCTTCTCTCTCTCGATCTCTGAGTGCGGAAAAAAGGGGAGGGCCAAGAGCCCCCCATCATTCGCGCACGCGGATAATGGGGGGTCTCTTGTCCCTCCCCCTTTTTTAACCAAAAAGCATTGTTGTTTTTTTGAGGCCGGTGTTTCACTGTAGGTCCAATGGTATTGGGCGATTGCATTGCATGCTACATGCTTACCCTTTTAAGTATTAGCCATTACACATGGTCGGACAAGGGATGCATAGCGTAGCATCACCAACATGGCCACCCAATTGATGCACGAGAGCGCCGAAGAGAACTCATAGCCATGCAAAGTTTGAAAAAAAGGGAGGGGCTGGAGCCCCCTATCATCTATGTGTGCACGGATGATAGGGGGCTCCAGCCCCTCCCCTTTTTTTTCTCTTTGCATGGTTTGAGTGTGTTGATGCTATCTTATGAGCAAATGCAAATAGATGGTGTGTCTCCAGACAGGGTTACTCTTACAAGCAGTTTATCCGCTTGTGTAATTGTGAGTCCTCCCCTTTTTTTTTTGCTTTGCATGGTTTGAGTGCGTTGGCTCTATCTTATTGAGAAAATGCAAATAGATGGTGTGTCTCCAGACAAGGTTACTCTTACAAGCGGTTTATCTCCTTGTGTAAGTGTTAGTTTCGAGTCTGCACAAAGACTATTTGAGAAGCTTAGGAATCAAAATGTGTTCGCTTCCAATGCCACGGTAGGAGCATGTGAGCAACAAGGTTACAAGGTGCATGCATGCCATTTGTTTGTACAAATGCTAGAGGAAGGAATTATGCCAAAAAAGGTGATGTATTTAACACTACTTTCACTATGTATTGCGGCATCAGTGGAAGGCTAGTGTGTACACGCATCGATAATTTATTTCCAATTAGATTCAGATGGGCCACTTGTCTCTGCATTATTGAGTCTGTATAGTAAATGTTGCTGTTGACAACCGGTTTTTGAATTCACGGCCACGAGAGATAACCCCACTCAAGGGGAGCTTAATAATAAGCAACAAAGAAAAAAAGAATGTTTTTAAGCGTGCCGCCCCACCACCCTCTTCCCTCCCATGCATACGCCCACAATGGGCCGCCACTCAGTTGACCACACTCGCTTCATCCCTCCTCCACTATCACCAAAGGACAACTTCTCTCTCCCTGCTTGGCTATGCCAACACACCTCCCTCTATCTCTCTCCCCCTTATTTCTGTGTCACCTAGCCCATAGGGCACATAAAATAATTTTTTTCCTAGGGGCCGCCATGCATAGGACAAGAGTCTCCCTCTCTCTCTCTCTCTCTCTCTCATTATTCACACACACACACACACACACACAATTTCCTCCCTCATCTTTCCCCTCTTGTCCACACTCTCTCGTCCTCGGTAAGATACTATCTCACTCTTGTTTGTCAACCAAGGTGGGCCACTCAGCTCATCCCTCTCTCCCTCATCTACTCCCCCTATCTCCCCTTTACTCACTCTCCCTTTCCCACTACAGCCCCTCTCTCCCCTCTCGTCCTCCCTCCCTCCCTCTCTCTCTCTCTCTCTCTCTCTCTCTCTCTCTCTCTCTCTCTCTCTCTCTCTCTCTCTCTCTCTCTCTCTCGTTCCCCCCCCCCCCCCCGCCCCACTTTCTCCCTCTCTCGTTATCATGCATGATGAGCCGCTCTCTCATTCTCTCACTCTCATGGACTTTCCTTCGCCCTCCTTCCCTGTGTCAGTAGTAACCTTGTGGGTGCATATAATAATATCTCTCTCTCTCGCTGCTTATACACACACTCCCCAACCTCTCTCACCCCATCATCCTCTCGCTCTCCTCACTCACGCCCTCTCTCCATCTTTCTCTGTAGATGGCCAAAGCCTCCACATGAAAAAATTAAAAGAAAAAAATAAAAATAATAAACATATATATATATATATATAATAATCCCTCTCTTTACTCCCGTTCCCACACACACTCTTCTCCTACACACACACACACACACACACACACACACACACACACACACACACTTATACACACAAACTTACACACCCACACACAACCTCATATACCTTTACGTATACACTCACAGGCACATACATACATGACTATGCATACGCGCACACACACATTCAAACACGCACATGCACACATTCACATACATACACATACAAACATGTGTATGTGTGATAGTGTCATCATTACGAAATGTCATCATTGCTATCAACCAAGGTACACTATCAATGAATGCTAGCAACAAAGGTAACGAAGAGGCAAAAATCATCTGCATCGACATCCACCGCGAGGAGGTCATCCATATCAAGGGAGGAAAAAGGTCGGTAAGGCATCTCTTTCCTAAGGAATCCGCAAGTAAAGGTATAGCCTCTACTCTTCAGTGGCCAAAAGGGGCTGCTTGAGCCAATGGAAAGGTAGGGCTAGGCGAGTCCTAAAACACATGACCCCAAAGGAAGAAACACCTGGCCACATGAGTGCTTTGAGTTCGGAAAGTAGAATCGTGCCTAGTCTGCCAAACAGAAGGTCATCCAAAGAAAAATGGTGGAAGATTTCCTATTGATATGTGCGGCGCATGTGAGTGCTGCTAGTCCACTTTGACAACCCCAAAGCCCTAAAGAGGAGTGGTTTGTCTACTGTCCTCGCTGCTTTGGAGGGACAGTAGAGGGTCTTCCTCTTCTCCCCGTACAAGCTCATCCTGAAGAAGGTGTCTACTACCACGAGTGAAACCTAGTGAGCCGGAGACGAGTTACAACTAAACGGCGTGGAGTTCATGTAGTGAGCGGACTACGGTAATTACTTGCAACTGTTACTAGCTAAAATGCTAGAGTGGTCAAGCGCGTCACCATCACTCCATACGTGCTAAGCAACGAAGGAAAAGTGGAGCGTATGAAGGGCGATGACCTCCTGTGTATGTGCCGACTTATCAACATCGACATGGTAAGGGTGTAAGTAAGTGTTCTATACTCTGTTCATCATGGAAAATGGACCAACATCTTTTTTGTTTAGGTTTCTGCAACACATGCATGTGAATATATATGTAGATTATAGGAAAATCTTCTGTCAACAGAAGATTGTGTATCTGTTTGGTGTTGTAGTTCTAGGAGAAATCCTTAGCTCTCCAAACCCCATTATCCTCCTCGTGTTGGATTACCATCACTCTTTTAATTTTTCCATCTTTATCCTGTTCTGGATCTATCACCCAACCTTGTAAAAAGCCGCTATGAGCCGCTAAGAATTAGATGTCTCATCTATTTTTTTTATTTTATTTTTTGAAAGGTTTGTAATTTCCTGCTCATTGAGTTACTACCATGGAAAGTGTCTCTTTTCCCATGTTCAGTGGAAAAAAGGAAGAAGACATGACCACCAACTTTCTAGATGACTTTGCCATCGCTTGTGTGGGTTACAAAACAAGGGTGACGACGCCTCACGGCTATAAATTTTTCCTATACTGATGAGAGTAGAGGCCAAGTCTTGGTACAATAATTTTCCCCAAGCTAACAAGAATGCACGAGATGTGCTACGTGCTGCCTTTGTCAAGAGGTTTAGTGGAGGCACAACCTCAGAAAAGTTATGGCAACTGTTGATAGAGTTAAAGTAGGGGAGTCTTCTAGGGTATGCCACTTACGAATCCAAGTTTGTGGATTTGTGGGAGCCATGGTTGCCTCACTAGAGGAAGGTGAAGGAGCACCTAGTTTCCTAAAGAAGGACTTTTTCATTGTTGGCCTCTGGTCACCGCTTAAAGAGAAGGTGAAGGGGAGATTCCCTGCAACATATGAGTTGGTAGTGGAAGTAACCCGCCTTAAAGACAAGAAGCCATGCATGAAAGAAAGAGTTAACGAGTCAGAGGAATTAAACTCAGTCCGACTAACCCCAGTGACTGTAACAGCCACTCAGAGAACTGAACCACAAGAGTCATCAGAAGAGCATCAAGACCTGTTGAGTCACATCAATACTCAGCTTGAAAGTCTATATGTGCATCTGGTGCAGCAAGGGCATGCACCCGTCAGAAATCTAGATAAAGGAAGAGGACAGCGAAGGAAAAACCAAGAATATCAGTACTATAATTCTGGGGAGGACGGCCATGGCATGTACCCGGGGCAGTCACTTATCAAAAGACCCCTATATCACGTGCGTTCAAGAGTTAATTAATAATACCCCAATATACATACTATACTTACACTGTGAGCCTATTTAAAAAACCCCCACCCCCCTCTGTATGTATACATTTTAATACATTTTGGTCTTTTAATAATCCTCTCCGGTTAACTCGCGTGATATCATACACATTCTAAAAAGTGACTGCCCCGGGGGCATGTATTACTGTCCACATCCGAGAAGGCAAAACTTTAATAGAGGAGGAAGACATAATCAAATCTCTCCATCAAGGGTGAGGGCACCGCCACCCATGTAACCAATCCCACCTGTTCAAATCCCACCACCAGTTGTGCAGGTCCCAACAGCTCAAGTCCTACAGCCAATCCTCCGCTCACCACCAATTGGCGACCTCACACTAAGCCTCATTGGTCTTTCAAAAGAGGTCAAGATGAAGAAAGCAGAAGAAGGTTCAAGCAAGAAGTTTGCTCAAAGAACTAAAACAGTGGAACAAGAGGTTAAAGAATCAAAAGACACTACCCCAGTGAAGGAAGTAAGTCAAGAAAATTGTGTTACAAATGTTAGTGCATCTCTAACCTTGGATGAAATAGACACCAAAGCAATCAATCGACAGCATTGGGTAGTAAGGGTAAGAAGGTGTAAAGTGTTGATCTAGCCTCGTCAGAGTAAGAGGAATGCAAAGAGCATGGAAGATATAAGAGAAGAAGAAGACCAGCCTGCTAGCAAGGCTTTGCAGAAGATGGACAACGTATTAAACAAAGGGGAAGGCTTTGAAAACATAAGCCTGTGCACCAGCATGGATCAAGAATAGTGTAGCAAGCTGAAGGCATCCTACATCAAGGAAGTTTCACCAGAGGACCATAACAAAGAGGTAAGTATGAATGAAGGTTTGGATCTGGATATTGTTCCAGAGGCTTGGCAGTGGAGCAAGACTTTATTGTGTAGTGTCAAAGACCTCAAGAAGGGTAATTCCTTGAGTCTACTGAAAGGTGTTATAAACTTGGAGATGGGTAATGCCTCCAGTTTATGTGAGGGTGTTCAGAGTAAATTTGATGATCAACATGTTGCCAACCTTTTAAGGATGTTCCAGACTCCTCCACGATGTAGCATTGTGTTTGCATGGGATGCATCAGACCTATGGCCATGGTTAACCACTAGGACATATAGAGGTAAGGTCAGCATGGAGATAAAAGTTAAGGAGCCATGGATAGACAAATGGCTGATAGAATGCAAGAATGAAGGCCTCATCCCCAATTTGGTACAGATTTGTACAAATAGTGCATCCTCTTGGTGGACAGAGCTGAGTGGATTACGCTTGTATTTAAGCCACAAGGTATGTGTCTTACTATCAACATCAACAAAGACAACTCACATGTTTGAGCACACCCGAGAGGAGCATGATATGCTTGCTGGCTTTTCCAGTAGTAGCGACAGTAAGCAAGATTTTGAAGACAAATGGAGCTCACCGCACCAACAAGGCAGCCATGTATGGTGGATTCTTGGCACACTCTTGGGAATCATAATTTTCAGTTATGCCTTTGTAGTAGCCAAGATGCTCATTTTTCCTCTCGCTACTAGTGGTTACAAATTTGGTCCTATTTGGCATGCACATTTTATTGTTTAGACACTGCAAATAATGATCCTATTCTTTACCTAGGATCCAGGAGGACACTTGCATAAAGTTCTGGAAACCATGTGCTTCCCATTTAATTAGCCCACACTATTCCAAGGACCAAGCTATCATCCGGATCTGTTGCAGATTCATGGATATCCCAAAATTCTCACCAATGGCCAAGTGGAATGGCTAGTTCAAAAGGTAACTCGATATGGGATCCTACAAATCAACTGAAGAAGAATCAAAGGCAGGGCTAGAGACATGAATGCCTCTAACCAAAAGGGGAGGGCTAATGACGACCAGTTTTCAAAATCGCAACCGTGAGAACTAACCCCACTTAGGGGGAGCCTAATAATGAGCAATGAAGAAAAACAAACGTTTTTAACCCTGCCGCCCCGCCACCCTCTTCCCTCCCATGTATACGCCCACAGTGGGCCGCCTCTCATCTTGGCCACACTCGCTTCATCCCTCCTCCATTATGACCAAAAGAAAGCTTCTCTCTCTCTTGCTTGGCTCCACCAACCCACCTCCCTCTCTCTCTCCCTCATTTTTGTGTCACCAAGTCCATAGGGCACATAAAATAATTTTCCTCCCTCTCAGGGGCTTCCATGCATAGGACAAGAGTCTCCCTCTCTCTCATTATTCACACACACACACACTCTTACACTCTCCTCCCTCATCTCTCCCCTCTCGTCCTCAACAAGATATTATCTCTCTCTCTCTCTCTCTCTCTCTCTCTCTCTCTCTCTCTCTCTCTCTCTCTCTCGCTCTCTCTCTCTCTCTCTCTCTCTCTCTCTCTCTCTCTCTCTCTCTCTCTCTCTCTTGTTTGTCAACCAAGGTGGGACGCTCAACTCCTCCCTCTCTCTCTCTCATTCAGCCCCCCCCCCCCCACTTTCACCCTCTCTCGTTCTCATGCATGACCAGCCGCTCTCTCCCTCCCATTGACTTTCCCTTGCCCTCCTTCCCTGTGTCGGAAGCAGCCTAGTGGGCACATATAATAATATCTCTCTCTCTTGCCGTTCACACACTCACACTCCCCAACCCCTCTCTCCCTCTCAGCTCTCACTCTCCTCACTCACGACCTCTCTCTATCGTTCTCTGCAAACGGCCAGAGCCTGCACGTGATTTTTTTTATTAATATATATATAGATATAAATCCCTCTCTCTTTACTCCCATTCCCACACACACTCTTCTCGTACACACACACACACACACACACACACACACTTACACACCCACACGCAACCCCATATACCTGTACGTACACACTCACATGCACATGTATATACACGAGTATGCATACACACATGCACACATTCAAACACTCACGTACACACATGCACATACATACACATACACTGCACGCCCATATGCACGCAAAAGAAGAAAAAACACAAGAGAATTCTACATTGATGCCCAATACAAAAAGAGAAAGACGACCAAGTTATGAGGTTGCAACACCAAATCAAGAAATGACACCGGCCTTGAAACTCGCGAACGCGCTACATTGACACACCAGCGAGGCTCCCCATTTACTGGCATCTCATTCACGATGCATCTCCGTAGTAGCATCCGTAGGGTATTATTATTTTTTGATTTCAGGCTAGAATCTTGTATAAAAAACCACTTGTATATTGCCACCTCTCTCTAGGTGAGGGTCACAAAGGCCCACCTAGGAGATATCATTTTAAAATTCTCCTAAGACAAAGCAAGGGTCAATTATCTCGGACCCAACTCCTTGCTTTGTCTCTTTTGATTAAGGCCCTAACCTAATCAAATTATCCTAAACTAATGCAGCCTGCACCTATAAAAGGGCACTGAGGTCACTATCAAGGGGGTCAGTATTTGGTAGCATTTTGGGGAGGGAGATTAGGGCACTTGCATTGGGGCAGCACTTGAGCACGGGGCAACACTTGGGAGTCAGCACTTGAGAAGGAATCCATGCACACACCCTCGCTCCAAAGGTCACCGCAAACAAGAGTAGAATCTCCCTGTATATGGAATTCTCTATAGGGAACGCACTATTGGCTCTCTATCTCTCACTATCTCTCTCTATCTCTCTATCCCTCTCTCTACCACCACAATCACCATCTCGTCGGAACTAAGGTTTCTATAAATATCTCCTTGAATCAAGTTTTCTCTCACATCCCGAGGGGTTTTCATTACCTCTCTCTCTCTCTCTCTCTCTCTCTCTCTCTCTCTCTCTCTCTCTCTCTCTCTCTCTCTCTCTCTCTCTCTCTCTCTCTCTCTCTCTCTCTCTCTCTCTCTCTCTCCCCCCCCCCCCCCCTCTACAATGTGCAATATTTGTGTTATTTTAAATCACCGTTGTCCACATCCTAGCCGCTCAAAGCTAGGTGGTGCCCCTCTTTCATTCCCCGTGACTATCTCCGTGTGCAAGGCCCTAGTGTTGAGGCCGTCGGGGTCCATTTTATGCTTTGCGCTCGTCATTACATAGATGAGTTTTAATGTGTATTTCATGGGACTCTCACTTAATATGTTGATGTCTTCAATGGATTTATGAAGGCTTGATCAGATCATGGAGATACCAAGGAGGTGCTTCAAATTTGGGGCCAGATGGTGCAAGAAGCAGTAATTTTGGATGAAATTACATGCATAGAGATACTTGATGCGTGTGTAGTGGAAGGCACTCTAATTGCAGTTGTCAAGTTCGTGCATGCATGCATCATTAAAAGCGATTATAGATCTGATAGAAGTGTTGCAACCTCTTTTTTGAACATGTATCACAACTGAAGTAATCAGGAGGAGGCACTCTTTGTTTTCAGCAGCATAGTACAATATGATGCAATATCATGACCATTATCTCAGCCAGTGCTAAACTGAAACAAAATGAGGTTGCTCTTCAATTGTTTCATCAAATGCAGAAGGAAGATGTGCATGCAGGTAATGGGGTGTATGTGAATGTCCTTACGGCATGTGCCAATGAGACAGCATTAACAGAAGGCAAGGTAATTCACTCCCAGATTCTTTACAACATTAGAAAACCATACACTATTCTTGAAAATGCGTTAATAAACATGTACAACAAGTGTGGATGTCCCCAGATAGAGCTCACAAAAATGGAGCACCCAGATGTTCTTAATTTCAAGATCATGATGCCCGATGCTAGGCATTCTCAAGCATTGATGATGATCTGATAATTTAAGTCTTTCACTTCATTTTTATTTTTGTACCTAGACATTGGACTAGATACACTCACATTGTATTAGTTTGTTCTCACAGGTCATTTTGGACTTTTGAAGACTTTTAATATAACATTTCATTTCTCCCTCTCCCCCTCCTCTCTCTCTCTCCCCCTCCTCTCTCTCTCTCTCTCTCTCTCTCTCTCTCTCTCTCTCTCTCTCTCTCTCTCTCTCTCTCTCTTGCAGGCAAATCATCATCAAGGACTTGTGTTGTCTTTACTAGACCACCTCATTTGGCATACATATCCACTAAAGCATTCCAGAAAAATAGAGTTCCCTCCTTCAACAGATCTTGTTTTGTGATATCATCATATATTTTCTCTCTTTTTCAAGTGGTTGAATGCTAAAACAAGATTTTAGAAGTGACACATGAATGACTACATAAGCTGATTTGAGTTTTAATGCATCCACACATAGCAATTCAAAGCATCTTGATCTTTGCCATGCTGGGCACACCCCAATCACTGCATACCAAGGGACCACATCGCAATTGGGTAGCACCTCAAATAGTTATTGAGCTTTTATTAGAGCACCACATCTTGTATACATATCATGTTGCCAAGTGTAGTAAATTTTTCCTAGGAATCCTTGTCTGAAATCTATTCATGAACTAATTGTTCCCCCAAGTCAATATCTTCTACATCACTACATGCCTTTAGGTAGCTGGCAAAAACCTATTCAAGGAGACTCCTTTTTGGTGCATTCATTCTAAACACATTAAAGCATTGATTCAGGCTCATTTGGGCACATCGTATTAGAATTGCATTCCAAAAGATTACATTTTTGTCACCAAAAGATTTAGGTGTTTTGCCAAGGGCATGGAAATTGGCATGTATATCAACTCACAAAACTGCCCCGCACTACATCACATCCAAGTAGCTCTTATGTATAGCTACCTATGGCTCTGAGACACCTCATCATGATTGCTATAAAATGTTTTTATGGTAGACAACACATAATAGTATAAAATTAAAACCTTACATCACATGGCCTCCTCCCTAATTTGTACACCAATTATTGACATGATGTTTCTAGATATTTGAATATTACTTTTTATTTTTCTCTCCCTATGCCTCTAAGACATCTCATCATTATTGGTTTAAGAATTGTTTAAGGCAGACAACATATAATAGTATAAATTCAAACTTTACATCACTCTACCTCCTCCCTAATTTGTACACCAAATATGGACATGCTGCTTCTAAATATCTGAATATTGTTTTTGCTTTTGCTCTCCTTTGATTTCTAGAGCATATAAGACTAGGAGCCTTTGGAGGAAACAACCCATTTTCCCTCAATCTGTAGTAGCCTCTTTCCATACCATATGACCATCTCTAAAACAAGTTGCTCATGAAATTCATCTTTCGAAAAAGTACAACAAGAGCAATGCTTCATGTCAAACTCCCAAATGTCGTAGCTAGTAGCTTCTGCTTTTGACACATTTTTGTGCATTCATAATATCCCTTTGGAACATGTGATGTGCATTTTACACCTTGTAATTCACAAAAAGATTCATTATTTGATCTTTAATCATACATAAAAGAATAAGATTAATTCAAGGCTTTATTTTCATAATGGACACTTCCATCTTGGCCCTCATACCTCCACTCTGTGCAAGGTCTCTCCTCTCTCTTCATTCGTGACCGCCCTTCCCCTATGACATCAAACTCTCAACAATTGACTAATATCCCCTCTTTTTGAAAAAAATAATAAGCATGATATTCACTCGAAATACACACAAGATAAAAGTGATCTCTAAAGTATGTTGTTTTCTATTCTTTAGAATATAAAGCTCAATCAAAACTTAATAGAAATGGTTCTTTTTTTGAAGTTATATTTGAGGCCAATAAGAGATGTGCCACAAGAAAAGCCATGCATGCATGTTACATTTGATTGTTTGGTGATTGAATAATTTTACAATCTAGTGATGACTTTTTTCATGCCACACTAATATATGAAGATATCATTAGTATAATATGAGCATTAAAAAGCTTGAAAAAAATGTTTCAATTCCAAAAGCTCGAAAACAAAAGCTTGCAGTTGTAAAATCCCCGATGTATCCTAGTAAGGGGATAATGTTCCTTATGTTTCATATGATTTTGGTATGATTTGGTGAGTTTCCTTTTGATTGTGTGCATGTGGGTTGGCTGGTGTAGTTGAGAGCAATGAGATTCTATATTGTGGTTTAGTTGGCCTTCTAAAGTGTTGTATGTGTGGGATGGTCTCAGCCTGACAAGCTAAAGAGATTACCTCCGTGCGTCTATCGTGTCATCTATGTTCTTGATTGAAATTATGTTGATCTACGTTGTGATGCATGCATTTTATAGGTGGGATGATTCTCTCCCGCAACATTGACGCCATTGCCGAGGACACAAGGACTTGAGTAGGTAATCCTATTAACACTCATGTGATGGTTTATTGCTTTAGTTTTGACTAAAGAAAATACTTTTCTTAAGTGGATCCAAAAGAGGTTATTTCAAGATCAAGTGGATAGCTAGCAAGCATGTGTCTTGCGAAGGGTTTGCGACTAGATAAATTTAGCTAGGATTTGTAGTATTAGTTGAAGATTACAATAGTTTTGGGTGGTTGAGTGGTTTGTGAGGTGGTAAAAGTGTTTTCTAGTTTGTGTGTGCCATTGAATCATTTTTCTACTCATAATGTAGAACCCCATATGATGTGTAGGAGTAGCTTCAGGTGAGTGATTTGATTTTGATCTAGAGCTATTCATCATTGAATTATTTGTTGAAGTGCTTGTTTGTATTCATGATCTCTAAACAGTCTTCTTTTAAGAGAAAACATGAAATAAACATATTTTTGTTGACATTTTTACATGACTGGTTGGTGTTGAGCATCTAAGAGGGCACGTGGATGGCATGTGCAAGAGTTATATATGGAAAATTTGACTTTTATGAAACTTGGACATCATACTCATATGATGTCTCAAGAGGCATCTAGAGACAAAATTTGAAAATTTTGACTACATCACAGTGTTTAGAAGGGGGGTTTTTCCCCTAAGTACATATTGAGAGTAAAGTTTTGACCAACTCTTGACACCCAAAAGGCAAAAGATGGAGTGTCTAAAAAAAAAAAAAAAAGAGAGAAAGGTTGTGATTCTGAGCCTATTTTTGCATGAAAATTGTAGAAGAGCTTGAAAACCAATACTAAAGACGTGGGGATGCCTGTGAATGGATTCTGATCAATAACTCATTTACAGACATCATACACATATGATGTCGGAAGGGCAATTCTGGTAGCAAAAATGGAAAATTCTACCCATCTTTTGCAGGTTGTGTTGAGCACATACACCAAATTTCATTTCATTTGGGCATATAGATTGATTTTTGAGGGGGTTCTACTCTTTTGGGGGATTTCCTTGTAAAGAGTGATAATTTTGTGCAATTTTTGATGTCCAAAAATTGATATGAGCACATATTCTTGTTGTACACATCAAGGGGTCACTTGGTTAGAAACAGAATTCCATTTTGACCACCTAGACATCATATATGTATGATGTCCCAAAGGCCAGATCTGAGGTAAAAAGTTACATTTGAGTGCACCCTTGTGATCTAGAGCGTTTAGAAAGATAGGCTAAATTCCATTGAATTCGAAGCATTTTTGGGCTTGTAAAGTCCATAAGACAGATTTAGGCGAATTGAATGCTTGAAGTGAGCATATCTAGAGCAAAAGAGTTGGATCTGAATTTTGAAAGTTGTTGTTAGTTTCTAGTGTAGTGAGGAACCTCTGGAGTGAGTTTCATCTCATTCTGACTAGCTAGACATCAAATATGTATGCGGTCTAAAGGACAGTTTTAAAGACCAAAATTGTGTTTAGCACCACAAAACAAGCCTCTAGACCAAGTTTCATCCAATTTGAGCACATAGATATCATACGTGTATGATGTCTCAAGTCCAAATCTGAAGATCCATTTTCACTTTTGATCACATAGGAGGTTTGAAAATGATGTGTTAAGCTTGTTTGCCAAATTTCAACTCATTTGGCCACATACTTTTGCATTTAAAGAGATTTTTGTAGATCCAAGAAGGTAAAGGTAAAAAAGTAGTGATTTTGAGCAATTTTGACATCCAAAATTTGATGTGATCACATATTCTTTTTGTATGCATCAAGGAGTACCTCCGGTAGAAGCAGAAGTGAAATTTGAGCAGAAAGACATCATACAGGTATGATGTCTTAGAGGCAAGATCTAGGTCAAATCAGACATTTGAGTATACCATAGTGTCCTAAGGCATAAAAGAAGTCCCTAGCCAAATTTTCATTACATTTGGGCTAAAAGTACCAAGAGACAAAAATTGGGCAATATTCATGTTTAAATTGATCATAACTTGCACAAAAATTGTTCAAATTGGATTCTGAAAGTTGCTAAGAGTTGCTTGAGTGATAAAGAGTTCGTGGAATAAAACTTACTTCATTCTGGCATAAAAGACATCATACGTGTATGATGTATCAAGTGCCAAATTAGAGGTAAAAAAGTACATATTTGAGCTCACAAAAGTGTTTTCCATCACAAAATAAACCTAGCAACCATGTTTTATTCAATTTGGATCACTTTTGGCTTAGCTAACCTCTCAGGAAAGTTGCAAGCAACCTAACAAAAAAATGAGTGATAGACCCGTCTAAAAGTGTCAGAATCACAAAATGAGACCTCAAGTGGTTAGAGTACACCAACTAGAGTCTACAATGAAAGTTTGGAGAAATTCCGAGTCAAGAGACATCATACGCGTATGAAGTCTCGAGCATAGACTGAGGCCAACAAGTAACTTTGACCAGTCAAAGGGCTTCCTTTTGACCCTAGAAGCCCAGATATCATTCCAAAAAAAAATTTGGACATTTGTAACTAGGCCCAAGAATGCATCTAGTATTGACACTCTGAAATTGCCAGAATTGCCCTATAGGAAAATTGAATGCAATAGAAAACTGTTTTGGCCATAACTTGAGCTACCGATATCGGATTCAAAAAAATTTATTATCAGAACAAAGCTCCGAAGTAGCTCTACAATATTTAGTGTAGTCCATACACATCAATGGTTAGTGTCTAGGAAAACATTGTTTAGCACTAGGTTGGTAACCTAACAGGACATAAAAGTGTCCTTTCAGGGTTTTGAAAAAAACCTCCAAAACCATAGTAGATCCACTCATTTTGTAAAATCCTTTCATGAGGTTATAGTTCAAGGCCTACTACACATGGAAAAACTAAGAAACTTGTAAAATTTCTCATCTTTTGGTCACACCAAGCCTCCAAAGTTGATGGACTAGTACATTTTCATCAAAACAGTCATTTCTTATGTTTTGTTGCATAAAAATAAGATTAGGGATTTTTGTAGGACTTGAGATAAATTCCCTAGTTAACTTCAATGGGTTGGTGATCAGAACATATGAGTGCTTCTCACTCACTATTTTTTGTTTTGCCAAAAGAAATAGGTACAAAAAAGTTGAATTTTTACCAATTTGCAAACCTATCATCAAAGTTTCTATAGCCACGCTCAATACAAATAATATATGCATGTTTTCTTAGTTCCCTATTGTCCTTTAGGTTCATAAGGATCCATGGAGCATGTCAAAAGAATAATACATCTCTTACCAAGGGGAATCTTGGGGACAAAGATGAAGTGCTAAATACAGCAAACATGAAAAAACTGGGCTCAACATTATGAGTTGTAGAATCCCATAGAAACTATTCAATATCTAGCCAAATTTGATCCTTATGACTAGATATGGTTACTACCTACAAAATGCATATAGTTGTCACAAGAAACTAGAAATATTGAAAAAGATATCCTTGATATACTAGAATGTTTTGTTTTCTTCTATAATTTAAAAAATCAACCATCGTTGTGTACTATGCAAAATAGGGTATTAGGTGCCCCAAAACTCAGAGAATATTAGCTTTATGTTACAATATGCGACATAGAAAATCAAAACTGCATTTGAATATCATGAAAGCCACCAAAAAAATCATAGAAGAGCTAAAATTGGCTAAAAAACAGGATTTGACAATTTTTGTAATTTGGTCATAACTTACAATTTTAACATTTATTTATCCGTAGAAGCATCAAGACATGTTGAGGACTACTAAAGATAGTTCTCTAGCATTATAGACCTCACAAACATGAATTCTAGAGTGGTTTAGTTGTAAAAAGTTGAAAAAAGCCAAAAAAAGGACCCGTTTTTTCACACAGTTAAGGTTGTCAAATGTTGTGCAAGGACAAGGTTAAAGATGGAATTGATATTCCAAAAAACTGTCAAGTTTTTTTCAGCTCATGAGACAACTTTCTAGATAGATAGAACCTCAAAATCCATTTTGAAACTCTTGATATAATTCAAGGAAAATGGTCACTTAAGAGGACATAAAAGTGTCCCATTACCAACCTAGTGTTAAGGTCTCAAAATTCATCCGAAAGTTAGGGGTGTCTAAAACTGACAATTTAAGAGGATTGTGAGAAAACTGTCACGGTTTTGGACATAGTTTTGACTTTTCACTAACCAAAGTACTTGAATACATTGGAACAAGACTTATTGTGTCAGGACAAGGGCAAGGCTAGAGAGTCTTGGACTGGGCCAAGGGCCGGACTAGGCAATGTGGAAAGGGAATCCAACTAGGGCAAAGGGGCTAGGAGCTTAGCCTATATAGTGGGTGGTTAGGAGGTGGATTCCAGGCGCTAGTCTTCCCTTGTCTTCACATTGGTATCAAGAGCAAGGTTATTGTACGCAAGAGGGGTGGGTCGTGGACCACTTCTTTTGGGTTAATCATGCACATGCAAAGGGAGTGGGAGGCAGGCATGGCCGCTTGCTAGGTGACAGGAATATGCACCAAGTGTTCGTGTGCAGCGGGGCTTGGTCGAAGGAGGGATCAGCACTCGACCTCCACCCTTGCGAGCGCTAGTGGGCTCATTCGGAGCGCACTACAGTAGGCAACACAACTTGTTTTGTGAGCGACCCCGATGGAGCACCACAAGGGGTGCCACTATCATAATCGACGAGCCTGTAGCGGCCTGCATCGCCATCACCATAACCAGGCACCCTTTTTCACATGTCTTGTCCTAAGGTCCAAAGATGGATGATTTTTTTTGGTTATGGGGGCATGCCCACGGGACATGCAAGGAATACCCTGCAAGTACGCCGTCGCACTCATTCAAAGGTGCAAACAGGACAAAGGCATTCCGCAAGGGAATCTGTTTGCCGCTCCCAAGATTAAACTGCAAAAAATCAGCAAAGTGGCACCTTCCTCAGAGATCAATTCTCTCTTGTTCACGAAACTTCGTAGTGAATTTTTGGATTCTCTAAAGGGAAAATATAAGCAAAGTGTGGATCCATTTATGAATGAGCGATCCTTCTCACCCCAATGATGGTAGTGTAGCGTTAACCTCCACACATAGTTCTCCTCTGTCGAGTGATGAACTACAGCGATGGAAGCATTTCACCATCGACAATGGGTACCTATTCTATAAGGGGAGAGTTTGTGTACCGACGGACACAGACATTCGGCGCCAAATTCTTCATGAATGTCATGATAGTCCAAGTGCACGGCACTCGGGTATTAGAAAGACTTATGCTCTCGTATGATTACAGTTTCACTAGCCAGGTTTACATGGTTTGGTTCAACATTATGTCTTGCATTGCCAAAAATGTCAAGTTAACAAAGCAGAGCGCCTGAAAGCAGGAGGACTCTTACATCCTTTGAAGATTCCCAATGGTAAATGGAAAAGTATCTCTATGGATTTTATTGTGGGTTTACCAACCACTGTACGAAGTCATGACTCGGTTTGGGTGGTCGTAGACCGGTTGACTAAACTATGTAAGTTTATTCCAACCAAATCAATGACTAAGACTCCAAAATTAGCCAAGTTATTTGTGGACAACCTATACAAGTTGTACGGTTTTCCAAGTGCCATTGTCAGTGATCGTGATCCCAAGTTTAGCAGTCATTTATGGAGGGCTATGTTTAAACGGTTGGGTACACAGCAAAACCTCAGTACAACCGATCATCCAAAAACGGATGGTCAAACTGAACGAGTTAACCAAGTGCTAGAGGATATGCTATGCGCATACATTAGCAATAAATAGTCAGATTGGGAAGACTATTTACCTATTCTCGAGTTTGACTACAATAGTGCTAAGCATGTCACGACTCGATTTAGTCCTTTCATGCTCATGTATGGTTTTCAACCTAGGTCACCTATCACGGTGGGGTTGGCAACCAAAAATCTCCAACAGGTTCAAGATTTTCTCCAAGACCACATGGATATTTTGAAACTCACTTGTCAGAATGTCCGACAAGCCCAAGATCCGTATAAGAAGTACGCTGATGAGAAACGTCGGCAAGTTACCTTTGAGAAAGGGGAGGAAGTATTTTTATGTGTGCCAGAGCATTCAAAAAGTCTCAAAATCAGAAAGTCTAAAAATTGGGCCAACACCTAAATTATCTCCACGATATTGTGGGCCTTTCAAATTACTCAAGCGAGTGGGTGATCGTGCCTAAAAATTATCGCTACCTACACATTCTCGTATTCATCCTGTATTTCATGTAAGCCATTTACGTAAGCGATTACATGGGGATGACAACTTCATTGATCAACAGATTATTCTGGTCGACTTTGTTGAGCCTCCTACATTACCACATGAACCTAAACAAATTCTTGACTATCATGATTAACATACATGTCATCCTATACGTCGACAAGCTTTAATCAAGTAGAAATATCAACCCGACGAAGGTGCCACTTGGGAAAACATTAGTGTTCTTAAGAAGAAGTTTCCCACTTTTGTTTTCAAGGACAAAAACTCTTCCTTAAGGAGGGAGTAATGTTTGGACAAGGGCAAGGCCAAACAGTCTTGGACTGGCGGCCAAGGGCCGGACTAGGCAATGTGGAAAGGGAATCCAACTAGGGCAAAGGGGCTAGGAGCTTAGTCTATATAGTGGGTGATTGGGAGTGTGAGGTCCCCACCCCGCCGTCTCAACGACGGATTTGATGGTAAACCTGGTGGCCAGTAGATCTATAACGGGAGCAAGCAAAGTGGTTCACGGTTCATCTAGCGGACGATCTCTCATCACAAAGTGAGTCGAGTTCGAGACTACTAGCAATGCGATCTAGCTCCACCTCGCAGGGGAAGGGCATTTAACTTATCTAGCGATCCTAAGAGCCACCTTCCAAGAGAAGAGAAATCGTGAGTGCCTTTTTCCCCATGTTTCAGAGGCACGTACACTTGAGACTTCACCGCTCTAGGGGCAATGAGTAATACTAGTGTCGATTTAAACACTATGGGGACAGAGAGTTCCCGACCAATCGACACCACCCTTCTCATAGGCATTGGAAACCTGAGCCAAGCCCCCACTTTCCACCCCCACATTCACACTTCCTTTTGTGTCCTAATTACTACCACAATGGTTGTTCAACATAAAAATTCCTTGATTAGATTCCGAATCACAATGTTCGTTAAGACAGCTCTTCAACCAGTATTGCAAAGCGTCACCAAGACAGAAACTCTAGTAAAAATTCTACTCAAACTTATTCATTAAAATTCAAATGTTCTGGAGGTACAACATCCCCCCTCCAGCGCGAGTTTACTCCTCCCGTTGTCCCCTAGCTGCCCATACAACTAGGTATGTCCACCGCATAGAAAGCACGACATGGACATTCCCACTGCATAGAAAGCAAGACGTGTGTTCCCACCGCATAGAAAAAGCAAGTCGTGGGTAAAGGCCCTAAGCTAGTAACTCTAGCTACTCCGAAATCATCGCGAGCCGCCCCCTGTGTGATTAGTAGGGGGATCAGGTCTAGTTCAACATTGGAAATAGAATGAACATGCCAAGCTAAATTTTCCCTAACAGACATTCTTTCCTATTGCAAACAGTATATCCATCAACCATTCTTTCCTACTTAGAATTTAGTATACAATTGAATTCAAATGCCTAGGTTTCTGTCGGACTTCTCCAACATGTTTAGGGATATGTTCTTTCCTAGCTAATTGTATGCAATGTTAAATTAAACAACTTGAATAAAATTGTGACCTACCTCCTCCATTTCCTCATCAATAGCCCGTGAGATGGCCGGTACTTGTTCGTCCATGGGAGCTTTTCTTTTCCCATTCACGTTGCTCGTTCCCACCTCGCAGTCGTGGGCACCACTAAAGCGAGTTCTCTTTATCGGGGCCATTTTATACTCACTACTTAATTGACAAACTTGGAGAAAAGAGCTAATGTCCGAGAGTACCATAACAATCAAGATGACAGATTAGAATCACTGAACAATCCTTCTTATACGAGAGGGTTAGATTTTCCTTCGAGACATAGTAATTTTATGGATAATACTTTACTTGTTCTATGGGAACTGCCTCTAAAGTTAATCACTTAGCTTAGATAATTAAGAATTTCAGAATTTTACTAATTAAATTACTGGAGAGATGAATTAGACATGGTCAATCACCTTCCTAAAGAAAATAGAAAGATGTAGAATTACCGTATGCATAGGTGAGAGAAAATTCCCTTCTTAGTGGCTTAATGATGGATTAATTTCCCTTAATTACATCTTAATCTATGAGTAAATTGAATCTAAGTTAGTTACACCAATACTATGTGGTAATAGAATGAATTTGACCAAATCTACATCATTACCGTCTTAACAATTAATTGCTATGCTGCCTCCAGAGAGATTAATGGCTGCATAATTAGCTATTGGATGATGATTATGTAATAGAATATTGATATGGAGAATTAGAGAGCAGCTATTGAGAATTATAGCTAGGATTAAGCATAGTAAATGAGGAATTAAGAGAATGATGAAGAGGTTTACAGAGGATCATAAATTAAATCAATATTACCGTGATTAGGGGCTGAATTCCTTTTGAATTTCTGATCCAATGGAGTTCTCAAGACGAGAATCGGGCAGCACTTCCCTTCTTTTCTTCTTCTCCAAAAACTATGTGTGGCGGCAACACCTTCCAAAGGTGTGTGTGTACTGAGTGGGTGTGTGAGCATGTGTGTGTGTATGTGTGTGTGAGCACTGTAACATTTAATGGCCTAGAATCTTATGTGTAGCGGAAATTAGAATGAACATAGTGGGCATTTCATTAGAATTGATTCCTAATGAGAATTACAAGAGTGCTTGGATGGAGAGAGCAACAAAAAGCATAACACCTAGTTAGATAGCATCGACAATACTTTCAAAAGAGAGAGCAATTAAGCTATTGACAACAGTTGAGGACCGGATTTGCATGGAGCCGGTCCCCCCTCCAAAAGGCTTTGTATTATGGTTTCTCCCATCAAGAGAGACATTGTACAATACAATTCTTTGTGTTCCTTCAAGACTAGCTAGTGCAATGAAGATGGAAGCTTCATACACCAAGCAAAACACTTAATCAAACAAAACTTGAATTATCCCCGTTCTCAGACCCAAGACCTCACACACCTTCGAAGATGGTGAGAGCTAGCAGGGTATGAGAGTAGATTGAGAGGAAAAAGAAGTATCTTACGAGAAAGATGTACATCTCCTCACATAATCACTCATATTAGCATAGCTTAGCTTAGTAATTAGCTTGGTAGAGAAGATGAGCATGCATTGAAGCTTGGCTCTTGGTTGGATTTGCATCCACATGCCAAGAGAGTGTTGATGTAGGCTTCTATCTCACAAGCTTGGAGTAGGTGATGAGCTCTCCATTAAAGCTTGGGAGGAGATAGAGTATTCTTCCTTCACACATGGTCAAGTGTGAGTGTGTGTGTGTCAATGCCAAGCAAAAATCAGCCCCCTCTCTCTCTTGGGCGAGCCCTAGCTGCTAAATAGGTCTGGCTTTTGCCTCATTGGACCTCCCCAGGTCAAGCCAATAGGAATTAAGCAGCATAAGTGATAGCCTTTAGACATGTGTCCCCCTTTCCCCTTTTGTGAGAGCTTTAGATAATTAAATAATTAAACAAAACTCTCATTGGACCCCTTTGTCTCCTGGCCAATAGGAATCAGGCAAGCCATGGGGCTCCTGAATGCTCATTGGACCCTTTGGGAGACTGCCCAATAGTCTTCTAGGAGACTTATTTCTCATTGGTTTCTTTTATTAAATGTTTTTAAATTAATTAAACTACATTTACTCTAGCTTAATTCTCATTGGTCCACTTCAAGGGTCTTCCAATAGGAATTGGGCACACCTTGTGGGCATCTGGCCTAGGGAGCTGACATGTGTCCCTCATTCCCTTTGTGTAAAGGGAGCCTGTGTGTGTGTGTGTGGCTTTCTCTCTCATCCCCTAGCTTTGGGGCTCGCCCCCTCCCATGTAGGGATGTGCAAAGACTTTTAGGGCACACACAAAGCATCCAATTTTCCCTAGGGTTGACCTTTGGACTCAACCTTTGAATTTTGGAACCTTAGCATTTTGGAAGTCTTAATGGGCTGAACCTTAGGGTCTTTTTGGGCCATTGTTTCACATGGCTCTTTTGCAGATGGCCCCCCCTTTGGATCCCTATTTTCCCTCCTTTGGATCCCTAATTGTGGCCGGTCTGCTAGCTTAACCAATATTCTAGCTTTTTCTCCCTTGGCACTTCCCCACATTAAATGATCAGTTTAATATGAGAAAATCATTTAGGAGAATTAGATATTGATTATTATGACAAGCACACTCTTAAATAGTATCCTTCAAGCTGAAAATCGACCAGGCTTGCTATTTGCATCTGAATGAGCAATCACTTCATGCATTGGCAAGTCTAGTTACATGCCTACCAAGTGTCCAGTTAGCTAGTCTAACTGGCTCTCACTCTCACTCTCAAGCTTGAAAACTCTCCTAGAACTCCCACAAAACAAGAGGGCGCCCCCTAGCTGCTAAAGCAGGCTCTGAGTGGCCTGGAACCTGTTCTCACACAGCGTTGAGCCCCAGTGCCTCCCCGCACAACTTTAGGAAAAATTGGTTTTTAGGCTAAAATGGGCCATACGAGTCGGAATTTTATGCCGTAAATTGCTATATTAAGCTCTAAATAAGGTGTATCTGTTCGAGTAACTGCCATATTTAGCAGCTCTCGGGGTTCGAAAATGCATTTTTTCAAATTCGGGGTACGGGTGCAGTTTTTTCGAGACGGTCAAATTTGGACGGGTCGGGTGACCAAAACTTATTATTTTTGGAAAATTTTCACAAAATTTATTTTAATTCACATTTTGAATCTTTAAAACATTCTAAACATCATGGCACTGACAGAATTTGGAAAATTGCTAAAAACAGTAACTTTTTCCATTATGTTCATTCCATGGTACAAGGGTGCTCTTTTTGGTCGGGGTCAGAGACCTTACAACCTCCCCAACGTGAAGAATTTGAGATTTCTTCATCTCAAGAATTTGTTTGGGTAATCTTTTATGAACTTTGGTTCATCCTCCAAAGTTGCATCTTCCTCGGGGTAATCCTTCCACTTTACTAGATGTTCCGTGATTGTTCTGGTGCGTAACTTTCTTTCCGTCAGGTTGGAGCTCAAGAACTCCTTGTGCTTGCATGACTATCTAGTCTGAGTCCAAGAATTGATCAGGATTAGGGATGTAGGGTTTGAGTAAGCTGACGTGGAATACATCGTGAACCTTCAAGTTTTAAGGTAACTTTATCTTGTAGGCCTGGTCACTCACAACCTTAACAATCTCGAATGGTCCACAATATATTGGGCTTAGCTTCTTGTATCTGCCTAGTGATAAGTTGCTTTTCTTCGGTCGGACTCGCAGAAAAACCTTATCTCCTTCTTTGAAAGTTGTTTCCGAACGGTTCTTATCTGCATAGTGCTTCTGTCTATCCTGAGCGGCCTGAATGTCTTGGAGAATAGTTGTAGTATGAACTTCCATATCTTCTAACATCTTCCTAGAGGCTTCTACCCTTATGGTTGGATCTGAGAAGTTCAGTGGTGCTAAACAGTCCTCTCCATAAAGAGCTTTGAAGGGTGACATTCCAATGCTTCTGTGTTCGGAAGAATTGTAGGCATATTCTACCAAAGGAAGATATTGTAACCACTTCTTTGGCTCATGCGAACAATAAGCCCTGAGAATGTCCTCAATGACTTGATTTACTCTTTCAGTCTGCCCATCTGTCTTCGGATGATACGATGTACTGAAGGCTAATTGTGACCCAATAGATTGGAAAAGAGAAGTCCAAAATTTCGATGTAAAGTTGGCATCTCTATCACTGACGATACGCTTGGGTAAACCATGTAACCTAAAAATCTCCTTGATGAATACCCGACTAATATCTGAAGCAGTAAAGGTTGTCTTTATGGGTAGTAAATGTGCCACTTTCATGAGCATATCAACAACCACGAAAACAGAGTCATAACCTCCTGTAGAAGGTAATCCTGTAACGAAGTCCATACTGATGCGTTCCCATTTCATCTGGGGTATGTCAAGAGGTTGAAGTTTCCCTGGTAGCTTGATTCTTTCAGCTTTTATCCGCTGACAAGAAAGACATTGCCTCACATAGCGAAGTATGTCTCCTTTCATTCCATACCAAAAATAAATCCTTCTCACAGCATGAAGAGGCTTAACATAGACTGGATGTCCAGATGTAGGGCTATCATGTGCTTCATACAGAATAGCCTTCTTTAAATCTGGGTCTTTGGGTAAACAGAGTCTATGTCTGTAGTAAAGACATCCTCTCATAAGAGAGTAATCTTTAGCTTCAGGAATCTTATTCTGTTGGACTAATGATACTATACGCTGGTATTCTGGATCTACCAAAGATTCTTCTTTGATTCTGTCCCAGATAGGGTTGTTTGGAATAGAGAGAGCTTCGACAAAAGATTTTCGGCTAAGTCCATCTGCAACTACATTTTCCTTCCCTGGTCTATACTTTATGTCAAGGTCATATTCTTGTAAAAGCTCTATCCATCGCCGTTGTCACATATTGAGAAAAGGTTGAGTAAAAATCCATTTTAAGCTCTTGTGGTCTGCAACCAGCTGAAACTTGCGTTTGAGAAGATAATGTCTCCATAACTTCAACTCATTTATAACCGCTAAAAGTTCCAAATCCTGAGTAGGATAATTCTTCTCATGATCCCTCAGCTTTCGCGAAGTATACGCCACCGGTCTTCCTTCTTGAGTAAGAACTCCGCCTAGAGCAAATTTTCTAGCATCGTCGCTACTTCAAATTCCTTACTGAAATCTGGAAGCTTTAACATAGGAGTCGAGACGAAGAATTCTTTTAGCTTAGAAAAACTAGACTCATGATCGGTCTTCCATTCGATCCTCATTCCTTTCATCAGGAGTTCCGTCAAAGGTGCAGCAATACGTGCATAATCCTTGACAAAAAACTTGTACCATCCCGTTATCCCAAGAAATCCTCTTACTTCGCTGACGGTAGATGGTTGAGGCCAATCAACGATATCCTTGACTTTATCTGGGTCCACTGAAATTCCTTCGGCCGATATGACAAATCCAAGATAATTGACCTTTGGTGAGCAAAACGTACACTTTCTCTCTTTGGCGTAAAGTTGGTGTTCTCGAAGGAGATCAAGTACTTTGCAAACATGTTCTTTGTGATCTGCCTCATTCTTAGAATAGATCAGAATGTCATCAAAGAAAACCAAGACAAAATCATCCAGATAAGGTATGAAAATATCCTGCATAAGTCGATTGAAGCTTGCAGGAGCATTTTTTAGACCAAAAGACATTACTGTGAATTCGTAGTGTCCATACCTAGTGTTGAAAGTTGTCTTTGGAATATCTGATTCCTTGATCCTGATTTGGTAATATCCTGACCTTAGATCAATCTTTGTAAACATTCTGGCGCCATGGAGCATGTCCAAGAGTTCATCAATCCTTGGAATTGGATACTTGTTTTTGACAGTTACCTGGTTCAGTCCACAGTAATCTATGCATATCCTTAAGGTTCCATCCTTCTTCTTTTGAAAAAGAGCTGGTGCACCCAAAGAGAAGTACTGGGTCGAATGAATCCTTGCTCAATGAGTTGCCTAAGTTGTTCCTTGAGTTCGATGGCCTCTGGAAGTGACATTTTATAAGGTCTTTTTGAGATAGGTTCACATCCAGGGATAGTCTCAATCTCATGATCGACTTCTCTATGTGGTGGAAGATTGGTAAGGTCTTCAGGGAATACATCATCACACTCCCTCAACTAGTTTGGTCGAAGTGAGCTATCTGATTGGTCCACCTTGTTGATCTTTACCACATAAATTTGCTACCCCTTTCTTAGTCCCTTCAAGAGTCTGCTAGCCTTAACTAGAGTAGCCCTAGGTCTCCCATTTTCCCCCTGGATTAAGACTTCATTACCCAAGTTATCTGTAAAGGTAAAGTTCCCCTGTGCACAATGGATGTGGGCCTTATTTTGCTTTAACCAGTCCATCCTAGTATCCCATCAAAGAATCCTAAGGGTAGGGTTCGAAATTGGGCAGAAGTTGGGTGACCCCCTAAATCAAAGTCGATTTTTCCTGAAGAATGTTGAGATACTACTTCCTTTCCATTTCCTAACTATACAAATAGCTTTCTTGTTGGATAATTATCTAGCTTAACCTTCCTCATGCATCTGGGTGAAAAAAATGAAAGAGTACTACCACAATCTATAAGGAAGTTAAATTGTTCACCTCTGAGAGATCCTGGCATATGAATGACTGCATATTTCTCACAACCATTGAGGTTGTCAATTGTAGCATGCAAGGTTTCTCTCTCTACTGCTTCATCTCCCACAGTTGGTTGTACCACTGTGGCATTCACTCTGGTAGTAGCTCCACACCCTCGCCCTCTGTTCATCCTTCCACGTCCTCCTCTTCCATTAGATTGTCCATGCCAATGGGCAGTCAAGGGTATGGCATTAGCGTTGGTTTCCTGAGTGTTTCTTGGGCACTTGGATCTGTAATGTCCAAACTTGCCACAACCATAGCATCGAACATCTGGGAACTCCATGGTTAGTGGTGGTAGCCACAATAGGGCGCTGGTCATATGCTTGGTTGGCTGGTCTATTATTCCAAACATTTGTCCTTGTCCTCTGCTAAATGATTCCTCATATTCTGATTAATTTTTTGTACTTCAAGAGCTAAAGGTTTGGCCCTCAGCAAGGCATCCTGTAGTGTTGTTGGTCTGAGAGCTTCCAACCGAGTATTCAAAGGGTCGATTAGCCCTTCGCAAAACCTCTCTACCTATTCCAAGGTCATCTTAGGAGAATATCTCCGAAGAGTGAAAAAATTTGCATAATACTCTTCGACAGACGAAGTCAGCTGCTGCTAAAGTGAAAAGAACTCGTTCATCTTCAAGGTTTTATAAGCGGGTGGTAAGTAACTTCCCATCACTGCAGCCTTGATGTCTTCCCAGGATTGGGAAGATCCCTTAATATCCAAGTCCCTGCAATGTTGCTTCCACCATATCTTGGCATCGCCAGACAAGCGGAACATCGTAAGCATGGTTTGATTCATGGGTTGGATTTCTGCAGCTTCAAAGTAGTCATCCATTGCTTCCATCCACACTTCCACATCTCTCTCCACATTTGCCTCCTCGCCCTTAAATATCGGAGGTTGGGCTTGTTTGAGGAGGAGCTTCTTCTCTTGCACTACCGAGTAGAGAGCAGCAGGTGGTGCCTACATGGTTTATACGAGATTCTTGATACCATTACTTGGATTTCAAATAGACATGAGACTTAAATAAAATTCATGATCCCACTTTATCGAGAGACAGAGATTCAGAGACAAAAAAACACTTTATTGATGAAAATTTATTACAATCGAAACCCCTTGAGGTTTAGGGTAATTCGTGATCACTTTATTACATGGATTTTTGGATTTGCGTATAGGATACGCCTAGCAGATTGTGTTCACATGATACTCTACTTTATTTGTAAAGTTGTTTCTATACTCATCCTTGAGAGGATAGTAAACTATGGTGTCGAGCTGGGATTCTTCTTTTGGTACTCCAAAAGTCCTAACTCTGTTTGTTGGGATTACATTGGTGACCTTCTCCAAAAGCCACTCATTGAGGGTTTGATTGGTGTCGTCAGAGACAGTCAGGTCCAATCATGTAGGCAGCAAGTAGAATGTCTCCACCACCCTCAACTCTTCTCCCAAACGTATCTTCTTCAAATCAGTAGCCAGGCATCCTAGCTTCCGAGCGTTACTGTAGTAAACCCCTCCTGTAAGTGTCCAATCAAGTCCCCATCCTCTATCGATGCGAGTAGAGTGCGGTGTATGAGCCTTCATCAGTATCTCCATGACATCTCGCCTGAATTGGTAAATTGGGGATCGTCGAGCTTGTTCGTAAATAAGCTCAAACACTTGGAACTTCCGATATTCTAGCAGGGGATCTTCCTGCAACACCAATGCAAGGAATTCGGATCAGCTACCTATATACTTTTAGTTCCTTTTAAATATTCAAACAATACGAATTTATTTCTAAGCCTAACCTTGGATCTGATACCAGGTGTGAGGTCCCCACCCCGTCATCTAAACGGCGGATCTGATGGTAAACCTGGTGGCCACTAGATCTATAGCGGGAGCAAACAAAGTGGTTCAGGGTTCATCTAGCGGACGATCTCTCATCACAAAGTGAGTCGAGTTCGAGCCTACTAGCAATGAGATCTAGCTCCACCTCGCAGGGGAAGCACACTTAACTTATCTAGCGATCCTAAGACCCACCTTCCAAGAGGAGAGAAATCCGGAGTGCCTTTTTTCCCATGTCTCAGAGGCACGTACACTTGAGACTTCGCCGCTCTAGGGGCAATGAGTAATACTAGTATTGATTTAAACACTATGGGGACAGAGAATTCCCAACCAATCGAGACCACCCTTCTCATAGGCATTGGCAACCTGAGCCAAGCCCCCACTTTCCAACCCCACACTCACACTTCCTTGTGTGTCCTAATTACTGCCACAATGGTTGTTCAACATAAAAATTCCTTGATTAGGTTCCGAATCACAATGCTCATTAAGACAGCCCTTCAACCAGTATTGCAAAGCGGCACCGAGACAAAAACTCTAGTAAAAATTCTACTCAAACTTATTCATTAAAATTCCAATGTTCTGGAGGTACAACATCCCCCCTCTAGCGAGAGTTTACTCCTCCCGTTGTCGCCTAGTTGCCCATACAACTAGGTATGTCCACTGCATAGAAAGCACGACATGGACATTCCCACCGCATAGAAAGCAAGACGTGGGTTCCCACCGTATAGAAAGCAAGTCGTGGGTAAAGGCCCTAAGCTAGTAACTCTAGCTACTGTGAAATCGTCGCGAGCCTCCCCCTTTGATCAGTAGGGGGATCGGGACTAGTTCAACATTGGAAATAGAATGAACATGCCGAGCTAAATTTTCCCTAGGAGACATTCTTTGCTATTGAAAACAGTATTCTTTCCTATTCCAAACAATATCCATCAACCATTTTTTCCTACTTAGAATTTAGTATACAATTGAATTCAAATGCGGAGGTTTCCGTCGGATTTCTCCAACATGTTTAGGGATATGCTCTTTCCTACCTAATCGTATCCATGTTAAATTAAACAACTTGAATAAAATTGTGACCTACCTCCTCCATTTCCTCGTCAATAGCCCGTGAGATGGCCGGTACTTGCTTGTCCATGGAAGCTTTTCCTTTCCCATTCACGTTGCTCGTTCCCGCCTTGCGGTTGTGGGCACCACCAAAGCGAGTTCTCTTTTACCGAGGCCATTTTATATTCACTACTTAATTGAAAAACTTGGAGAAAAGAGCTAATGTTCGGTAGTATCATAACAATCAAGATGACAGATTAGAATCACTGAACAATCCTTCTTATACGAGAGGATTAGATTTTCCTTCAAGACATAGTAATTTTATGGATAATACTTTACTTGTCCTATGGGAACCGACTCTAAATTTAATCACTTGGCTTAGATAATTAAGAATTTCAGAATTTTACTAATTAAATTACTAGTGAGATGAATTAGACATGCTCAATCACCTTCCTAAAGCAAATAGAAAGATGTAGAATTACCGTATGCATAGGTGAGAGAAAATTCCCTTCTTAGTGGCTAATTGACGGATTAATTTACCTTAATTACATCTTTATCTATGAGTAAATTGAATCTAAGTTAGTTACACCAATACTGTGTGGTAATAGAATGAATTTGACCAAATCTACATCATTACCGACTTAACAATTAATTGCTATGCTTCCTAGAGAGAGATTTCTCTTACTAATCATGCATTGATCTATGATTAGGAGAGATTAATGACTGCATAATTAGCTATTAGATGATGATTATGTAATAGAATATTGATATGGAGAATTAGAGAGCAGCTATTGAGAATTATACCTAGGAGTAAGCATAGTAGATGAGGAATTAAGAGAATGATGAAGAGGTTTACAGAAGAGCATAAATTAAATCAATATTACCATGATTAGGGGCTGAAATCCTTTCAAATTTCTGATCCAATGGAGTTCTCAAGACGAGAATCGGGCAGCACTTCCCTCCTTTGCTTCTTCTCCAAAAACTATGTGTGCCGGTAACACCTTCCCAAGGTGTGTGTGTAAGTGTGTGTGTGTGTTTACTGAGTAGGTGTGTAAGCATGTGTGTGTGTGTGTGTGTGTGTGTGTGTGTGTGTGTGTGTGTGTGAGAACACTCTTAAATAGGCTCCTTCAAGCCGAAAATCGAACAGGCTTGCTATTTGCATCTGAATGAGCACTCACTTCATGCATTGGCAAGTCTAGTTACCTACCTACCAGGTGTCTAGTTAGCTAGTCCAACTGGCTCTCACATTCACTCTCAAGCTTGGAAACTTTCCTACAACTCCCACAAGACAAGAGGGCATCCCCTAGCTACTAAAGTAGGCTCTAAGTGGCCTGGAACCTGTTCCCACACAGCCTTGAGCCCCGGTGCCTCCCCGCACAACTTTAGGAAAAATTTGTTTTAGGCTAAAACGGGCCATACAAGTCGGAATTTAATGCCGTAAATTGCTATACTAAGATCTAACTAAGGCGTATCTGTCCGATTACCTACCATATTTAGTAGCTCCCGGGGTTCGAAAATGCATTTTTTCAAATTCAGGGTACAGGGTGCAGTTTTTCGAGACAGTCAAAACTGGACGGGTCGGGTGACCAAAAACTTACTATTTTTGGAAAATTTTCACAAAAATTATTTTAATTCACATTTCGAAGCTTTAAAACATTCTAAACATCATGGCACTGACAGAATTCGAAAAACTACAAAAAATAGTAACTTTTTTCATTATGTTCATTCCATGGTACAACGGTGTCCTTTTTGGTAGGGGTCAGAGACCTTACAGGGAGGTGGATTCCAAGCTCTATTCTTCCCTTGTCTTCACATCTTGCATCAAGCTAGAGCTATAAAATCCATAAATCATGTCCTCTTTAGATTCAAACTCCCGAAGCTTAGAGAAGCTTCGGGATACCAAGGATAGAGGAGCATCCACCCATAATGGATCTTCCAAACTTGCAGTGGATAAAGAACAATTTTGTTGAGAGATTTTGGATTACAAATCATGAGAGTGAAGGATTGTATAGATACATTGACAACAGTGAGGTCAATATTTGTTAAACATCAATTAACGGAAACTGCTAAAGACCAAGACGTACGAATGCACATCGAGGATGAATACAAAGAAGCAGTAAAGATTGGAATTACACATTTTTCACGGTTTTCCAAAATGGTCACGTATTATAAATTCTCGATTTATTTCAAGCCATTGTAATATTTAATGTGTTACGGGCTCAATGGGAGTTCCAAGTTGTAAACAATAGGTCACTTACTGTGACTAGGTTGCAGATTTAGTAAGTGGTGAGCCCTAAAGGCCTTGGATGGCCGGATATTACATATTTTTACCCTAGGTATATAAGGCAGTGTGTAAAATAAATTAGGGTTCTCAAGTCATTTGTTGAGAGAACTCTTTGGTAAGAGCTCTTGAGGTGTGAGGCTATGGAGTGCTTGAGCTTCTCCTTGCTCATGAGACTTGATTAACACTAATCAATGATTCATTCTCTCTCACTATGCCTCTCTCTTACTTCTTATGATTGCCTATGATGATTAGATTAACTAGATCTTACCTAATTAGTGGTTAATCCCTCTCTAATTGTTGGCGGATACGCCGCGACGGACGTCAGCACAACGAGAACTCACCCAACAAGATTTGTCTGCTAAGGACGAAGCTCGACCCGCAGGCGTGTGGAAGCAAGCATAGGGTGTCAATCTACACTCGACCAACTCTCGACTAATTCCTACAGAGGTCTCTACCCAATGTCTAAGCTACAGCCTTCAGGAGTGCATAAGAGGAGATTTTCTACAATGCTTCTAAGAGCCAAATACCCTTCAAACCGTTTCGAAACGCCATAGAACTTGAAGGAGACCCTACTAACACCAATAGGTCGCTCTCCCTAAATTTGCAGGTCATGGTTTTCGAAAACTAAAGTGCCTAATGTGTATCTCTACTCAATGCGAACGCGTGGATATGCTGAAATGAGAAAACATATAACGTATGCTCACCCAATCACCAGATGAAGCTTGTGGGTCGAGCTAGCAAAACCAGACCGTACGCCCGCAATGTAGGTATTGGCGCGTAGCTCTTGTCGGGGGCAACACGCTGCACTTCCCCGCACTCAATTCTGACCATCAGTGCGTGCGTAGCATCAAGATGAAGCTCTCACTCTCTCTCGTACACAGTACGCTCACTCACAGAAACTGCTTTTTTTAAAATGACAAAGGTTTTTTCATTAAGGTCAAAAGGTGGTATAAATACCTTACAGTCTCAAACCCTAATGTTCCAATTTAACCATTTACTCAATCTAAATGTCAAAAATGGGATACAATCTAGAAAATTCTGTAAGCCCCAATATTTACAAAGGTGAAATGTCGATTTTTCTCAATAAATGAATAATTACAAAAAATAATATTCCGCCGAGCATTCATTTGCCGTAGGGTGTGTCCAGCCGCTAACACTCCCTCCTCCTTGTTCATGTCGTCCCCGACATGGCTGTTGAGCTGCTTCTTCAATGTAGGCTTTCTCTCATCTTGAGAAGTGACTCATATCTCGCATGTTGAGCCAGTAGCATCGGGCGGAATATGTCCATGCTGATTGTGAAGAAGTCGGTGTAGAAAGCTTCTTCAAAGTCCTGGAGGTGATAAGATGGAAAAAACATAATCCTTTGATACAATGCATGTATCACCTCGTGAGAAGGCTGACCAGACAGATCGTATGCACATCTATATGTATCTTGAAAGAAAAAGATATTGTCTGTCGCCTGGCCTGGTTTGAAGGTCTCGAAGATTGCCAAAAGGGTTTTACATATCTTTCTCATCATGATGCAAGATAGGTTAGGCGAGCAAGTGAACAATTTGATGGCGCCCCCGTTAGGTTTTTCACCATGTATTGCTCACTTATTTTCTCGCCTGCCTTCGAGCCTGGCAGCTTCGGGTAATTTAGCCAAGTGGGTTGGCTTCTCTACAACAACTCATGGGATTTCCATGTCCTCATCCTTGGTAGAGGGCATAAACTCAGGTTATCTCTGATCACTTTAGGTGCCTCTACCAGATGAATTAGATCTTGAGGATACTTTGTCAGCCATGCCTTTCTCCACTTGGGCTGAGAGTCCACTATCAGCTTGACCCCTTCAGGTTTGGAGATGTCTGCTTTGTACAATGGCACTGTTGGATCCTCTTTTATTTGCTTGTTGATCGTGGTAGCTTCATACTTTAACAGAGGAGAGGGCTGTAGCCATTCACACCAAAGGTTACTAGCATCTATCTTCTGAATAGTCATTGATTTAAAGACCCTCTGCTCCCATTCCAAGGCTTCTTTGGCTATGTCTGTAACTGCCACTTCTATGGCCTTCTGCAGCTTCTCTTCTTCTTCTTGTGTCAGATCTTGTGGCTCTTGTGAGGGTCCCACAAGGGTTTCCTCTTGCATGGTGGTGTACACGGGATCTGACACATTCTCTAGGTCGATCCCCTCCATGGCTAGTGGCCCAGTGCTATACTGTTGCTCTTCCATTTGCTGCTGGCCTCTCATCTCTTCTATCTGCTTCTGAAGTTTTTTCTTTTCTTCTTCCGCTTGCTCTCCCATGTTTACTAGGAGGTCGTTCAGATCTGCATTTATTTTCTCCGCCTCCTCGAGATTTCTCTTTATGGCTTCTAGCTCATTCCTCATGGCCTGATTTTCTTCTTCTAGGAGGCTTTGCATTACCAATGACCCCTCGGTCAACATCAGCCTTTGTCTTTTCTCTAATGTCAACTCCTTTTGGAGCTCTTTCATTTGTTCTTCATAAAGCTCATTCCCTGAAGTGGTGTGAGTCGAGCTAGCATCTCTGACTCTGGCAGGAGATGCTCATAGCCGTTGTGCATTGTTTGATCTTTTAATTTCATCTGGTCTTTTAGCTCGATGACCTCATCTTGGCTCGCTTCATGATCTATCTCTGCCTTCTCTTTGGCATTCCTCAGGGCTTCCACCTCCTTGAATTCTTCATCAAGTTGTAGAGTTAGGCTGTCCCTTTCCCTCTCTGCATCTGTCATGGACTTCATGATTTTCCTATATTCTTCTTCAGCTCTTTGAAGTCTTTGATCTGCTGCCTGATTTTCTCGTTCCATCTCCAGGCATCGTTGTAATGTCGTGGCCAGACTAGCTTGCATCTTTGTTTGTTTCTCTATCTACTCTTGGCCCTGGTTTTGGAGAGATTCGACTTCAGGCTTGATTTGAAATTCAGTGGTTTTGAGATTAGCAATCTTACTCTCCGTGGCCAATGATTTTTCTCTGAGCCCGGTTAGCTTGTGCAACACCACATCCCAGTCATTGGTAGGTGGTTGTAGGTCCACTGTATCAGTGGCCATCTCTTTCAGTTCTACTAACCGCAGGCTCTGCATCTGTTCTTTGGGCCGTGTGCTTGCCAACTCAAAGGCCACATTGGCTGCCTCTTCGCGATAATACCCAGCCGCTAATAGATCAAGAAATATTCTAAAGTTCTTTTCTTTTGGATCTAACTTCTCCTCTTTCGGTTGAGCTTCTTCTTTCTGCTCTTTCTCTTGGCTCTTCTCTTGCTTTGAATCTTCTTGTTCATCCTCCTTTTGTTGTGTTTGTGGACGGCTAAGAGGAGGTGGTGATGGCGGTGGGCTGGACTCCATGCTTGACGGTGGAGTTGGTGGCTTCTTCTTGAAGTCCCGGTCTGCCATGGTCTTTCGCTCTCTTTCTTGGCCTTCCTGCTCTTCTAGCAGCTGCGGTCGTACTTCATCCACTTCTTCTTCTGTAAAAGGGACATTCGGGATATTTTCTATTGTAGCATCTAAAATCTCAAATTTTTTGATGTAATATTCAAACCTAACTCTGTGCACCCTTTGGGATGATCCCAACATGGCTTCCAGTGATGGCTTCCTCAGCTCGTTCAAATCCCCCTTGAGTGCTCTTTCGGCTCTGAAGCTTTCCATTAATCTTTCTAGCCGTGCCGCTTTCAGTGACTTGGTCTCTTTGATCGGCACTTGTAAACTTTCTTTCTTTCCTTTCTTCGGCTCTGGTGGCTCTTCTAGCACTATCTCTAATCGGCGTTTCAACCTTGTGGCTACTCTGGGTGCCTTGGGCGGTTCTTATTCTTTATCTTCTTTCAGCTTTAGCCAATCATTCTATGAAGGAGGTTCTGGCTAGTTTCCCTTGGCATGCAGTGCTCCATAAACCACTTTTGTTATTAGCTCACCAGGTACAATGTAGGTGGGATTTTTGTTACCCATCTTCACCAGGTTGTCATGGATGTAGGCAGCATAATTTATCACCTTTGGCTTACTCTTCTTCATTGCCCAGGTGAAGGTGGTGGCAATGGCTCCAGGTGGCATTCTGTACTTTTGTGGCCGCTTTGTACACATGTGGAAGTACTGGTTGTAGAGTTGGCTCATGACAACCACTTTAGGGTTTGCAATATCTTCAAAAGTGTAGTTGTTTTTCTTTTCGGAGTACACCTTGACTTCATCTCTTCTCTTGGTCACACTATCTCCCTTGTTGGAGATGTCTAGTGCGGCTGCCACCACCTTTTCTGTGATGACAATCATGGTATCTGGCTTGCCTTGCAGATCAGTGACTCTGGCCACTCCATCTTCTTTGATAGTGGTCATAAATTCCCACACTTTTTTGATGTCAATCCCCGTTGGCAAAGCTTAAAAGTAGTTATGGTGATCCATCTTCTCTAGGTAATCTCCCATCTTGCTTCTGACAAACTCATTGACCTCCCATGATATCATGGGTAGCTCTATTGCATTTCCTTCAAGATCTTTGAACACGCCTTGGTAGATCTTCAAGTCATTGGACTCTAGCAAATCATCCTGAATCCATGTGATGGTTGACTTCAGGGTTCCTTCTAAAATGACAAATGGCTCCACTTCTTCCAAGTAGTCTTTTATTGTCATCCTCTTCTTCTTTGTCGGTGATTTTGCGGCTGTCATGGATCCTGTTGCACTCAGTAGTCCGAAGTTAGCGTCTTTTCCATATCAGCTGAGAAACTGAGTTCTAACTATGCAAATGACTTGAAAATTGAAAATAAAACTTAAAAGGAACTAGGGAAACTGTGCATGTGCTCACAGTATCATTCTGGCCAAAATTTGTCATTTAGAAATCCTACACATAGGATGTCTATCTTGCCTGTTTTTGGTGAAACTTGGCATGGTGGTGGTCCTTGAACTGTTGAACATGGCTATGTGATTGGAATTGGGTTTGGGCATCAAAAAGTGCATTTTTGGGCAGATTCAGACTTTAGGATCACAAATTGGGTAGGATATCCACAACAGGTGGCAAATGATATTCAAATGGATTAAAATTTGATATATGAGCTTCTTGCATCATGGTAATGGCTCCCATGATGTCATTTCTTTCACAATAAGTCAAAATCATGCTGGAGACATCCTACGCGTAGGATGTCTTTTTCATCAAAATAGCTTGAACTTGGTTCTGTGGGTAGCTCTTGGCATGTGGAACATGGCCTTGCTCTTGGATTTTGATTTGGACAAGAATTGGTGTTTTTGGGCTCAAAAAGGATATCTTGGAGGTGTTGGGGGCCAAATGTGATGGGAATGGCTTGAAACTTGATATATGGGCTTTTGAAAGTGTCATAAAGAGATCTAAAGCTGAAAAATACCATCTGGGGGCCAATTTGGTCATTTAGACATCCTACTCGTAGGATGTCTACTTTATCAATTTTCATTTGTGACCCCACAGATAGCTTGGCAATGTGCTCATGAGTGTATTGTGCAAGTTTCATTTGATTTGGAAAAGTTTTGGTAGGTCTATGGCCCATTATTGCCTCTATGCTCTGACTTTGCATTTTTTTATGCACATGAGGTTAATTTTTGTCCAAATGTGATGAAACTTGGTGGCTAGCATGTACAGGCTATTCAGAAGCTGTGTGTGGGGTCCCCACCATGCCGTATCAAACAACGGATTTGATGGTGAACCTGGTGGCCACTAGATCTATAGCGGAAGCAAACAAAATGGTTCAGGGTTCAACTAGTGGACAATCTCTCATCACAAAGTAAGTCGAGTTTGAGCCTACTACAAGGAGATCTAGCTCCACCTCGCAAGAGAAGTGCACTTTAAACTATCTAACGATCCTAAGACCCACCTTCCAAGAGGAGAGAAACCCGGAGTGCCTTTTTCTCCATGTTTCAGAGGCACGTACTCTCGAGATTTCACCGCTCTAGGGGCAATGAGTATTACTAATATCGAATTAAACACTATGGGGACAGAGAGTTCCCAACCAATCGGGACCACCCTTCTCATAGGCATTGGCAACCTGAGCCAAGCCCCCACTTTCCACCCCCACACTCACACTTCCTTGTGTGTCCTAATTACTACCACAATAATTGTTCAACATAAACATTCCTTGATTAGATTCCGAATCACAATGTTCGTTAAGACATCCCTTCAACTAGTCTTGCAAAGCGGCACCAAGACAGAAACTCTAGTAAAAATTCTACTCAAACTTATTCATTAAAATTCCAATGTTCTGGAGGTACAACATCCCCCCTCCAGCGAGAGTTTACTCCTCCCGTTGTCGCCTAGATGCCCATACAACTATGTATGTCCACCGCATAGAAACCACGACATGGACATTCCCACCGCTTAACCCGGAGAGGTGGGTTCCGACCGCTTAACCAACAGAGGTGGGTATCCACCGCTTAACCAGAAGATGTGGATTCAAGAGCCCTTAACCAGGAACTCTGCCCCCTGTGATCAGGAGGGGGTTCAAGACTAGTTCAACATTGGAAATAGAATGAACATGCTGAGCTAAATTTTCCCTAGCAGACATTCTTTCCTATTGCGAATAGTATATCCATCAACCATTCTTTCCTACTTAAACTTTAATATACAATTGAATTCAAATGCCGAGGTTTCTGTCGGATTTCTCCAACATGTTTGGGGATATGTTCTTTCCTAACTTATCGTATGCAATGTTAAAATAAACAACTTGAATAAAAAGGTGACCTACCTCCTCCATTTATTCGTCAATGGATCGTGAGATGGCCGGTGCTTGTTTGTCCATGGGAGCTTTTCCCTTTCCATTCACATTGCTCGCTCCCGCCTCGCGGTCGTGGGCACCACCGAAGCGAGTTCTCTTAACCGGGACCATTTTATACTCACTACTTTAATGATAAACTTGAAGACAAAAGATATAAGGTCTGAGAGTATCATAACAAACCAAATGGCAGATTAGAATCATTGAAGGGTCCTCCTTATGCAAGGGTTTAGATTTTTCCTTCGAGACCTACCAATTTTATGGGTAATACTTTAGTTATCCTATGGGAACCGGCTCTAAATTTAATTATTTGGCTTAGATGATTAATTAATTTCATAATTTTACTAATTAATTTACAAGAGAGATGAATTAAACAAGCTCAATCACTTTCCTAGTGCAAGAAGAAAGATGCAGAGTTACCGCATGCATAGCTGTTAGGAAATTTTCTTCTTAGTGGCCTAATGAAGGATTAATTTTACCTTAATCACATCTTAATGTGTGAGAAAATTGAATCTAATTTAATTAAAACACTATTGAGTGGTAAAAGAATGAATTTCATCAAATCTACATTATTACCGGCTTAATTAACTATGCTGCCTAGAGAGAGAATTTTCTTCTAATCATGTATTAATCATAGATTAAGAATGATGAATGGCTGCATAAATTATCTAATTAGATGATGATTATGTCATGGAATATAGCTATGCAAATTTAGAGAGCAGCTATTGAGAATTATAGCTAGGATTAAACATAGTAGACGAGGAATTTGGAGAATAATGAAGAGAATTAAGAAGAGAAGGAATTAAACCATGATTACCGTGATTAGGGGCTGAGAATCCTCTTGATTTTCTGATTCAAATGAATCCTCAAGATGAGAATTTCGGCAGCACCTCCCTCATTGCTTCTCCTTCAAAATCTGTGTGTGTACCGGCAGCACCTCCCCAAGGTGTGTGTAGGTGTGTACTGGGTGTGTGTGTGTGTGTGTGTGTGTGCCTGTGAGCACACCTTTAAATAGGCCTCATCAAGCTGAAAATCAAACCTGCTTGCTATTTGCATCTGGGAGCTACTCCAGTTAAGCATGGCAAGTCCAGTTGCCTACCCATCAAGTGTGTAGTTGGCTTGGTTAACTGGCTCTTACACTCCCTCTCAAGCTTGGAAACTCTCCCACAACTCCCAAAAGGACAAAAGCCGCCCCCTAGCTGCTAAAGCTGACATGGAGTGGCCTGGAACCTGCTCCCACACAGCCTCGAGCCCCCGGTGCCTCTCTGGACAATTTTGGAAAAAATTGATTTTAGGCTAAAACGGGTCATACGAGTCAGAATTTGATGCCGAAAACTGCTTTAGCAAGCTCTAACTAAGGTGTAGTGGCCCAAGTACCCGCCATATTTAGCACCCCCCGGGGTCCGAAAATGCATTTTTTTGAAATTCGGGGTACGGGTGCAATTTTTCGAGACGGTCAAAACTGGACAGGTCGGGTGACCAAAAACTTACTATTTTTGGAAAATTTTCACAAAAAATATTTTAACTCACATTTCGAAGCTCTAAAACATTCTAAACATCATGGCACTGACAGAATTCAAAAAACTGCTAAAAATAGTAACTTTTTCCATTATGTTCATCCCATGGTACAAGGGTGCTCTTTTTGGTCAGGGTCAGAGACCTTACAACCTCACCAACGTGAAAAATTTGAGATGTCCTTATCTCAAGAATACATCTGGATAAACTGTATGCTAACTACTTAGGTACATATATCCTTTGTCTAAAGTAAAGACATCCTTTCATAATAGAATTGTCTTTAGGTTTATGCGTCTTATTTTGTTGAACTTTGATGAGATCCTGGTGCTTGAATTATTGCTCACTAGGATTAGCAGTTGCATCATACAAAGCTGCTCTCTCATCAGCTTCGCCACCCACAGTTGGTTGTCTCACTGCGGCATTAGCGAAAACTCCGCTTCCTTGTCCTATGTTTCCTCTTCCTCGGCCTCCTCTTCCGTTTGGTTGACCTTGCCCGTTGACGTTCAAAGGTACATTATTAGCACCGGATGTCTGGGATATCCTTTATGGACATCGTCTTTTGTAATGTCCATACTCCTGGCATTCAAAACATCTTATACTGGGAAACTTAGTAGCTGTCGTAGTAGCTACTACCGGACGATGGTCATATGCAGGGTTGATTGGATTGTTAATCCAGTTGTCTGTCCTGGCCCTCTCTGAAAAATAGTATTGACTATCTTGGGTATTCCTTTGAATCTCTTTAGCTAACAGTTTGGCCCTTAGCACGGCATCTTGTAGAGTTGTCGGCCTGAGAGCTTCTAGTCGATTGTTCAAGGGGTCGATTAACCCTTGGCAGAACCTTGCTACCTGTTATTCCAAAGTCATCTTAGGAGCATATCTCCGAAGAGTGACAAACTTTGCATAATACTCTTCGACAGATGAAGTCAGCTGCCGAAGTAAAAAGAATTCATTCATCCTCAAGGTTCTATAGGCAGGTGGTAAATAACGCCCCATTGTCGCAGCTTTGATGTCTTCCGAGGATTGGGAAGATCCCTTAATATCCAAATCCCTGCAATGTTTCTTCCACCATATCTTGGCATCGCCAGACAAGAGGAACATCGCAAGCATGGTCTGATTCACGGGTTGGGTCCCCGCAGCTTCGAAGTAATCGTCCATTACTTCCATCCACACTTCCGCATCTCTCTCCACATTTGCCCCCTCGCCCTTAAATAGTGGAGGCTAGGCTTGTTTAAGGAGGAGCTTCTTCTCTTGCGCTACCGAGTAGAGAGCAGCAGGCGGTGCCTATCCAATGGTATAAAACTCATTAGTATAGCACTCTTCTCAAATGAACCTAGGATTTTCATACTCACGAAGAAATTTAACTTTTAGGCTTAACCAGCCTACTTAATTTGTACATCTATCACAAAGGATTTAACAATTCCACCATTAGTTTAAATTCCATTGAATACATCCAAAATTGTCTGGTAAATAATGGTAAAAACTTTACTCGAGAGCTTTGATCCATACTTATAACTTATGTGCATCAACAGGCTATCTGCCCGCAGCACTAGTCGCACCAACGACTTCTATAAAAAAACATAATGTGGAACCCACTGAATCCCAACAAGCTCAACGAGTAAAACTCTTTAACATCACTCAGGAGACAATCCACTAGAAAAATCCATTGTCATTATTCTGGAAACATCATGCTCAAGCTTTGAGTACAAGCTATCCTACTATCCCTTATTTGTTTTTTTCTTTTATTTTTTTTATTTAATTTCAAACAACATCATTTTCCAGTTCGTAAACCTATAGCTCTGATACCAGGTGTGGGGTCCCCACCCCGCTGTATCAAACAGTGGGATCTGATGTGGTGAACCTGGTGGCCACTAGATCTATAGCAGAAGCAAACAAAATGGATCAAGGTTCAACTAGCGGACGATCTCTCATCACAAAGTGAGTCAAGTTTGAGCCTACTAGCAAGGAGAACTAGCTCCACCTCGCAGGATAACTGTACTTTAAACTATCTAACGATCCTAAGACCCACCTTCCGAGAGGAGAGAAACCCCGAGTGCCTTTTTCCCATGTTTCAGAGGCACGTCCTATTGAGATTTCACCGCTCTACGGGTAATGAGTATTACTAATATGGAATTAAACACTATGGGGAAAGAGAGTTCCCGACCAATCGGGACCACCCTTCTCATAGGCATTGGCAACCTGAGCGAAGCCCCCACTTTCCACCCCCACACTCACACTTCCTTGTGTGTCCTAATTACTACCACAATAATTGTTCAACATAAACATTCCTTGATTAGATTCCGAATCACAATGTTCGTTAAGACTGCCCTTCAACCAGTAGTGCAAAGCGGCACCAAGACAGTATTCTAGTCAAAATTCTACTCAAACTTATTCATTAAAATTCCAATGTTCTGGAGGTACAACATCCCCTCTCCAGCGAGAGTTTACTCCTCCCGTTGTCGCCTAGCTGCCCATACAACTAGGTATGTCCACCGCATAGAAAGCACGGCATGGACATTCCCATCGCTTAACCAGCATACGTGGGTTCCCACCGCTTTACCAGCAAACATGGGTATCCACCGCTTAACCAGCAAATGTGGATTCAAGAGCCCTTAACCAGGAACTCTGCCCTTGATCAGGAGGGGGTTCAGGACTAGTTCAACATTGGAAATAGAATGAACATGTCGAGCTAAATTTTTCCTAGCAGACATTCTTTCCTATTGCAAACAGTATATCCATCAACCATTCTTTCCTACTTAAACTTTAATATACAATTGAATTCAAATGCCGAGGTTTTCGTCGGATTTCTTCAACATGTTTGGGGATATGTTCTTTCCTATCTTATCGTATGCAATGTTAAATTAAACAACTTGAATAAAAATGTGACCTACCTCCTCCATTTCTTCGTCAATGGCTTGTGAGATGGCCGGTGCTTGTTTGTCCATGGGAGCTTTTCCCTTTCCATTCACATTGGTTGTTCCCGCCTCGCAGCCGTGGGCACCACCAAAGCGAGTTCTCTTAACCGGGGCCATTTTATACTCACTACTTTAATGAAAAACTTGAAGAAAAAAGAGCTAAGGTCCGAGAGTATCACAACAAACCAAATGGCAGATTAGAATTATTGAAGGGTCCTCCTTATGCAAGGGTTTAGATTTTTCCTTCGAGACCTAGCAATTTTATGGGTAATACTTTACTTATCCTATGGGAACCAGCCCTGAAGTTAATTACTTGGCTTAGACGATTAAGTAATTTCATAATTTTACTAATTAATTTACAAGAGAGATGAATTAAACAAGCTCAATCACTTTCCTAGTGCAATAAGAAAGATGCAGAGTTATCGCATGCATAGGTGTTAGGAAATTTTCTTGTTAGTGGCCTAATGAAGGATGAATTTTACCTTAATCACATCTTAATGTGTGAGAAAATTGAATCTAATTTAATTAAAACACTATTGAGTGGTAAAAGAATGAATTTCATCAAATCTTTATTATTACCGGCTTAATTAACTATGCTGCCTAGAGAGAGAATTTTCTTCTAATCATGTATTAATCATAGATTAAGAATAATGAATGGCTACATAAATTAGCTAATTAGATGATGATTATGTAATGGAATATAGCTATGCAAAGTTAGAGAGCAGCTATTAAGAATTATAGCTAGGATTAAGCATAGTAGACGAGGAATTTGGAGAATAATGAATAGAATTAAGAAGAGCAGGAATTAAACCATGATTACCGTGATTAGGGACTGAGAATCCTCTTGATTTTTTGATCCAAATGAATCCTCAAAATGAGAATTTCCGCAGCACCTCCCTCATTGCTTCTCCTTCAAAATCTGTGTGTGTACCAGCAGCACCTCCCCAAGGTGTGTGTAGGTGTGTGTGTGTACTGGGTGTGTGTGTGGGCATGTGTGTGTGTGTGTGTGAGCACACCTTTAAATAGGCCTCCTCAAGCTGAAAATCGAGCCTGCTTGCTATTTTCATCTGGGAGCTACTCCAGTTAAGCATGGCAAGTCCAGTTGCCTACCCATCAAGTGTCCAGTTGGCTTGGTTAACTGGCTCTTACACTCACTCTCAAGCTTGGAAACTCTCCCACAACTCCCACAAGGACAAAAGGCGCCCCTAGCTACTAAATCTTACATGGAGTGGCCTGGAAGCTACTCCCAGACAGCCTCAAGCCCCCGGTGCCTCCCCGGACAATTTTGGGAAAAATTGATTTTAGGCTAAAACGGGTCATACGAGTCAGAATTTGATGCCGAAAATTGCTATAGAAAGCTCTAACTAAGATGTACTGGCCCAAGTACCTGCCATATTTAGCAGCTCCCGAGGTCCGAAAATGCTTTTTTTGAAATTCGGGGTACGGGTGCAATTTTTCGAGACAGTCAAAACTGGACAGGTCGGGTCACCAGAAACTTACTATTTTTGGAAATGTTTCACAATAATTATTTTAACTCACATTTCGAAGCTTTAAAATATCCTAAACATCATGGCACTGACAGAATTCATAAAACTGCTAAAAATAGTAACTTTTTCCATTATGTTCATCCCATGGTACAAGCGTGCTCTTTTTGGTCGGGGTCAGAGACCTTACACTATGTGTGAAGAGAAATGTTAGGTTTGGTGCCCAGATTTGTCCTTGAGACATCCTACACGTAGGATGTCTCCTGATGAAATTTTCATTGGAAGTACTGTTGGTGCCTGCCCTGAGTCCCCCTGAGTCCCTTTTAAGCATTATTTCAACAAAAAAGTTAAATCGATAGAAAGAAACTCCGTGGTGGATTTCAGAGCTTCCGAGCCGTTTCTGACTCTTGGAGTGCTTTTCGGCGATGAAATTTCTTGATGTTGGTATCCATAGCTTCACGGTCCCTTGGGGATCCTTGCCATATGGTTTTTGTCGACTTTGTCTTCACCGGAGCTCCGTTTGGCAATTTGTCACCTTAGAAGCACCCGTGGTTGTGTTTTCATGTCTTCGATGACTTGTGGTGGTCTACCACCATAGGATTTGGTTGTTCATGGTCTAGGAAAGCCACTCGTGAAGTTTGGTGGAAAACGGACATGCGGTTTGGCTGCAAGAGCTATTTGACGCTTTGTGTGTCTGATGCCATTTCTGAATTTTAGTGCCACTTCGGGTCACCATATGGCCATGTGGGCTATATAGACTTGTTGAATGCTGAGTTTTGATAGCATTTGGGCACCTTTCCGCCGATTTCCCATTTGGTGGCCTCTTGCAGGGCTCTAGGAATTAGGGTTTTTCCCTATGGTTTTCTACTGCCTTTGGTAATCCAAAAGTGATCTCCTATGCTAGGGTAAGCCGCCGATGAAGTGTCATTGCTTTTGGGTTAGCTGTTAGGTATTCACTTCTACCTGTAGGTCTCTACTGCCCTCTTCCCGTGTGAACCCTACGCTAGTTTTCGCGACAAAAAAACAAACATGCGCGGAAAGCTCAAGGTGCTGAGCCTACCTCTCATGTCTGGAGCCTGTCGGGTGGTCGTGCGTGTCCTAGAAGCTGCCAGAAGTCCCGTTCGCTCTAGGTGGCAGGAGCTCTCTCTCAAACGTCAATAGTAGAAATGAGCTTAAAATGAACTGAAAATTTCTTATAATGGGAATCTCCGAACCACTTTTCGTGAAATTTGACATGTGCTCCCAACTTCTTGCAAGATGCGGTTTAGGCTCAAAAATTTCTCGATTTGGACTCCATTTGCCCAGTTTATGAGAAATTTGACGTTTCGGTCAAAATCTGGCCAAAACACACTTTGCGCTCCATTCTCATAATTGCACCCCCATTGTACCATAGGTTGTCCTATAGTCACTGATCTTCCCCATATTTTTGTTTTTCATTACGATCGTTTTTCACCTGCTTTTTATATTTTTGAAGTTTTTCTGCAAAAAATTAGTAAAATTAAAAGGAAAATAGCAAGTTAAACCCAAAAAATCCTCAGAAATCATAATAAATAAAAAACATCACGGCATAACACTATATACACTCACCTGTAATTTTTATGGCCGGATTTCTCCGTTTTACCAATATTCTGCCTGAAAAATGGCTATTTTTACTTATATGCACACACCTAGGGGCTTGATTTGGCATTTGGCCCCATACACCTGTAGATTCATGTTGTATAAGGGCATATGTACTTAGGTTAGTCCAAAAAAATTTGCAATCAAAGAAAAACCCTTAAAAATAGTCGAAAAACATGTCCCTTTTTTTGCTCTTTTTTCCATTGGGTCCTCATTTTAGAATGCCTCCCCCCCTCCTAGCCGGAGTCCTCCTGGATGACAAGGTATTGCCTTGGTGTATGTGTCGTGCCTGGGCTAAAAAATCATGATAATTCTTGGCCGTGTAAGGGGGTCCTACATGATGCATACTCCATCAATGCATGGAAAAATTAATGTTGTGCAAGAGGAGGTAATAATCAAGATGCTTATTGGCATTCGCCATCGAGGTTTCCTGTTTGTTGTTGATTTGGTCGGCAGATTTTCTTTGCAAGTAAAAGTTGTAACTCTACCGCTCTTTGTTTGATCGTCTTTCTTGCAAAAGTCGCTTGGTTTGCTGCTATTGTCAATATGGCCGTAGTCGTCTCCTTGGAGAGAATTTTCGTGGCGGAATTGGCCGTAGTCTTTGTCTCTTTGGATTTCCATTTGTAGCTTTTTTTTTGGATATTTTTGTAGGTTTATTGCTACTTCCACGTTTGTCATTGTTTTGTTGCTGATTGGCATCCACATAGATCGGTTTGCCGGTTTCGTATGTTGTGTGTGTCTGCATGCCGATGTTGCTTGTACTGAAGGGAGTTCTTGTTGCTTTGGTTCCGGGATCCAAATGTTAGGAAATAAGACGTAGCTAAATAGATAATTGAGTAGATTACTTAATGGAGAGAGACAGATTTATATACACAAGATTATAGAGTAGAGAGAGAGAGAGAGAGAGAGAGAGAGAGAGAGAGAGTACACACAATATACGTGGTTCACCCAATGTGGGCTACGTCCATGGGAAAGCAGCCACTCAATGGCTTTAGTACTTCAAAACAAGAAGTAGTTTACAAAGGGATTATACCCTTAATGGAGGTCCCGCCTTGCTTTACTCTCACCACCTCACACTCACCTTGTTGCATCAACTTCACACTATATAATGTGTGTAGAAATGGCCTCCTTTTATAGGCCAAAAGGGCTGCCCTCTCTTATGAGAGACAGCCATGTGTAGCTGCCCTTGTGCGAATAAGTCCAAATCGGACCCTCCAATCCGCCCATGTGTGGCCGCCCTTGAGAAGACAAGTCCGCTTTTGAATTCGGCCACCGGCCATCGACCATTGACTTCCAACCACCGGCCATCGGCCACCGGCCATTGACTTCCGACCACCGGCCATCGGCCATGGACTACCGGCCAGCGGCCAACCGACCGGTTGTTTTGCGACCACTTTCCGGCCACCGTCCGGCCATAATATTCCGACGAAAAAGAATATTCCGGCGAAAAAAAAAGTCTCTGGGGGCCTCCGCCCCCGAGGCCTTTAAAGTTGCCCTTGATTCTTGTCCGTTAAAATTTTGGTTTCCAGTGAGTGATTTTCCTTCACGCATGATGGCTTCTCCTCATAATGGGGGCCTTACAAATGTGCGCTTTTACCACAGAAAATTACAAGGGTAAATCAGGCTCCATACTTAACAATCTCCCACTTGGAGACTGATCTCCAAACCAAACCTGTGACTGCTTTCCATTCTGGCTTCTTATCCTTGAATGCCGATTGAAGATGAGCAAAAGCTCAACTTCTCCTTGTTGACCACCTTTGTAAACATGTCTGTAGGATTTTCACTTGTATGCACCTTTCCTAGCTTTAGTTGTCCCTCTTCCAAAAGAGTGCGTATGAAGTGATATCTCACCTCAATGTGCTTTGTCCTTGAATGAAAGGCTGAGTTCTTCGCAAGATGGATAGCGCTTTGGCTATCACTGTACAAGACACAATTGTCTTGTTTGAATCCAAGCTCTTCTAAGAATCTGTGAAGCCACAGAATTTCTTTGCTTGCCTCCGTCATTGCTACATACTCTGCTTCCGTGGTAGAAAGTGAAACCACTTTCTGCAGCTTTGAAGCTTAGCTTACTGCTATGCCTCCAACCGTGAACACATAGCCAGTAGTGCTCGTTCGAGTATCTTTGTCACCTTCCATATCTGCATCAGCATACCCTTTTAGAAAAATATGAGTTCCTCCAAAATACAAAGCATTTGTTGTTGTCCCTTTTAGATACCTAAGTATCCACTTCACAGCTTGCCAATGCTCTTTACCTGGGTTGTCCATGAACCTACTCACAACTCCCACTGCATGTGCAATGTCTGGCCTTGTCCAGACCATAGCATACATTAGAGAACCTACCGCTGCAGCATATGGAACTTTAGACATATAGGCTATCTCCTCTTGTGTCTTTGGACACATATCCTTCGTTAGTTTAAAATGACCAGCCAAAGGTGTAGAAACTAGTTTTGCATTTTCCATTGCAAACCTTTCTAGTACCTTCTTGATGTAATCTTCTTGAGATAGCTTTATTGTCTTCTTCGTCCTGTCCCTTGATATTTTCATACCAAGTATCCTCTTTGCAGCACCTAAATATTTCATTGAAAAAGATTTAGACAGCTCCTCTTTTAGGTCTTTGATGTCCTGCATGTTAGCACTTGCAATCAACATGTCATCAATATACAACATTAGGATGATGAATTTCCCATCTCCCAAATTCTCCTGTGTAGATGCAGTGATCCGAGTTGCATCTTGTGAATCCATGATTCAACATCCATCGATCAAACTTCAAGTACCATTTTCTTGATGCTTGCTTTAAACCATACAAGCTCTTCTTTAATCTGCAAACCATTTTCTCCTTACCTTTTACTTCATACCTCTTTGGTTGAAGCATGTAGATTTCCTCCTCTAAGTCACCGTGAGGGAATGCCGTATTTACATCCATTTGCTCGAGATTTAAATCATGAGCAGCCACAAGGCTTAAGACAAGCCTAATTGAGTTCATTTTTACAACAGGAGAAAATATTTCATTGAAGTCAATACCTTTCTTTTGAGAAAATCCTTTTACCACAAGCCTAGACTTGTACCTTTTCTTCCCACCTTCTTCTTCCTTCAACTTGTACACCCATTTGTTTTGAAGTACCCGCTTACCTTTAGGCAACTCAACCAACTCCCATGTTTGGTTGCGATGTAGTGAGTCCATCTCCACTTGCATGCTCTTCGTCCATTCTTCTTTGGATTCATGTTGCATAGCTTCTTCGTATGATTCCGGCTCTCCAGAATCTGAGATCAAGAGATGGTTGAAGGAAGGAACAAACCTTTCTGGAGGTCTACTTGCTCTTGTAGATCTTCGGGGAATAGGTTGAGGCTCCTCATTTGGTTGACGTTGTTGCACATTGTCACCGTTTGCAGTCCTTGAGTCTTCACCGTCCTCAAGCTCCATGTACTCATCACCTGTTTCTTTTGTTTGTTTTCTTTTCAAGTAATCTTTGTACATATTTTGTTCGTTAAAAATTACATCCCTACTCCTTAAGATTTTACCATCTTCAGGATTCCATAGGCGATACCCAAAGTCTCCTTCTCCATAGCCAATGAAGAAACACTTTTTGGACTTTGCATCTAACTTTGATCTTAGGATTCTATCTATGTGCATGAAAGCCTCACACCCAAACACTTTGAGAAATGTATAATTCACCGGTTTACCCGTCCATGGCTCTTCTGGAACTCCCCCATCCAATGCCATTGAGGGTGATCGATTGATTAAGTACACAGACGTACTTACAGCTTCCGCCCAAAGCTCAAGCGGTAGGCCTACATGTAGCCGCTTGCTTCGTGCTCGTTCCATGATTGTCCTGTTCATCCTTTCCGAAATCCCATTTTGTTGAGGTGTCCTTGGGGTTGTCCTTTGCCTCCGAATGCCATTCCTAGCACAAAATCTTTCAAAAGCTTGGCTGCAATATTCGCCTCCATTGTCAGATCTGAGGCATTTAACCTTGGTACCTGTTTCATTCTCCACAAAGGCTTTACACCTTTGAAATATGGAAAATACATCGGATTTATTCTTCATGACATAAACCCATGTTTTTCTAGTCGCATCGTCTATGAATGTTACATAGTGCAATGAGCCACCAAGTGATGGTGTACTTGCAAGACCCCAAACATCAGAATGAACCAACTCAAGTTTTTTATTTTTTCTTTCATTTCCTGATTTTTGAAATTTCACCCTCTTTTGTTTACCATAAACACAATCTTCACAGAACTCTAAGTCCACTTCTTTCAAACCTGGTAGAAGCTTCTTTGTTTGAAGGATTTGCATTCCTTTGGCACTCATATGCCCAAGTCGGTAGTGCCACACTGCACTGTCAACTTCTGTAGTTGTTGCACAAGATGAAGGTTGCGTGCTAACAGTACACAAGTAAAGTGTACCGACTTTTTCACCCTTGGCAACCACCAAAGATCCCTTTGATATCTTCCACCGTTTGTTTCCGAATGCAATGTTGTGACCTTCATCGTCCAATTGTCCTGTAGAGATCAATTTTTTGCAAAGAGAAGGAACATGCCTAACATCTTTAAGCTTCCATTCATTTCTATTAGCAGTTTTGATAGAAACTGTACCTTTGCCGACAATCTCACAAGCTTCATCATCTCCCAAGTATACATACCCAAAATTACCTTTGGTGTAGTCTTGGAAATATTGCTTGTGTGGTGTCACATGGAATGAAGCCCCGGAATCTACTATCCAGGAATTAGACACATTGTCTAATGAGATAATTAGAGCATCTTGCTCTACTTTACCTGCCACATTGGCCTCCGACGTTGGCTTGTTGTCTTGAGACTCTGTCTCCTTCTTCTTCTTGGCCCAGCAATCCTTCTTGACGTGGCCCTTCTTGCCGCAGTTCCAACATTCAAGGACTGACTTTGTGCGTGACTTGCTCCACCTTGAGCGATCACCCTTTTGGTTTTTGAACCTCTCCTTAGGCCTTCCTCTTGTTTCCACTGATAGTGCAGCACTTGATGATTCTCTTGTGCTTCTCCTTCACATTTCCTCGCTTAGGAGAACACCCACAACATCATCAAACTTAAGAGTACCTGTGCCAGAGATAGAATTACTTACAGCCATCACAAGGCTGTCCCAACTATCCGGTAGAGATGATAATATAAGGAGAGCTCGCACTTCATCATCGAAATTGATTTTCACTGATCGAAGTTGACTTATGTTTGTGTTAAAGTCATTTAGGTGTTCTGCAACTGAACCATTCTCTGCCATCTTTAGATTGAACAAGCGCTTCATAAGAAATACCTTATTGGATGCCGATGGTTTCTCGTAGAAGTCGTCAAGTGACTTCATCAAGTCCTCCGTGGTCTTCATCTCCGAAACATTGAAGGCCACCGTTGACGCCAAGCTTAACCGGATTGTTCCCAGTGCCTTTCGATCAAGGACAATCCATGCTTCATCTGCCTTTGTTGCGGGCTTCTTCGCAAGACCGCCTAGTGGCAAATAGAGGTCCTTCTAGTAGAGATAGTCTTCAATCTGAATCTTCCAATGTTGGTAGTTTTTGCTGTTGAACTTCTCAATCTTGAGCTTCCCTTCCTCCGCCATAACTCCCACTCAATTCAAGGAAATATTTCCTTGAGATAATTTAGCTACAAGCAAACCTTGCTCTGATACCACTTGTTAGGAAATAAGACGTAGCTAAATAGATAATTGAGTAGATTACTTAATGGAGAGAGACAGATTTATATACATGAGATTATAGAGTAGAGAGAGAGAGAGAGAGAGAGAGAGAGTACACACGATATACGTGGTTCACCCAATGTGGGCTACGTCCACGGGAAAGCAGCCACTCAATGGCTTTAGTACTTCAAAACAAGAAGTAGTTTACAAAGGGATTATACCCTTAATGGAGCTCCCACCTTGCTTCACTCTCACTACCTCACACTCACCTTGTTGCATCAACTTCACACTATATAATGTGTGTAGAAATGGCCTCCTTTTATAGGTCAAAAGGGCTGCCCTCTCTTATGAGAGACAGCCATGTGTAGCCGCCCTTGTGCGAATAAGTCCAAATCGGACCCTCCAATCCGCCCATGTGTGGCCGCCCTTGAGAAGACAAGTCCGCTTTTGAATTCGGCCATCGGCCACCGGCCATTGACTTCCGACCACCGGCCAACCGACCGGTTGTTTTCCGACCATTTTCCGGCCGTTGTCCGGCCATAATATTCCGACGAAAAAAAAGTCTCGGGGGCCTCCGCCCCCGAGGCCTTTAAAGTTGCCCCTGATTCTTGTCCGTGAAAATTTTGGTTTCCGGTGAGTGATTTTCCTTCACGCACGATGGCTTATCCTCATAATGGGGGCCTTACAAATGTGCGCTTTTACCATAGAAAATTACAAGGTTAAATCAGGCTCCATACTTAGCACCAAATGCGAGTCGCATTTACGTTGTTGCTGAGCATTTTCTTTGGGATCCATATCTATTTTTTTCCCTTGGTTGTTGGTTAAGCTGTGTGCTTCTGTTGACTCATGTTGTTGTGTTGTGGTTTGTTTGCCATGTCACCTCTATCCTTCCACACCCATACTTGTTTTTCTCATGTTGCTAACCTTAATCTTTTGATTGTGGTCGATGTTATTTTATGGTTGGAGTCACAACATGGTTGGCAGTTCCCTGTTTGGTCGCCATGGGTATCGTGTTGTTCTTTAGTGGCACCCATCCTTTTTGGTTCTTTATCTAGTGATTGTGTTGCCGCCATCTGGTTCTTGCGGGGTTGTTGAGAAAAGGCTACCACTTATTGTTCTTGTGCATGCTGAATTTTGACCACATTCGCATTCCAATCTATCTGCACATTATACTCTTTTTGCCAAGGTTGTCCCAACAACATGGTGTGTTGTGTGCTTTCATCCTCGACCACGTAAAACTTGTGTGGGTAAATATATTGACGTACTTGTACATGCAATATAATCCAGCCCAATGTTTTCAGCGAATGTGATGTACTACTTTCCAGCACTTGTGGAGTAGGATATAGTTGACCTGTGGGTTTGATCTGTTTATATAATCTGTAAGAGATTAGATTTTCTTGAGCTCCAGAATCAAGTAATTCCGTTGATTCAACTTGATTGCTACCCACTTTGATTGCAATTATTGGCTCCATTGTGTCTTCATCAAAATTCGTTAGTCGAATGGCATTGATTTGCAACGGTGATCCACATTGTTGTTGTTGTCGTATAAGGCGTCTTTTTGCAATGCGTTCTTTTGCTTCTTCTTGAGCTTCTTCTCGTACCCTCTGTTTCTCCTTCATCCGTTGTTTTTCTGATGGATTTGTTGAAGCATATCCTGTGTTAGTGGTAAATGATATTTCTTTAATCGACACCCACTAATCCAATTTGGAATTTCTTCACCTGCTAATGTAGCAAGCTTGGCAGCTCCACTTTGTGATAGGTTACTAATCACAAAGAGTCCCATCCCTCGCTTTTTAAGTTTCTTGGCATGTTTCTTCAAAGTGTAAACAAGTACATAATCACCTGTTTTGAACTCTTTCGTGCGCACATGCTTGTCAAAAAATTCTTTTTGTCTTCTCTTTTTAGCATAGATCGAAGCTACAGCTCGTAAGCGAAGTTCATCTAGATTTTCAAGATCATCTATTCTTGAAGAGATCTCATGCCCTTTCCATTCTAAGCGTTTTGCTACTCGTAAACTTGGATATAAAAAGTCTATGGGTAATATAGCATTTAGGCCAAACACCATGTTGTACGGTGTTGTTCCTATTGATGTTTTGTATGCTACCCTGTATGCCCATAGTGTTGAGTGTAAATGATGATCCCAGTGTGTCCTTGACTCTGATACAATTTTAGTGAGAACCGGGCATAGTGTATTATTTGTGGCCTCAGCTTGTCCATTTGCCTGTGGATGATATAGAGCAGATTTTCTATGTATGACCATGAATTCCTCTAGCAGATATTCAATGACTTCATTAAGAAAATGTGTTCCTCGATCACTGAAAATTTATATTGGTAATCCGTATCGTACAAAGACATTCTCATACAAAAATTGTGCAGTGGTTCGTGCATCTGCTTTTTGTGTTGCCTTAGCTTTCGTCCATTTTGTGAGATAGTCCGTAGACACAATGATATATTGGGTATGAGTGCGATATGAAGGGGGTGAAATAGGCCCCACAAAATCAATGCCCCATTTTGCAAATGCCCTTGCTCCCATCATTGTCCGTAGTGGGATCTCATCTCTCTTTATCGGCACCTTGGTGCGCTGACATGCGTCACAACCCTTTACAAACTCATCAACATCCATATGCAATGTAGGCCACCATATTCCTACGGTTAAGACAATTTTTGCCGTCTTATCGCCTAAAAAATGGCGTCCACTTATGCCTCCATGTGCGTGTTCTAGAAGCAACAGTAGGTATTCACTTTCACTTGCACAAATTCTAAGTTGATTGTCCTTTCCTCGCTTATAGAGTTAGTTCCCAATTAAATTATAGTCACGAGCCTCCAGCTCTATAGCACTTTTCCATGCTCTTGTTATGTTTTTAGGAAACGTCCTTGTGGTTCAGAAATGAATGATATATTGACTCCATGTAGGTGCAATGTTTACCTGAAACAATGTCGCGTGATCCACTAGTCGTTTGGCACTCTATATAGTGCAATTGTTAACATAAGCATGTGTGTCAACATACATAGTTGGCCAATAAATCCCTAATTGTTTCAGTCTCTAGTGTGTTTTCATTGTTAAACAATCAAATGCACAATCCTGGACAGGTGCTTCTTCAAGATAACACTCGAATTCCTCCGGATTTATACATAATCGTAGAATCTGGTCCGATCCTAGATGATACAGTCGTCGTGCAATCAACTGGAATTTTTTTGTTTGTCGAATTGTTTGTTGTTTGGATCTGTCTTCCTTGTTATCAAACCTACCTCCAAAGGAAATAATTCTAACATGTCCTAAGACCATTTGGGTATCATTTCAATATTGAAGACACCCTATGGCCCTAGGGCCACAAGACTTAAAAACATACAAAAAGACAACCTATGGCCCTAAGCCCAAGGGTGTGAGCATTGACACCCTATGGCTCTAGGGCCACAAGACTTCAAAACATACAAAAAGACAACCTATGGCCCTTAGCCCAAGGGTGTGATCATTGACACCCTATGGCCCTAGGGCCAGAAGACTTCAAAACATACAAAAAGACAACCTATGGCCACGATGTCAAAGGTGGCCAAGATATCAATGTAGCCCCATGGCCCTAGGGCAATATGATCTCTATATGGAACATGTGGAACCCTATGGCCCTTGAGCTTATACATTGCCACCCCATGACCCGACCCTAGGGCCATAGGATTTCCAAGTGGAACATAGGCAATGTATGGCCCTTAAGCTTATACATTGCCACCCTATGGCCCTAGGGCCACAAGATCTCACAACATACAATAAGAGAACCTAAGGCCCCTAAGCTCAAGGGTGTGGGTTCAAGAGTGACCAAGATATCAATGCATCCCCATGGCCCTAGGGCCAAAGGATCTCTATATGGGACATGTGGCACCCCATGACTCTAGGGCCATAGGATTTCCAAATGGAACATAGGTAATGTATGTCCCTTGAGCTTATACATTGCCACCCTATGGCCCTAGGGCCACAAGATCTCACAACATACAATAAGAGAACCTAAGGCCCCTAAGCTCAAGGGTGTGGGTTCAAGGGTGTCCAAGATATCAATGCAGCCCCATGGCCCTAGGGCCATAGGATCTCTATATGGGACATGTGGCACCCCATGACCCTAGGGCCATAGGATTTCCAAATGGAACATAGGCTATGTATGGTCCTTGAGCTTATACATTGCCACCCTATGGTCCTAGGTCCACAAGATCTCACAACATACAATAAGAGAACCTAAGGTCCCTAAGCTCAAGGGTGTGGGTTTAAGGGTGGCCAAGATATCAATGCAGCCCCATGGCCCTAGGGCCATAGGATCTCTATATGGGACATGTGGCACCCCATGACCCTAGGGGCATAGGATCTCCAACTGGAACATAGGGCTATGTGTTGGAGCTTATCTATTGTCGCCCCTAAACCCTAGGGCCATAGGATTTCCAAATGGAATATAGGGCAACTTATGGCTGTTGAGCTTATACATTGCCACCCTATGGCCCTAGGTCCACAAGCTTTCACATTGCCACCGTAGGGCCACAAGGATCTCACAAGATAGAAGAAGAAAACCCTAGGACATAGGATTTTCAAATGGAACTGAGTGCACGCTTTGATCCTTGACCTCCAACATTTCCGTCCTATGGTGTGAGCCCAGGGGTGGCTGAGGTGTCTTCATAACAATTTCGGCCATTCAAGCGACATCCGCAAGTGGTATAAATTAAAAAAATAATTTAAAAAAATTTTATGCTACGCCAAAATTTGTCATAATGGGTTTTCAAATACACTTATTGATATCGGACGAAAAAATAGCAAACAATTTTCGGGATAATTTTTTAAAAGTTTAGCTATTTTTAGTGTATTTTTTACTATGCATATTTTGATTCTGAAGTCAAATTTTGCTTCAGGGGTGTTGTTCCACTCGTACTACAAAGATATGGACATTGACAAAGCCTTGCACCAACTTTTTTTTTCCATACTCTTTTCTTTTATATAAATAATAATTATAAAGCTCTTTCAATTTCCGAGCCGACGAGCTATGTCTCATTTTCGCATAAAGCTTAGAAACTCTAGTAATCTCGACTGCAAACCCGTGAGAACAACCCCTACATTCAAATTCAAATTTTGAATTTCTAACCTAACCTAACTAACCTTATCTCTCTCTTTCTCTCTCTACCACAATTTTTTCCGCGCTATCGCTCTCTTTCTCTCTCTCGTTTCTTGCTCAAAACCTACACAAAAACCTACACACACAGAGCTTGTCTTTCTCTGTCTCTCTCTCCCTCTCTCCCTACGCATACAGTTCTACGCCATAGTTGCGACGCACACACAGATCTATGCAAAGCCATCTCCACAAACTTCAACAGAAGGACTGCTATCGCGACCTCCCAAACACAGATCTGTTATTATCATCGTCGCGGCCTCAACACACCTAAGTTACTGCTTGCTACTGCTGCAGCCGGTTTTCATCAAACATAGATTTTCTCAGAGGTAACCTGTAGAAACCCTAATCTTTTTTCTTAGTTCGTTTTTAACTGTTCTTAATCTAATTACGTTTTAGCTAAGTTGTGAATCACCTCTCTCTAGAACAATAAACAAAAATCATTAATTACATCTCTAAAACTGTAAAATTGTAGATTGTAGAACTATAAAACAGAAAAATCTCTAATTAGAGATCTAAAACTGTAATACAGAATACTCTAATTAGAGACCTAAAAATATAAAACAGAAGACACTAATTAGGGACCTAAATTTGTAAAACCAAAAACTCTTATTAGGGACCTAAATCTGTAAAACAAAAAACTCCTCATAAGTGACATAATGCTGTAAAATTGTAAAACTCTAACTGCAAACATCTCTAATTACAACAAAAAATTATAAACGTGCAAATGCAAAAGACAACAACTACAGAAAATGTTGAAACTATGAATACCTGTAATTGGGTTGTGGGGAGTTGGGCACACGTTGTAAGAGGATGAGTAGAGCACGTTGTTGTATGAGGATGGATTAGGGTTCAGTTTGCAGGAGGATGGGAAAAAAAAAGAGGCAAGAAGGTGGGAAAGAAAGCGTACACTATATGTGCTTGTAAGATATGGTGTAATATAGTTTCTTTAAATTCATTTGTAGTCACTAAAATAAAACTAGAAATTGAATCTTTAGAAGGGCAGACATGGTGTGGCTACATAGGGTTTCACCTCATACTAAAGAGTAACATATGGCGCTAAGGCACCCTATGACCATAACGCCATAGGGTGGTCTCACATCGTACTATAGGGTGACCAATGTCCCATCTGGCCATAGGGTGCCAATGTACAATCTCAAGGGTCATAGGGTTCCCTATGTTCCTATTGAAGATCCTATGGCCATAGGGCCATAGGATCTCCAAAACATATATATGGCACTATGGCCATAGGATCACATGGTGCTCTATGTCCAATCTAGAGACCTTGTGTCCCAAGGGCCTTAGGGTGGCAATGTACAATCTCAAGGGCCATAGGTTTCCCTATGTTCCTTTTGGAGATAGGGTGGCACTAGAGCCATAGAATCTCCAAAAGCAACATAAAGAACCTAGGGCCATAGGATCAAAGGGTGACCTATTGGAGACCTTGTGCCCAAGGGCCATAATGTGGGAATGTACAATCTCAAGGGCCATAGGGTTCCCTATGTTCCTTTTGGAGATCCTATGGTCCTCAAGCCATAGGATCTCCAAAATGAACATATGGCCCTACGGACATAGGATCACAGGGTTCCCTATGTTCCTTTTGGAGATCCTATGGTCCTCGGGCCATAGGATCTCCAAAAGGAACATAGGGCCCTACGGACATAGGATCACAGGGTGCCCTATGTCCCATCAAGATACAATGTGGCCCAAGGGCCATAGGATGACAATGTACAATCTCAAGGGCCATATGGTTCCCTCTATGATACTTATGAAGATCCTATGGCCCTAGCGCCATAAAATCTCCAAAAGGAACATAAGGAACCTATGTCCATAGGATCAAAAGGTGCCCTGTGTTCCATCTTGAGACCTTGTGGCCCAAGGGCCATAGGGTGTATTTGTACAATCTCAAGGGCCATAGGGTTCCATATGTTCTTTTTGGAGATCCTATGGCCCTATATCCATAGGATCACAGGGTGCCCTATGTCCCATCTAGAGACCTTGTGGCCCAAGGGCCATAGGGTGACAACCTACAATCTGAAGGGCCATAGGATTCCCTATGTTCCCTAGGGGTACAAGGTGCCCTACGTTCCATCTGAAGACCCTATGGCCCAAGTGTCATAGGGTGGCAATGTACAATCTCAAGGGCCATATGATTCCCTATGTTCCTTTTGGAGATCCTATGGCCCTAGAGCCCTAGGTGCATGGGGCTGTCATGGTGTCCGTTAATATGCACCATGGTGTACCCTATGTACGTAGGCCACCCTCGGGCCCTTAGATGCCCTCTTTCCCATCTAAAGACCTTGCGGTCCAAGGGCCATAGGGTGACAATCTACAATCTCAAGGGCCATAGGATTCCCTATGTTCCCTAGGGTCACAAGGTGCCCTATTTTCCATCTGAATTAATGAGGGCACCTTGTGGCCTTCAGGCCATAGGATCTCGATGTAGAGCATAGAGAGCTTCTTACTACCATAGAGGGAACCCTATGGCCTTCAGGCCACAGGGTGTCAATATAGAGATAACAGAGATTCTTACTAGCATAGAGGGGACCCTATGGCCTTCAGCCCTGGCCTTCGGCCCACAAGGTCTCCTCAATATAGAGAAAATAGTGTGTTTTACTAGCATAGAGAGCACCCTATGGACCTGGGTCCATAGGTTGCCAAAAAACTGTCATGAATGGTTTCTTTAAGATGTGCAGAGCATAGAGAGGTTCTTACAAGAATACAGGGGACTCTATGGCTTGAAGGCCATAGGATCCCAATATGGAGCATAGATCGGTTCTTACTAGCATAGAGAGACCAAATAGTGCTTTATACATGGGGCCTTAAGGTGTCCAAACAATGAGAGTTTTTTCAAAACAATGAGGGCACCTTGTGGACTTGGGGCCATAGGATGTCAATTTAGAGCATAGAGCATAGAGAGCTTCTTACTGCCATAGAGGGAACCCTATGGCCTTCAAGCCACAGGGTCTCAATATAGAGAAAACAGAGGTTCTAGCATAGAGGGGACCCTATGAACTTCATCCCACAAGGTCTCATCAATATAGATCAATAGTGTTTTTTACTGGCATATAGAGCACCCTATGGCCCTCGGTCCATAGGCTACCAAAAAAGCCCTCATGAAGGGTCTCTTTAAAACATACAAGGCACCTTGTGCCCTTAGGGTCATAAGATGTGTAGAGCATAGAGAGGTTCTTACTAGCATACATAGAACCCTATGGCCTGAACGCCATAGGGTCCCAATATAGAGCATAGATCGGTTCTTGCTAGCATAGAGAGACCAAATAGTGCTTTATCCTTGGGAGCATAATGTGCCAAAACAATGAGGGTTTTTACAAAACTATGAGGGCACCTTGTGGCCTTGGGGCCATAGGATGTCAATATAGAGCATAGAGCATAGAGAGCTTCTTACTATCATAGAGGGAACCTTATGGCCTTCAGGCCATAGGGTGTCAACATAGAGAAAACAGAGCCTTTCTTACTAGCATAGAGAGGACCCTATGGCCCTCAGCCCACAAGGTCTCCTCAATGGCATAGACAGAATCCTATGGCCCTGGGTCCATAGGTTGCCAAAAAACCCTCGTGAAGGGTTTCTTCAAAACATATAGGATGTGTATAACATAGAGAGTTACTTACTAGCATAGGGGGGACCCTATGGCCTTCAGGCCATAGGGTGCCAATATAGAGCATAGATCGGTTCTTACTAACATAGAGAGACCAAATAGTGCTTTATACATGGGGCCATAGGATGTCAATATAGAGCATAGAGCATAGAGAGCTTCTTACTAGCGTACAAGGAACCCTATGGTCTTCAGGCCACAGGGTGTCAACGTAGAGAAAACAAAGGTTCTCACTAGCATAGAGGGGAACCTATGGCCTTCAGCCCAGGACTTCAGCCCACAAAGTCTCCAGGATATAGAGCAAATAGTGTTTTTACTAGCATAGAGAGCACCCTATGGCCCTGGGTCCATAGGTTGCCAAAAAACCATCATGAAGGGTTTCTTCAAAACATAGAGGGCACCTTGTGCCCTTGGGGTCATAGTATGTGTAGAGCATAGAGAGGTTCTTACTAACATACAGGGGACCCTATGGCTTGAATATAGAGAATATAGAGAATAGATCGGTTCTTACTAGCACAGAGCGGACCCTATGTTCTTCTAGCCAAAGGGTGCCAATATAGAACAAAGATCAGTTCTTACTAGCATAGAGATACCAAATAGTGCTTTATACCTGGGGCCATAGGGTACCAAAACAATGAGGGTTGTTCAATGGCATAGAGAGCACCCTAAGGCCCTGGGTCCATAGGTTGCCAAAAAACCCTCCTGAAGGTTTTCTTCAAAACATAGAGGGCAACTTGTGGCCTTGGGGTCATCGGATGTGTAGAGCATAGAGAGGTTCTTACTAGCATACAGGGGACCTTATGGCCTTCAAGCCATAGGGTGCCAATATAGAGCATAGATCGGTTCTTACTAGCAAAGATCGGACCCTATGGCCTTCAGGCCAAAGGGTTCCAATATAGATCATGGAGAGACTCTTACTAGAATATAGGGGACCATATGGCTTTCAAGTCACATGGTGCCAATATAGAGAAAATAGCGTTTTTACTAGCATAAAGAACATCCTGACCTGGGGGATTGGTTGTCAAAAATCCATCATAGAAGGGTTCCTATGGCCTTCAGCCCACAAGGTCTTCTCAATATAGAGCGAATAGTATTTTTCATTGGCATACAGAGCACCCTTGGGGCCCTTGAGGCCAACCCTATGGCCTTCAGGCCTTAGGGAGCTAATATAGAGCATGGTGCTTTATATTGGCATAGAGAGCTATGGCCCTAGGGCCATAACAAAACAATGAGGTGTTTTTGGAAATGATGAGGGCACCTTGTGGTCTTAGGGCCATAGGAAGTCAATATAGATCATAGATCATAGACGATAGAGCATAGAGCACAAAGAGATTCTTAGTAGCATAGAGGGAACCCTATGACCTTCAGGCCACAGGGTGCCATTATAGAGTAAATAGAGGTTCTTACTAGCATAGAGGGGACCCTATGGACTTCATCCCACAAGGTCTCTTCAATATAGAGAAAATAGTGGTTTTTACTTGCATGGAGAGCACCATATGGCCCTAGGGTCATAGGTTATTAGAAAACCCTCATGAAGTGTTTCTTTAAAACATTGTGGCCACCTTGTGGCCTTGGGGCCATAGGATGCCAATGTAGAGCATAGAGAGGTTCTTACTAGCATGCACGGGACCCTATGGCCTTCAGACCACAGATTGCCATATGGTGTTGGCGTAGAGGCTCTAAAGGGGTATTTAGGCCATTCAAGGAATACTTCTTTGAGGGTCCTCTAATTTCATAAGGGAACATGTGATCACACTACCATAGAGAGGCCTAGGTACACTTGTAAAACCATTTTGTTGGCACCCTTTGGACCGAGGACCACATGGTTTAACATAGAGGTGACTCTATGGCCCTAGGTCCATATGGATGTAATAATATCCATCTTGTCTAAATATATGTCATTTTTTTTACAGAAAATGTCTTAGAAGAAAAATTCAAAGTCAGTTGATGCAACAGGCTCAACACCAAGTTCTTGGTATCTAGATTTTCACTTACCAAATGGTGGAAGTGATGAGAAAGTCCACTTGTTCTTTCAAGATAAAGAGAAATTGCCCTTCAAGGACTGTGTTATTGTCAAGGAGATAAAGAAAGATTGTTCAGATCTTGAAATGTCTCCATGCCTTGGAGTAAAACTACTCAATGGTGACTCCTACTTGTTGGAGCCTGTGGCCTTTGCTCAAAAATTGGTGAAGGTTGATTATGAAGGAGTGACAATGACAAAAGCAGGGTGGGTTGAGCTTCAAGACGACACTCCAAGTGAGAACTTTATAGACTTATATATTGAGGGCTTTAAGAAAGTCAATCAATATTTAGGTAAATTGAGCAGCACAAAGAAGAATAAGAAGCGAAATAATGAAGACACAGGTACAAAAAATCAATCTAAGACGCTCAAGGAGAATCAGACTCCCTCACTTGGAGAAAATAGTGGAAATGTGGCCGAAGAAAATCTTTCAGTTATACCCTTACAGACTCAAGAAGCAGGAGATTCTAGTGGACTTGTAACCCTAAGAGTTGGAACCCCCTCAGTGGCAGTGGTTGTGGACTCAGCATCCTTAGCTGTGTTGGACTCTATTATACAGCCCAAAGAAAAAGATCTTGATAAAGAAGTTGCCAAAACTTCTAAGAGTGGGCTAGATGGATACGTCGGAATTGACCACTATTTTAAATTTGGTGTACAATTTACCCAATTGATCCCAGTTGAGCAATGAAACCTTGCACAAGAAGGGTATAGATGCAGACCATTGTCAGATGTATATGTGAAATATCTCTTGAAGCAATTTGCAGGGCACTCTAGGCCAATCTCCAATGCAGCAGACTTGATGCCATATAACCCAATTACAAAAATGCCTTTACAAACAGCTGAAGTGCATGGAGACAAGCTATCAACATACCACTACTGGATTCTAGCTGGTCAGCATTCCATCATAGCGTCTATAGCTTTTTTGCATAACAACAGCACTAAGTATGCTTTGAGAAAAGAGTTCTACAAGTTTGGAACTGCAAGGATAGTGGTAGACGCTCCGAAAGAGGTTGCTGTTCGAATTTCCAGAATGGAGAACATGGAGAGAATAACATCAATGAAACACCAGCCTTATGTGGAGGTCTTGAAGCATGGCTGTAGTCAATGGCTTGCATATTCTAAACCAACAAAACCCAAGGCAGGTGTTCCTGTCGGTCATCCAAGTCGAGCAGGTTGGGATGTAAGTTCCACTTCCCTATGCTTGTTTTTGTTACAAATATGTCTTGAAATAAAGTTAATTTTCTTTTCTTTATTTTGAAGGCCTTTGTAAATGTGGCGAACATCGTGTTCAACCATAAATCATTTGCCAACAAAGAAGCACACATGGTCATGTACGATGATGAAATATATGATCAGTGGATACACATCTTGGAGAAGCATCAGACATCAACTTCTCGTGGGTGACAACCAAGCATAACAACCTTTAGATGACTAGCTGGTAGATGAGAAGTTGATGTCAAGCTTCACAACAAGAGCTGGCAGATGAGAAGATTTGCTTAGTGAAGCAACCACGTCAACAAGCGGGCATGTTCGACCTCACCTTACGTGCAACGGTCTTAAAGAAGACCAAGGTTTTTGAGCCTCAAATGTTGATGGCTTTTAAAAAGATAGATCCACCAGCAATAGCAGTTACTTCATGGGATAAATGTAAGTCTCATTATAACATTACATATGAGATTTACAAATCTCTCTTCACGAGTTGTACGCAATCGCTAAATCTCCTACTACAAAAAGGAAAGGAGAAAGAGCCAATTCCTGAGATCACTAGGGGATATGTGCAGTGGATCATTGCACAAAAGAATGGCACTTCTAGTTTTCAATTCATTTTACCATGGACAATCAAGTGTGTTGGAAAGAATTTGGAAGGCATCGAGTTTCTCTGCAGTGAGAATAGCTCTAAAATTCGTGTTGGTGTTTGCATCATAGACACAACACACAAAAGTCTTACATCTAGTGGTTGGAGTGCTGCCCAATTTGGTAAATTAATTGATGGAGTATGTGGGGTAGCACATCAACCATCAGAGTTTTTAATTGCCGGCTTAGTCAAGTATCAGCATGCTGCTTCCCTAGAGAAGGCAATTTCTGAAAAACCTAAATGGTATGAAATGCACATTCTACCTTTGAGCTCCTTAATGGGATCAGAGACCATCCAAACATGTGCTCTTCGCGAATTAGTTTTTGGGGTTTGGGAATTTTTTAGTCAAGGAGAGCAATACACCAACTACTCTAGTGTTAAAGAGTCATTGTTGGAGCCAATGCATACTCTCTGCATCAATGACGACGAGTATGATGCTGTGACCACGGCCAAATCCTTTTTTGTACGTCATGCAATCAAATGCATCTGTATCAAAGAAGATGATCAAGTGATAGACATCTTCTCATTAGGCTATGGGACTAAAGAGGCACTACAACAACAGAGAAAGGTGATATCAGTTGCATGTAGTAGTGATCAAATGATGCAATTGGAATCTCTTTGCCATTCCATAGTGGAAGAAGACCTTGATCTTAGAAGGTGGGCAGGTGAGGATAACATAGAGAAATTCAATGCCAAGGATTCAAAGCAAGAAGAAATTGAAGAACCATTGGATGCAAGTGCTGAGGCCATTCTAGAAATTCTACACGAAACAGGTTAAGCTAGCCACCCATGATATTACATTACTGATATTTAGATTATTATTGTTGTCATTTTATTTTATTTGTCCCATCTCAAATCTGCCCATGATGTTAAAAACATTGATGTTTGGCTCGTTATTGTTCTCAATTTATTTTCTTTGAAAAAATGTGAACTTGTGAATTTGAGTTTTTTCACAATAAATGAATTAGACTTAAGTGTATGATATTATATGGAAATGTTTTGGTAAATATAATTCTACATTTATAGATGGTCATAAGATATATATTATGTAATACTTTAAAGTTAATTGATCATATGAGGTTTGGGAAGAATACACTATGACTTGAGGATCATAGAGTTCTTTGTAGACATGACACCCTATGGCCCTAGGGCCATAGAATCCCCCAAAAGAAAATGGGATACCCAACAACCTTACAGATGTAGGGTGATTACACCGAGTCTCTAAAAGGGCACATAAGCATCTGGGTTACTCTATAGCCTTAGGCCCATAGGGTGTCAACATAGAATCCCCCAAAAGCATTTGGATACCCTACAATCTTACGGATATAGGGTGATTACATAGAGTATTTAAAAGGGCACATAAGCATTTGGGCTAGTCTACAGCCTTAAGGCCATAGGGTGTCAACACAGCTATCCTACAATCTTATGTATATAGAGAGATTACATAAAGTCATGAGTATTTGGACTATTCTAGAAGGAAACATAAGTTATCCAAGAGAATTTGGGATACCCTAAGGCCTTAGGGCCATAGGGTGGTGACATAGAATCTCCACAGGGACACTTAAATCACCCCATGGATGCAAATTACCTAGCTCTTATGGACACATCTTATAAAACATCACATGACACCCTATGGCCTTTAGACCATAGGTTGGTTATTCTAGGTCACCTAAAGACTCTTTAAATGTTTCAATAACATTTTTCGTTGGCCTTATATCTTGTGTCCATATAAATTAGGGACATATATTTCTTATCTTGTGATTAAGGTTTAATATTCTATTGAGAATGAAATAAGCTAGAAAAAACTAAAAAGTATTTAGTCCTCAAAATTCCAAAATGAGAGTTTGAACAATTGATGTATGATCATTTTTTGTTGGGTGTAAGTTCTTCTATTGTGAATTGATGGTGTAAGCGTTTGAAATAATTATCTTTGCATTGTAACTAACTAGATTAAACATGTATTCAACATTTGTTGTAAATGCCAATTTTTTGCTTAGATAGTAAACATCGAGTATAAATGGTTATTGAAGCATTTGTCCTTTGGATTATGTGAAGATCTAGTTCTTTGATTGTAACAAGATTTTATTCAAAGATATAAAGTGCGAGTATTTTGTTACAAACTATGATTTTGTTTCTCTTCTAGATGATGCAGAGAATTGGAATTTATATCTTGAATTTTTTTCAATAGAGAGAAGCTAGGACTAGTAGAATTTTTTAGCTTGTCATGTAGCAATTGGAACATTGTATCAAGGTTTATTGCAAAGAAATGATTGTATAATGTATAACCATTGTTTAAGTTTGTAAAATGGAAGTAGAAGGCAATGAAAGTTCCAAAACATGTGCAATGCCATAAGGAGAATCCAACACAAATACTTTTGCCCCTCAGGAATGTAGCAATCGGAACATTGTATCAAGGTTTATTGCAAATAAATGATTGTATAATATATAACCATTGTTTACGTTTGTAAATTGGAAGTAGAAGGCAATGCAAGTTCCAAAACATGTGCAATACCATAAGAAGAATCCAGCACAAATACTTTTGCCCCTCAGGATTTGTAAATCAAAGTGCATGGTGAGCCGGACATTCCATCCACCAACAGATCAATGCATTTGTGAATTAAAGTACTTGAAATTTTTATTTAAATGTTTGAATGTTATGATGATATTTGAAGGCAAAGACCCCTTCAACTGTGTGGTAAAGCAACAAATGTATGATGTATGATAATGATTCAATTTATCGTGTTGCATATTTATCGCATTTTTTAGCTTACACATTTTGCTAGCATAGAGGACACCGTATGGACCTAGGACCATAGGATGCCATCATATCCCATGTATAGTTTCTCTTTTACCATAGAGGACATCTTATGGATCTAGGGTCATAAGATGCCAACATAGTTCATAAATGGCTTCTTATAAGTATACACGTAAACACAGTGCATAGAGGAAATTTTACTAGCATAAACACCGCCCTATGGCCTTGGGACCTAGGGTGCCAACATAGAGCATAGAGGGCTTTTTATAGCACCTTATTGCCCTTGGGACCCCATAGTGCCATAAAGTGGTTTTTGTATATATAGTAGAGAATTCTCATACACATGATACCTTGGTCACTATCTATCCCTTAGACCATATGATAGTAGCATAGAGGACATTCTATAGCCCTAGGGCTTCCTTCTATCCCTAGGGCCATACACTGCCAACATATAGTATACATGGTTTCTTCATAGAGCAAACCTTTTAGTCCTACACTATAGAGTGGAAACCTAGACCATATAATGTATCCTACTAGCATAGAAGGCACCCTATGACCCTGAGGCCAAAGAGTACCAATTTAGGGCATAAAGGGTCTCTTCCTAAGTTGAAGGGCACCGTGTGGCCCTAGGGAGCACCCTATGGCCCCAGGGCCATAGGGTGTCAACATAGTCAAATGGGGTGTAAACTTAGAGCATAGAGGGTTTCTTACTATCATGGAGGACACCCTGTTTCCTTGGTGCCATAGGGTGCAAACATATAGCATGGAGGGTTTCTTGCTAGCATAGAGAGCACCCTATGACCTTGGGGCCATATGATCCCAACAAAGAGCATAAACGGTTTTTTGATAGCATAGAGGATAGCTTATTTCCCTGGGGCCATATGATACAAAAATAAAAGAGTCTTAAGAAGGGAACCTAGGCCACTAAATCACCATGGGGCCATAAGGTGGTCTTTGTGGGGAATGCTCCTAAAGGGTTCCTTGGCTATCCTATGGCCTTTGGGCCATAAGCTACCAACATAGAGTTTAGATGGTTTCTTACTAACATAGAGCTCACCTTGTGGCCTATGGTCTTTAGATTCTAATATAGAGTTTCAATGGTTTTATACTAGGCGTAAGGGGAACCCTATGGCCTTGGGGCCATAGAGTGTCAATGTAGAGCGCAGAGGTTTCCTTTCTAGCATAGAGGGCACCATGTGGCCTAGGAGCCATTTGATGCACCCTATGGCCCGAGGGCCGTAGGTTGCCAATGTAGACAAGGTTTCTTAGTAGCATTATAAAGGGTACCTTGTGGCCCTCAAATATCCATAGGGTGCCAACATAGAGCGTAGAGGGTTTTTCTTACTAGCATAGAGGACATCCTATGGCCTTGGGGCCATAGGGTTTCAATATTGAGCATAGAGTATTTCTTACTAGCATAGAGGCTACCTTGTGGACCTAGGTCCATAGGGTGAAAACATAGAGAATAGAGGATTTATTACTATCATACAGGGTACCTTGTGGCTCTAGGTCCATAGGGTGCAAACATAGAGCATAGAGGATTTGTTACTAGCGCAGAGGTCACCCTTTGGCCCAAAGGCCATAGAGTGACAACATGTAGCATAAAGGGTTTCTTACTAGCATAAGAGGAAGACCTTGTGGCCCTCGGGTCATAGGGTGCCAACATAAATCATATATGGTTTCTTACTAGTGCTCATAGAGGGCATCTTGTGGCCCTATGACAACCCATGGCCTTAGGTCCATAGGGTGACACATAAATAAAGTACCATATGGCTTTGAAGCCATATATCTATTTATATGTTGAGACCTCCGAACAATCCTAACCCTATGGTCTTGAGGCCATAAAAAGACATATTTTGGATTATCTTAAAGTCATAGACATATCTACAAAGAGAATTGTATGGCCTGAAGGCCATAAGAAACTTAGTCAAGGAAATCATCCAATGCAAGAAGATCATGGCAATAGAAAATGAGACTTCTGCTCTAGAGCTTAAAGGCATAAATGTTTCTCCAAGTATACTTCTAGGCGCCACCATCATGGACAAAGAACTAATGTAGCTAGATAAAGATTAGGAATCTCTAGACAATAAGGAGCATAAAAATAAATTCATTGTAGATGTGTTGTCAGTTAGTAAATTTGCTATTTGCGATTAGTTTTTTATAAGAGTGTGACAAAAAAGAGTCATCAAAATGTAGATACTTTGGAATCTAAAATTAGGTGTTCTTTAAACTTGCAGTCCTTCAACAAAATATTGTGGCTGACAAAGTTTTACTCAAGATTCTTGGTATAGAGGATGCTAATGCCACTGACCCTACTGAGAAAGATTCTATCAATCTCCATGTAAACCAAAGAGTTTCTGACGAAGATGACAAGAATCTAAAAGTCTTTGAAGGTCAACTGGTACAATGACTGGAGATAAATTTAAAGAGTAATCCAATGGAAGAAGACAGTGAAAGTTCCAGAACATGTGCATGGGAAGAAGAAGAATCCAATGAAAATATTCTAGTAGCCCAAGAGTTAGGAATTGGATTGCATGACACCACAATGGAAGTAGAAGGCAATGGAAGTTCCAGAACATGTGCAACGCAAGAAGGAGAATCCAACACAAATAGAATGACACCACAATGGAAGTAGAAGGCAATGGAAGTTCTAGAACATGTGCAACGCGAGAAGGAGGATCCAACACAAATATTTTAGCACCGCAGGATTTGGAAATCGAAGTGCATGGTGAGTCAGACCTTCCATCCACCAACAAACCAATGCTGACTATAATAGTGAGCTTGTGTGGATTGTTCTTGAGGAGATGCTGGCAAAAGTCCAAGAAAATGAAGAGCTTAAAGTTTGGAAATGAGCATATTGTTCTTCGTCCAGGATGCATTGAGTTTTTAAAGGCTCTATTTAGCAATTTCAATGTAGGGATATGGTCAGCTGCTAATGATGTGCATGTTGTGGACATCATCAAGATTTTAGAAAAGGAAGCTAAAGAAAAATTTCCATTCTTTATGATCTGGGGGCAAAGCCAATGTCAACCATGCGTAGAATCAAGGATCACTCGCTTAGATAATCCAGGAGTAGAAGCACTTTTCAAACCGCTCGCTATTGCATCATCAAAATTTGGGCTTGATGCAAGAAGATTGCTTCTTGTAGATGATGAACCATTAAAGGGATGTGTTAATCCTGCATTGAATTGTATTTTTCCACCATCATTTAATGTTGATGATGAGGAGGATAATATCCTCCTTGGGGAGCTGCTACCATATATCAAAGCTCTCAATCATGTTAATGACATTCGCACAGTTACAGGGTCTCATTTATATGGACAAGCACCCATTTCTCAAGGTCATGAGCTTTACAACCGTATACACAAGGTTGTTGCAGAGTGGGAGGAGAGAAATCTAATTTTTCTAGGAAAAACCTACTCCATGGGAAGACTACCAGAAGTTTCTCGTCCTCTTCACGATGAGAAAGTTACAACATCTACGCACAACTTCTTGCTTTGCCGCTGAATATACCTGTACACAAGCGCTTAATGTCGGCAATCGAATCAAAGCATTAAACCGCTAGAGGTGGTTTTAGTAATGATTGGTATAACTCGAGAGTTAACCTCAACCACTAATGTATTTTATACACTTATGATGTTCTTGATTAGGTCTGCTAATTTGGAACTGTACTTCCCTCGGATGTTGGTCAGTTCACATGGAAAGTCTTAATCCCATCTTTGCTCTGTCAAAAGGTCAAACAAGGTCCAAATTCACTTCTGAAAGAAGTTCTGGAACTCTTAAGTCAATTGGAACATCACTGTATGTCCTCAGTTAGTTTTTCAATTCCCTAAGCTCCATTAGACATCCTATGCGTAGGATGTCTCTTGCTCTGTTTCGCTTGGATTTTGCACTATAGACTCCCCTTGATGTGCTGAGTCCACAGCTGTTTTTACTTTTTGATTTGGACACCTATAAGCTGGTTAATGGATTAGATATATGTTCCAGCAGCCTGATGTTGGTTTGACCAGTCAAATCAACTCCAATTTGGACCAAATTTGACTAGGAGACTTGCCTCAGGCTATACAACACCCTGCTATGCCTACAGTCAGTTTCTAGCTTCAATTTCATGCATTAGACATTTTACGCGTAGCATGTCTAATTGCTCAAAATGGATTCAAATGCAAAGCACAGACTACTCTTGATGTGTTGATCACTTTGGTATGCTCAAATCAGGGTTTGGAGTGCCAAATCACACAAAACACATCCTACGTGTAGGATGTCTTTTTGGCCTGTTTGACCCTAGACTTGAGCCACAGCTTCCCCTTGATGTCAACAACCCAGTGCTATGCTTAGATTTTTGTTTAGATTTCAAAAGACCCCAATTTTAGCTGTTCTAGCCCTTTTCAGTCAGAGATGCTAAAGTCTACTTAGAACCCAATTTTCTCACCCAATTGAGATGAAACCCTTCTCAGGCACTCAATAAATCATGCAGATCATGCTCATGCAACCACCCTATGGTTTTGGTCTTAAAATAATGCTTGGCACAATTTGGGTAGGATGTTTGGCAATTTCTTTCTATCTGGCCTTATCCTGTCAAGATATGGTCAAATTTCCACTTTCCAGGTGAAAACAGGGTAAAACCTACCTTCTGAACACATTGGTCAACTCAAAATTTCAAAATTCCCCCCAGATCAACCTGTAGACATCCTACACGTAGGATGTCTCTTAGCTTAAAATTTAATTTTTTTCCTGATAGAAATGCTCCCGATGCTCTGTAGCTCTCTCAGAAACACTCACATAACTTTTGAACTTCACTTCAGCTTTCAAACACTCTTTTGCGTCCTTTACAACCTTGTGATGAACCTAACAGCAAGTATAACATGCATGAAGTGCTATAGATCATGAATCATGATGTCCTACTTACCCTACTCGTACTCATCATGTGAAATGGTGTTTTGGTTGCTTCCTGGCCTCTCCGGACTCTCAAGCTCCCCTTCCACCGCTTCTACCACTCCAACTCCTACTCATCAACTCAACTAAGGCCTAGAAACTACCTAAGTCTACCTAAGTCGAAGGATCTAGGCCAGACACACTCTCCCTACACTCCCTCTAATACCTAGAGAGTCCTCCACCCTCCGATCCTATCTAAATGTAAAACGAGACTCTGGCAAGCCAGAGAATCCCTGTCCTGAAGGACTAGTCTCGGTCACCTACCTAGGGCTTTCGTCCCCAGTAGCGGCGCCAATGTTGGCAGATATGCCGCGACGGATGTCAGCACAGCGAGAAATCACCTAACATGATTTGTCAGCTAAGGATAAAGCTCAATCTGTAGGCACCTAGAAGCAAGCATCGGGTCTGAATCTACACTCGTCGACCGACTCTTGACTAATTTCTACAGAGGTCTCTACCCAATGTCTAAGCTACAGCCTTCAAGAGTCCATAAGAGGGTTTCATCACCGATGCGTGCGTAGAGTCAAGATGAAGCTCTCACTCTCTCTCGTACACAATACGCTCACTCACAGTTTTGCTTTTTTTAAAATGACAAAGGTTTTTCATTAAGGTCAAAAGGTGGTATAAATACCTTACAATCTCAAACCCTAATGTTCCAATTTAACCATCTACTCAATCTAAATGTCAAAAATGGGATACAATCTAGAAACTTCTGTAAGCCCCAATATCTACAAAAGTGAAATGTCAGTTTTTATCAATAAATGAATAATTCCAAAAAATAATATTCCGCCGAGTAGTCATTTTCCGTAGGGTGTGTCCAGCCGCTAACACTAATCTTGTGTGATTGCCCTCTTTTTCTTGTGTGTGCTTGTAGGTTTGATTGGAGTGTGGTGCTTGATAGATCTATGTGTGTGTCGCGATTAGTGTGCTGCATGATACGATTAGTGTTGTGTGCATCTTGCAATTGTAGTGTGTGTGATTGGGTTGATTGGAGGTGAAGAGAAGTGGATATGGAGATTGCCCTTCATTGTGGCTTAGCTCCTCCATAGGCCGAGAAGCCCACCTCGTAGAGTTAACCATTTGTGTTTCCACGATTAGCTCACTAACCATGTGAGTGTTTTCATGCCCTAGTCAAGTAGCTCATCCCTCCGGATTTATAATTTTTTTGGTCATTAGAGCTATTCCAACGATGGGACCCCCAACACTTGGCGCCGTTGCCGGGGAAGATGGCTTACGCTAGTGTAATTGTCGCATAAAAGAATATGTTCCCTCACTAATTTCACTACTAATTCACTTTTGTGTTTATGTTTTTGTGGATTTTGAATGTGTGTGCATGAAGCATTGTGTTAATAATTCCCTAATGTGTGACCATATTTTGACAATTGTGTGTTAACACACTCTAATTTCTCACTAACCTCTTGCTAATTTGACTATTTTTTTCTAATTTACTAATGTGCTATGAAGGATTGGAGCATTCGACCATTCAATTGATCTTCAATGGAAAGGTAATTAAGGTGGTATTCTCAACCTCCCTAGGATCTAAGGATGTGTAGAATTGTGTAGAAATCCCACCATGATGCAATGTAATGCTATGGTATGTTGATGCAATGCAATGCAATGCTATGTTGGATGGAAAATGTTGCGATTTTTCATTTTCATGCCGTCGTAATGCCGAATATTTAAAGAATTGGTGGCGCATGAATTTGATAAGTTTCTATTGCTAATTGATGAATGTGTGTTGCTAATTGGATGCCTAATTGAGTTAACTGCATGCTTGGATGGTCAATTTCAAGTGTGTGTGCACTAAAATTAAGTGTGTGTGCATTCTAATTGAGTGTGTGTATGCTAATTTTAGGTGTGTGTGCACTATTTTGCCCATGTTTGAGCACCTAGAAATCAATGTGTGCATTATGATTTTTCAAGTGTGATGGTTCATTTGTGTTATGCTCATGCCTATCTATTGATTTGTGAAGTCACATTGCAAATCCAACAAATTTAACCCTTTTGTGTGCGCACCTAAAGATTGGTAAAAACTGCCAATTTTTTAGTATGTGTGCGCCTAAAAAGTGTGAAATTTGCATGGTTAATTCAATGTTTGGATTGCATAATTGATGTGTGTAGTGATAATGCTGTGTTTTTGTGCTCAAAACAGGGATTTACACACTTCAATTACGTCAATTTTTTACCTAATTTTCTCGGTAATTTTGCCGGTTTAATTGCCTATTCTTGATTTATTTGATAAAATTGTTGGCAATTGAATTGATGTGACTTGTGCATTTTATTTGTTTGCACTATTCCTCAATGTATCGAGAATTTGTAGAAAAATTTTGGGTATTTTTTGGATAATTTTTGCAATTTTTTGGCAATTTTTTGCTAATTTTTGCATTAATTTTTGGATAATTCCATAAAAATTTGATTTTGTGATCTTTACGAGCTGCTTTTGTGTGTGCGTACTTATGGAATCATTTTGTTCTCATTTGTGTCCTCTGTGGTCGAGTTTTGAGCGTTTTGCTATTTTTGGAGACCAGGTTGAAATCTGTGTCGTAAATCGCATTTTTTAAAAAATTTGCTATTTTTGGTATGCTTTTGCATGTCGAAAATGCTCAATAGTGAATTACGATGATTTTCTAAGATTTGTAGAATTGTTTGGACTTTTCTGACGATTTTTTGAAGTTTCGGCTAATTTTCGGCCAATTTTTAGTATTTTTGGACGATTGGAAAATAAAATAAAAATAAATAAATAAAAGAAAGCCAGTTTGAGCTCGAAGATCGTGCCTTGCAGCGCACAAATACGTCTCTTCTTCTTCCTCCTGCTTCGTGTGAACCAACCCCACACCTTCACTCTCTCTCTGCCCGTCACGCTTCCCCTCTCTCTCGTTGCAGCGCGTGATCAGTGTTAAAAAACTGGGGTCCAATGTATTTTAATCAGCAAAATTGTAAAATCCCGGTTAGCTTTTGAGATTGCCTTCAAGAAAAACAAGAAATTTTCACAAGTTTTAGTGTAACTACCGGCAAAAGCTTCAAATTTTGACAAAAAAAAACAGAGAGAAATTCGAGTTTGCTTTGGTTGGCGTGTGAACGGCATCTTACACACACACACACACACACTTATTCTCTCTCTCCACTCTCTCCCTTTTTCTCTCACCAACCCTCTCTCTCTCCCTGTCATGGATGCTTGAGAGTCAGTCGCTGCTTGCATCATCGCCTATGTCATCCCCTACATCATCGCTATAAGGCTCTAGAAGAATCTGGAAGGATCTAGAAGATTCTAGAAACATGGGGAAGATTCCGGAAGTATCTAGAAGTTTCTAGAAAGCTCTAGAAAGTTGAAGAAGAATCTAGAAGGTTCTAGAAGGATCTAGAAGTCTCTAGAAGAATCTAGAAGGATCTAGAAGGATCAAGAAGTTTCTAGAAGCCTGGAGAAGATTCCACAAGAATCTAGAAGTTTCTAGAAAGCTCTAGAAAGTTGAAGAAGGATCCAGAAGGTTCTAGAAGAACTAAAAGGATCAAGAAGGTTCTAGAAGATTCTAACCTCCTCAAGAAGAACCTAGAAAGTCCTAACCTCCTCAAGAACTAGTGTAAATAGGGGTCTTGGGCCACAAGCCCCTCAGCCTTGCCAACACCAATTGTGAGGCTCCTATGGGCAAAGCCCTCTTTTAGTTCTTGTCTTGTGTTCAAGTCTTGTCCTTGCAATCAAGCCTTGTCTTGTACTCAAGTCATGTAATCCAAGCCTTGTATCTAGATCTCTTAATAAAGTATTAAATCTTATAATCAAGATTAAGCTTATCATCAAGCCCAAGTTCTTCTACATTGTGAGCACCTCCTCTTGCTCTCTTCTAGCTCTATATGCGCTCATAACAGTTTGGCAAGACTACCACCTCTTAATCTTCTCAAGCTATCATGGAGCGGACGATGGAAGGTGTCATCAACGCATTGCAAAGCATCGAAGCTAAGTTACAAGAACTTCGCGAGAGTAATGCTCAACTTCAAGCAAGGCAACCCCTAATCTTGGGACTGACGTTGCAAAATCTTCAACGTCAAATTCAAGAGCTTCAAGGGACAAGCACATATCAAGCACAAGCTGCAAGATCTAGCTATTCTCAACAACATAAGCAAAAGTCGAAGGTCAGCATGCCTGAAAATTTTGATGGGACTAGATCAAAGTTTAGAGGTTTTCTCCAACAAGTGCACCTCTTCATTCGAATGCAACGAGAGCGTTGTCCAGATCATGCCTCTCAAGTAGGCCTTATTGGGACCCTCCTCTCGGGTATGGCTCTCTCTTGGTTTGCTCCCTTACTTGAAAAAGTATTTCCTCTTCTTCATGACTTTGAAGCTTTTGTGCGGGAGTTCTCTGCAACCTTTGGGGATATTGATAGAGCAAGGGTTGTTGAAACCAAACTTAGAAATGTCCGCCAAGGATCGATACTTCAATCCGTCTATGCATCCAAATTTCAACAGCTCACTTGTGATTTGACTTGGAATGAGGAATATTTCATTAGCCAATTTCGGTGGGGATTAAAGGATGACGTAAAAGTTCTTTTATTGACTATGCCAAGGGTTCAGACACTAAGCGAGTTCATCTCTCAAGCAATAGAATGTGATAATCGACTATTTGAGAGGAGACAAGAGAGGAGTCTTGGGGCACCATTGCATTAGGAAAAGTTTGGACTCAAAAAAGGACTTTTTGGCATTAGAGAGAGAATGTTGTTCGACCAATAGAGTTTGAGTCACCACAACCGTAGCTCCAATTTATTTGATTTTTATCTCAAATTTTTGCGTTTTCAAAATAGAGTTTTTTATCTTAAAAAGATCTGAATAAGAAGATACGACGCAAAGTTGTGCAAATTATTCCCTTGCCATGGGCGACGAACGCCGAATGTGCCATAACTCACATTCAATGAGGCACACCTTTTGATGAACACTTTTCAAGCTACTACTTCTTTTGTAAACTAGTGAACCTCTTTTCTTTTATTGTTTTTGCGTAGTGTCCCTTCGCAACTAATAGAAGGAGAGATGGAAGGAAGACGACCACGATGACCATCCGCCTCTGTTAAATCTGTGGAACTATTCAACAGCTTTGACTTAGACCATGGTCGTTGGATGTCTACCACAGTCACCATTGGTAGTTGGGTTCTGCTTCAAACAAGAAGAAGAAAAAGGATGTCAAATGAATTCATCAACAGCTACAAAGGACGTGTGAAAGATTTTTGCTTGTCTCAAACGGGAAAGATAGTGAAAGAGGTGCTCATTGAGCATGCATATATGCACTCCAAACTATGACTACAATAGTCACCTTTGGGGTTTCCTACTCATAGACCAAACTGTGTGACTACTATATTGCTAAAAAGTCTTTAAAGATTCTTCAAGTTATTTTGTTGACTATTTCTTGTGACCATTCTCTTTTCTTTTGTTTTTGCAGATATTTATCCTTCTAACAAAGAAGACTAGCAACCAGTTGAGTGCATAATTGGTATTTTTGATGCTTTTCATGCTTCGATGGGAGAACTTATGTATAGAACTAGTGTGAGAAGAGCTCTCGCAGAGAGGGGAGTTTTCTTTTACGGCTACTTTTACAACGCCCCTTGCTCTGTCCATGGATTTGGCACTTTGAAACCTTTCCCTCTTCCCCAAAGTGTCCAGTTCCAACTTCAGAAACCTCTGAGTGTTTTAAACTCAAGCTTCATCAGGAAATTTTGAAGTGTTTGTGACCAAACATTGCAAGCAGGAAAGTACGAGTCAGTCTATTTATGCCATTACATGTCTTTATAGATTTCTTCCACGATGAGGAGGTTAGAAAAACAGAAACCATGTTCATCTGCAAACCCCAAACTTGCCTTGATTTTTTGGATGATAATTGGGATGTCAGTGATTCTGAAGGCATTTTATGCAAAGTGTACATGCGTTAGATTGTGTGCAAGTGTATGATAGCATCACAGAATTTAATAGTTTCTTTCTACTACATGAGGTGGCATCGAGTGAATGGTCAGTTGGTAGCTATGGATCAAGATTTAAGTGACAATGCTCTTAATCCCTTGATGTCCATTGAGATATGGTTTTCAAATTATTTGCTTACAGTTGTTGTGGTCAGATCAAATGTCACTTTAAGACAGGGTCGAGAGGATCTGTTAAATGAGTCCGATCTCAATTTTCCTTCAAAATTTGTTTTCAAGTGTAGCATGCGAAAGATACTAATCTACATGTATTACTTTTATACGTTGATTTTTCTATCGTGCTCATGTATCCCAATGTCTTATCGCGTACGTTGCATTGCAGGTACCTCACAGACAAGAAAATACGACTCTTTGTGCACAGATTACCAATGACATACTTGAAATAGTGAACTAGCTGTTCACAATGATTCAAATACTATTCTCAAAGATTACTCGACAAAGGCAGCTCTCTACATTACCAAACACCATTGGATCCTCACTCTCCCATTTTTTTGGAAAGCTCTACACAACATTTTGTAAAATTTGAACCATAATCAAAACAAAAGTCAAATTTCGATCCAGTGCTTGTAATCAATTTGTCAAAAGTACATTTCATAATCTCTTTCTAATCTTGTGCGTGTGGTGATGTGGGGGATGTTGGTTGAGGTTGAGGAGAGGTGCTGGCTTGGGGGTTTGGGGGCTCTGGAGATGCTTCATGAGTAGGAGAGGTGCTAGGTGGGGGGTTTGGGGGCTATGGAGCTGCTTCATGAGCACGAGAGGTGCTGGGTGGGGGGTTTGAGGATTCTGCAGCTGTTTCTTGAGAACGAGAGATGGTGGGAGCTTGGGTTGGGGAGGCATCTGGGGAGATATTGATATGTGCTTGTGTTCGTGTGGCAGACACGGGGTATCTTGTCGGTGGAGGCCTAGGCGTGGGCCTTGGTGCTGGCGGGATAAAAGCATCACGTGCTCCGTCTAGACGTATGGTCGCGCAATTGGTCAAGTTTTCAATCATTCTGTTTCTAAACGAAGAAACATTAACCTTTGAATAAACTGCCAAATTTCTTACCTGCGTTAAGAACATCATGTTTATTAACATAGCTACTAACTTATTAAGATACAAATCTTTAAACGAGTGTCAAATGCTTACACTTCTACGACTTCCATCAAGAATGACCCCTAACAAAATTTCTGCATTGATTAAGACCCTCCATCCACAAGAGTAGGCATCGTCCTGCTTAGAGACTTTGCTACTAATAATCGTAAGATTCTCATATATCTGCTCTTGCGTTAAATATTCAAGAGCAGACACAAGCTTCTGAACAGATCTCCGCAAAATACAATTAAATTTCATAAGCGACTTTTAACAAAATTCTATGCGATGTCGAACAAAATACAAAACCTCTTACCTACGTACTTCACCATGAAATCCATGGGATGAATTAGCAAGGTAGCACCGGTTTCGTTCAAGGTGTAAGAGAACAAGACTCCAATGAGATCTGTTACAAATAAACATAAGCAAAACATATGTCATCACAACAAATTAGAGTTCAAGATAAAATAATTTCACTATTGAAAACATTGCGTACCCTTCATGATAATCCAGAACAAAAAAATTTGTCGTCTCCATGTTCACTGACTGGAACCAGTCAACTACTTCCACTAAAGATGTATCCTCGGCCGTCAAAACGACCGAGAGGTTCAAGTCAAGGACGGAGACATCATCTTGCATATTCTGAAGCAAATTTGAAACTACAAAACTGTAAAGAAATCCGTGTCAAACAAAATTGAATATATTAAAAGAATTTATTGTGAAAAAAAGAATAGCACTCACCAAAGCAAGCAATTGATGATTGAGTCTGTGAGTTCCCTCATCCGGTTCTATAAAATTTCAATCTCGTGGGGGTGATAGGGAAAATACAGAATGTGTTCCCAAATAGGAAGACCAACATGGAAATAGGGAAACAGAAATGACAAATCATCAGCGTTGGCATCGATGATGGCATCTGCCATTTGTTCCTCCATCATCTCAAGGCGTAATTGCTCCAATCTTTCACTATCGTCTTCTGTTGTGTCCCGCTCGGTGTTGAGACGGGTGCTATATCAATGCATTTATGTAGACACTTCATGAACTTTGACCTTGTCAATAGGTGGTATTCTAAGAATATTGTCCATCTTTCGGTCTGAAATACCGGCAGGCGGTATTGTTTTGTCATACCTGAACCTGAGAAGGCGAAGTGTGTTGATGTCTCGCGGCATCAATGTTGTCCTATGGGCGTGGGCCGAGAGAATGTAGCTGTCCTGGAAAAGCTCTACAAAAAAATCCTCAGCGGCCTCATGCAAGCACCCCATTGCACTTCGAGACCACCGGAAATTCAGGTTGTGTTGCTCGCAAATATCACGAACAACTCTCTGGAATGGCAGTTTAGGTATTGCCAATGAAATGTGCTTTTGGAGCTTACGAAGTTCGAGTAGAACGCTCCTATTCTGCTCGTATCTTCTTCTTCGCATTGTTGCCCGTAACTGGGCATGGTCTTGCCTGGAATCACCTGCGATGTTGACGGTTTCACTGTAGACGAGCTAGCCTGGCATTACGGACCAGACTGGCCAGGATATACCTTCCTTGCTGTTTGGTTTGTGCGGGCCATGACCTGAACGAGGAGAATGCGAGGAAATATGGAAATCTAGATGTGGGCAAAAACGCAGAGTGACTAGAGACACTTCGAAAAAAATGATGAGAAAAAAAAAGGGGGGGGGAGGGGGTGTTTATATTAGCGGAATAAGTATAATGAGAAGAGGCGGCTCAATTAATCATGACATTGCGAGATATGACGGGAAGCGTGCAAGCATAATGATTATGTGCCACGTGGCACATCGAGACTCAAGCGATATTGGTGGTGCCGAAATTAGTGGCACTGCCTATTCGCGGTGTGGCACGACGAGGAAAAAAGTGCCCCAATGGGTTGCCCTAGCAACAACGGTATGTCGCGGCACAACGCGAGGAGGTGGACCTGAGTACTCTGGACTGGTCGTATCGCGTTATGAGGCGACAACAAGCTCTCGCCCCAAAACGCGATAGCGGTGCTTTTGTGGAGCGGCGACACCAATTTTGCGTTGTGGCACGACCTTTCCACGGTGGCTGACATGTGGCGTAATCATCACGGTGACTGCATGATGCACGGGTGGTGCAACAAAAAGGCGTCACGGCACAACACGAGGAGGCAGACTTGAGTACTCTCGACTGGCCGTATCACGTTATGACGCGACAACAAGTTGTCATGCCAAAAGGCGATAGAGATGCTTTTCTGGTGTGGCGGCACCAGTTTCGCGTTGTGGCGCGACCGTTCCACGGTGGATGACATGTGGCATAATCATCACGGCGACTGCATGATGCACGGCGGCCCCATGATGCATGTCAATCAATGTCATCAATGTCCTCGGGGGTCCTATAAATATGACTTGCTCCCCCATTTGCCCTTTGTTTGGATGTTGTGCTCTCTTGTCTATCTTCGCTTTTGAATTCCGTTATGGAGCCCTTCAATGTTGAAGCAGAGGAGGAAGTGCCTTGCTCGGAGGATGCCCCCCAAGACAAACTATCTCATTTTCTATACCGCATTGGGCTTCAACAGCGCGACACAGAGATCAAGCCGATGTTCAATCCAGATTTTTCTTTGCATGAGTGGATGGTCTCAGCGCAACATTACCTATTAGGTTTTGAACAGAACTACCAGCAGCAAACGTCCGGTGGCACTGTCTAGATATAAGGAGTTCGTTTTATTCACATGAAGGATATCAGTTCGGACTCCTCCAAGAAACAAATATTTTCTAGGAGTTTCCTTAAGATGTCAGTGCACTTGCGGATAACAGACTACAAGTGTACACTTCATAATCGCAAGTGTCGAGTGGCTGAATATAATGCAGGTTTTATTTTATATTTGCATTTAATTTTGGATGAGCATGTTGATGCTGTAGAGGCCTCGCTAGAGGATCAGACTGGGGAGGGTCAAGAGCCCAAGTCTCGGGGAAGCCTTGCCTTGCAGGTTTCTGAGGGAGTCCAGCTTCAGGAGGCTGCTTTGCCTACTAGTGTTCTACCTGCCATACCTATTGGTGATTTTCAGTATGTCATGCTTAACGACATTATGGAGCTTTTTGACCTTCGAGAGGACTATTGCCTTGCCATTGTGGCACAAAATCTCAAAGAGGATGATGCTTTCATTGACCCGAGCATGACAAATATTCTGTTATAGATGCCCATGTAAATGACGATGAGTTTGTTGACCTCGCAAGTGCACTTGTGATGATTTACAATGATGTTGCTAGGTATGAGCGCATGCTTCCAACAGAAAAGGAGTTCATGGAAGTGCAAAAAAAGCTAGGGATTGAAGAAATGGGTAAGGCAAGCACTTCTTCATCATCTTTGGCCTCAACCTCCATTGCGCCTACTAGAGGTCAGGGCGGCATCAACCTATGGAATGAGGACTTACTTGAGGAAGATGAAAACCAGAAGGTAATCTTGTTTTATTTGCCTTACCTTTTTGGTTTCTACTTATCTCATTTCATAACTTTAATTTGTTGCAGTTGGTGGTCTATGATGATACCTTCATTCCTCGCCCTCGTGGACGAGGCATGGGAGATTTAGGGAAGAATTCCTCTCTCAGCCAATACTTAAAGAATCTTAAGTATCTGAGTGTTTTGGTCTTCCATTCGTACTTCTCCAATGACAACGCGGAGCTACCCTTGATGACGTTGAAGACACTTTCAAGATATTTAGGAGGGGCCATTATTAGGTGGAACGCACATAAAATAATGCTTTTAGAAAAAAAGGCCGCATTGTATATGTTTGGCCAAGGGCCAGGAATGTATGGTTTGGCATGCGGAACCACTGACCGTGTGCAATTACTAGAGTATGACAAGCATGCTATGTTTTGCAATAAAAAACCAATTGTGCATCTGCCTACTGAAGAAATGTCTCTTGTGGCTGTGGAGGTGGAGACAAATGTAGTGTCGACAAACGAACCTGCAGGACTAGGTTGCAGAAGACCTAGGCAAGAAGAAGAGGATAACACACAGTAGGCAAAAAGGCCAGAATATTTTGTAACTTTTCCTGACAAAGATGAAGAATAGAGAAGCTCCAATGTATATTGTTGATGCCAAAAAATAGTACATTTTCTATCAAAACAATGAGTACATTATGTTTCTCACTTTTGTAACTGGTTGTCTTCTCTTGGCACAAAAAATTATATTGTGTTACAATGCGCTATCTTTAGGAAGTCTCAAACAACTTGGGTCGGAGTTGTCTAAGTTTTTCCAATGCGTTCTTTTTGAAGTCTCAACTCTTTGGCACATCTCGACCATTCTTAGACCTCTTCTCGTCCTGCTCTATTTTCACATGTCCTCCATGCAAGCCCATATCTGAGAAAACTGTTTCCAATGATAATATAGCCCTTTGTTTTGCTGATGCTGGCCGAGTGGTCCAAGCAAAAAAAATGTAGAGAAACATAAGTTTATCAATGATTCTGCAGAGTGCATGCATCGTGCAAATATGTACTCTGGATAGTGGAATATCCAACATTGGGCGGAAGTTAAGGTCCTGCAGGTGCCTGTCCGGTGCTCTCCTCCAATTTCTTTTGTCAAGACCAATGACTCCTCCCATGCAATACAAACAAGGGCTTTTACTTGTTGCTCCTTTTGAGATGTTGTACATACACTTTAGGGTTTTGAAATCTCCAGCCATATGCCAATCTACTGTGTATGAACCCATGCCTAATACATCGAGTGTCTTTCCATTTCTCTGTTCGCTTAGGACTTCAAGAATACTTGTTTGATGGAAAACCCAGTTAAGAATATCGAAATTCTCTGCAAGCACCTGAAATGGGAAAACCAAATCAATCAAATGAAACATGTCTAACCATTTTTTAAAGCAAAAACTTGTTGATATCAAACCTTGAATGTGGCTAATAAGAAAATATTGTTTTCGGATTGCACTCTAAAGTTTCTAGGGTCGTCTGAAGCAATGCTTTCATCTAATGCTCTATTCATAAGTGTTATTGTGACCTACTCAACCTTTGTCTCTTTCACTAGCTCGCACTCATCCGGTTTAAGCACAAACTTCAAAACTCCATTGCATTCCTCTTGAGAAACCTCGAAAAATTGAACAATATATGTCTGCAAAGCTACTAAATCATAAAATATATTATTTTATTTGTCATAGACCACTTCCTCTGCTGATGGCGATCTGTACATTTCTTCAATGTGAAAAGGAGTGCCCAATGTCCGAAGCACTTCTTGGTTGACCTCCAGTCTTGTCTTTCGAATGGAGAAAGGATTTGGCAGCAACGTGTACTTGAGGTTAAACTTCTTACTTTGTTACTGCATAGTTCTGTAAACAGAAAATTAAGTAAATGGACTGATTTCCAAGTTTTCAAATGCTACACATATCCAATATACCTAAAAATTGCAGCCATTTGATTTGGCAGGTGAAGACAATTGATTCAAACACCAAACATACCTAAAAATTGCAGAATAACCTTTGTTGGATATTCCGGCTTCATCCATAATTGACTGAACATCACGTGTTTGGAGTTGATTCTGTTTCAAAAGAGTGTCAAGTTGCTTAGCGACAATCTTGCAGTAGCGCTTATCGTCCAAAAGTCCGGCAACATCTTTGCGTTTTAGTATGAGACCATAAGGAATTGAAGAAGTTGGTGTGTTGTTGTCAATATTTGACTGAGGATGTAGCAACGATCTAAGCATAAATATGAAAGGTAAGATATAAAACTACAAATGTAAAGATGAATTAAACCTGCTTGAATGATAATCTTACTTGATTGCTTTAACCCTCTTCTTCAAACCTCCAGAACCAACCTTCAGTTGTTCAATGTCTTGTAAGCGTCGTTCTCTTAACGGAGGACCCAAGACATTATTTTTTTTCTCTGAGATCCTGCGTGAGCTGTGTGATGCTTTCGTCTTTCCCTTTCAGTTGTGCTGAGCGCACTCTGTCACAGTTTGCTTCAAGAAAATTTTTTATTTGTGTGCAAGGTCTCTCTCTAGCTTAAGAATATCACTTATGGCTGCCAAATGCTTGGTGTAGCCATATAAAGCAGAATAAGCGTCTCCTACATAGTTCAGCAATGACGTTATGTTTCTGAACGGTGGAGTTGAGTTGGTGATAGGATGCTCAGGATATATCCTGCCATCCACCCAAAGATCGACTCTTTTTTAACCTTGAAATCTGAAGTTCTCTTTTGAAGCTTCGGAAAGGATGCCTCGCTTATTCTTGTTGTGGAGGGGCTCGTATTCTCTGGATAGTTCAATATGCATATGATACACATCGTTTTGACTCCTCGTCTGAGTTTTGTGTGAAGATGAAAATGACATTGAGACGACTTGGTGAATGAGAAACCTCAAAACAGAGGAGAGCGCAAGAGTGGAGCAAATGGAAGAGAGCTCAAGGAAAGAGACTGCGCGCAGGCGAAAAGCAAGAGAGACGCGAAACTGAGGAGAAGAATAACATTCAATGCACCTGGTTGAGCGCCAAATATTAGTTTTGAAAAATCCAAAAGATTGAGATAATCGGCGTTCAATTCGGAGCCGTCGTATGTTATCATTGTCTGAACACTTTTTGAGAGTTTTAATAAACCCCCCCAAATCTGATATCCTAGTTTTTTTGAAAGTGAATATCAAAAATGAAATTAGGGACTTTTTATTATCTCTCTCTAAGCTGACCTGGCATTTCTTACAAGGCCCATTTTTTAGTCCAAAATTTTCCTAATGCGACCCCATACAGAAGTGACACATAATGGATACACACCTGAACAAGGCCATGAATCAAGCATTGAGCCCATGCAAATTGATTCAACGCTGTTTCAACCTCTCTCAGCCCAGAAGAAGCAAAGGCGACGCATTAATGGCTTATGTATGTATTGTGGAGAGCAGGGGCACATGGTTCAACAGTATCCAAGGAAGAGAAGGATGAAGATTCATGGTGCAATGGCCTCAACGTGTTCGGAAAACATGGACGTCCAACCCCAATAGAGACCGTCCGGTTGGACAAATATAAGAAAAAAAAGGTCTCTTTCTTCCCGCTGATTCCACTTCAAGTTTTATGCTACCAGTCAAGATCCATATGGAGGGTAGGGACATGGATTGTGAAGCATTACTAGATTCAGGCGCAACGGCGTGCTTCATAGACAAAGAATTTGCCAAAGAACAAGGCATACCACTTGTGGAGAAGTCTAATCTAGCAACTGTAGAAGTCATTGATGGTCGTCCCCTCGCTTCACGGGATGTCAGGCATGAAACTCGCCCCATAGAAGTAACATTGCATAAGCATGTTTCAAGAATAGCGTTCAATATTATACAAACCCCAAGTAGTCCAATTGTTATTGGGCTACCGTGGCTTGAATTACATAATCCTGACATCGATTGGAGGGCTCGGAGAATTGAACCATGAAAAGTCCAAAAGAAGAATGGAAGTCATAATAGGTCTATATATCTTGAAGCCAAGGTCTTCATGCGTGCAACCAAAAAGTATCCAACTTTCCTGATATTTGCAACGCCAACCGACACGTCGACAACAAAAATCATGGAGGCATTTCCACGTCAATATCAAGATTACAATGATGTTTTTGAGAAGAATAATGCAGACCTCTTATCGGAGCATCGACCCTATGATTGTACCATAGAGCTTCAGTAGGGAACCCAACCCCCTTTTGGCCCAATATACAAGCTGTCTGAAGATGAATTGGTAGAATTACGGAAAAATATTGATGAGAATCTTGCTAAGGGGTTCATACGGCATCGAAAGTCCCCAGCAGGAGCTCCAATACTGTTTGTAAAAAAAAGGACGGAATTCTTCGGATGTGCGTGGATTATAGGGGCCTAAACAAGATCACCGTCAAGAATCGCTATCCCCTTCCCTTCATCCTAGAGCTTCTTGAGCGCCTTGGAAAGGCAAGAATATTTACAAAAATAGATCTTCGTGGTGCTTACAATCTAGTCAGAATCAGAGAAGGTGATGAATGGAAAATAGCCTTTCGGACAAGATATGGCCACTTTGAATATACCGTCGTACGATATCTTTCGGGAGTATTTGGATTATTTTGTGGTAACATATTGGATGATATCTTGATATTTTCCACGGATCAAGAAGAGCATGAGCACCATGTATGATTAGTGCTTGAAAAGCTTGGAGAAGTGCTCTTTTCATCAATCTAAGGTGGAACTTCTTGGTTATGTAATCTTTGAAAAGGGAATCTCCATGGATCCAAAGAAGGTTCAAACCATCCTTGATTGGGAGACACCCACCTCGGAAGAGATGTTCAATATTTCCTCGGATTTGCAAATTTTTATCGTATCTTTATACAGACCATAATAAGTTTTTTTTGGGACTCAGAGGCTGCGAAAGCATTTCAAACTCTCAAGCAAGATTTCACGACCACAGCCATTCTAATTCACGCAGATCCTACAAAGCCTTTCATCATAGAAACAAACGCTTTAGATTTTTTCGTTGGCGCTATTCTATACCAAGTAGGAGAGGATGGTCGAGTACATCCAGTGGCTTTTCATTCCCGCAAGTTCTCAGCTGTAAAAATCAATTATGAAATCCATGACAAAGAGCTCTTAGCAATCATCGACTCCTTTGACACTTGGTGTTACCTACTTGAAGGAGCTCCTCATAAGATCACTGTCTATACAAATCACAAGAATTGAGAATGCTTCATGACATCTCGGAGTCTTGAATTGTTGCCAAGCTAGGCGGAGTGGTATCCTATCAAGGTTTGATTTTCTTATCTCTTATAGACCTGGCCGTCAACAAGCTAAGCCAGATGCCTTATCAAAAAGATCCTACCTTGCACCTAGAGAAGACGACGCAACATTTGATCAACAAGAGTCAGTGATTTTGAAACCTGAGCAGCTTAAGCTAAATGCCACCATGAGTCAAGCTCCTGAAGATTCTACTTTTTTTTAAAGGTGAAAACGCAAATTGCCAAAGACCCACTTGCTCAAAATATTAGACAACAACTACAAGGACAAGAGGTTAATGATGACTTTCAAGAAATTGATGGACTAATTTACTATAAGGGTCTTCTCTATATTCCGCCAGGACCAATACGCTTGGAGGTACTTCAACAACAACGGCATGATCTTCCATCAGCAGGGCATTTTGGGGTTAATAAGAAAATTGAGCTTCTCTCCTGTGACTTTTGGTGTCCTCATATGTGGAAGCTTGTCAAGGAGTATGTAGGACCTTGTGACACTTGCAATAGATCAAAGGCCCCTAGTCATCGTCCTCATGGGTTACTCCATCCCTTGCCCATTCCAACCAAACCATGGTAATCCATCTCCATGGATTTTATTGTAGAGCTACCCTTGTCACAAGGATTCGACTCCATTTTAGTAGTCGTGGATCGGTTTACAAAAATGGCACACTTCATTCCAACCACTAAAACCATCACTAGCGAAGGAACGGCCAAACTCTTTCTACATCATATCTATCGTTATCACGGATTACCGAATGACATAGTTTCTGATAGAGGCCCACAATTCATCTCTAGCTTTTGGAAAAGATTATTCAAGCTACTCCGAGTACAAATCAATCTCTCCTCAGCCAATCACCCACAAAGTGATGGAAAAACAGAGAGACTAAATCAAGTTTTGGAACAGTATCTCCGTTGTACTATCAATTATCACCAGGATAATTGGGTCGAGCTCGTACCACTAGCAGAATTCTCCTATAATAACAGTTTTCATGCCTCCACCCGTCACACTCCATTCTTTGCTAATTATGATCAACATCCCAAACAGGATATCCGCAGACACTATCAAGTCAAGAATCCAACTACTATTCATCTAACACAACAATTAACTGCAATTCACAAAGAACTTATGATTCATATCAAAGAAGCTCAATCCAAGTATAAGGAAAGTGCAGATCTCCATCGCATGCAGCATCCAAAATACAAAGAAGGGGATAAAGTGTGGCTCCTCCGACATGATCTGCGTTCATCTCGTCCCTGTCAAAAGCTTGAGTATCGAAGGCTTGGCCCGTTTAAAATTATTCGTCAAGTCAATCCAGTCACCTATCGACTCCGATTGCCCCCATCCATGAAAATCCATCCCGTCTTTCATGTCTCAGTCCTAGAACCTTCTCACACATCTAAGATCCTAGGAAGAGCCCTACAACAACCTCCTCCGGTTGAGATTCAAGGACATGACAAATATGAGGTCAAGAAAGTCCTAGATTCTCGAGTTTCGCATGGCAGGTTACAGTACTTGGTGCATTGGAAAGGCTATGATGTTAGTAAACGAACCTGGGAACCAGCACACAATCTACAACATGCATCTTTCAAATTTCAAGAGTTCCATCAACAATATCCATGGAAGCCCAACTCAAGGAACACCACAGCTCCTTGTGGAACTCGTTGGTAAAGGAGAGGGTAATGTCATGGATGCTTGAGAGTCAGTCGTTGCCTACATCATCGCCTACATCATCGCTAGAAGGCTCTAAGAAGAATCTAGAAGGATTTAGAAGATTCTAGAAGTTTCTAGAAACATGGAGAGGATTCCGAAAGAATCTAGAAGTTTATGGAAAGCTCTAGAAAGTTGAAGAAGGATCTAGAAGGATCCAGAAGGCTCTAGAAGAATGTAGAAGGATCAAGAAGTTTCTAGAAGCTTGGAGAAGATTCGGAAAGAATCTAGAAGTTTCTAGAAAGATCTAGAAAGTTGAAGAAGGATCTAGAAGGTTCTAGAATAACTAGAAGGATTCAGAAGGTTCTAGCAGATACTAACTTCCTCAAAAAGAACCTAGAAAGTCCTAACCTCCTCAAGCATTAGTATAAATAGGGGTCTTGGGCCACAAGCCCCTTAGTGTTGCCAACACCAATTGTGAGGCTCCTATGAGGATAGCCCTCTTCTAGTTCTTGTCTTATGTTCAAGACTTGTCCTTGCAATCAAGCCTTGTCTTTTACTCAAGTCATGTAATCCAAGTCTTGTATCTAGCTCTCTTAATAAAGTATTAAATCTTATAATCAAGATTAAGCTTATCATCAAGTCCCAAGTTCTTCTACATTGTGAGCACCCCCTCTTGCTCTCTTCTAGCTCTATACGCGCTCATAACACTCCCCCTCTTAACTCTCTCTTTCTCTTTTTCTCTCTCTCCCCCTCTCTCTCCCCCTTGTGTCTCACTCTCTCTCTCTCTCTCTCTCTCTCTCTCTCTCTCTCTCTCTCTCTCTCTCTCTCTCTCTCTCTCTCTCTATTCTCTCTTTTACACTTTCTCTCTCTTTCCCCCACTGCCCGCTACCGAGCAGGCACCAACTCTCCAAAGCAAATCAGGGTGGGACTGCCACGTGCCCTTTTGTCTTTTTCTCACTCTCGAGTCTCTGGGTCCCCACTATCAGCGCGTTGAATTCGTTTCTCTCTCTCGCTTTCACTGCCGCATTGCACGCTGCTCTGCGCGCGAGGCACGTGTTGTCAGCCCTGTGCCATCATTCGCACGTCCACTCTGCCCGCGTGACATGCTGCCAGTCCTTGTACCTGTCGTGCCTGTCCAGCCTCGCTGTGTTGTCAGCGTGGTCAACCACAACTGTACACTTAGTAAGTGGGTAAGTAATTTTATATTTTTTCAAAAATTCCCATAAATCAAATAAAAAATAAATTAAACAAAAGTTCCATAAAACAAAAAAATCACAAAAAAGAATTAATAAATCAAAAAAATTATTTTTGAAAAAAAGTGTTTAAAAGAAAAAAAAATTTATAGAAACAATTTCACAAAAAATAAAAAATCACATAGAAAATCATAAAAGATTAAAAATAGAGTTTGAAAATTTCTAGAACAAATAGAAAATTCATAGAAAAGTTCAAAATTAACAAGAAAAAACATAGTAAATCACAAAAAATTCTAAAATTCACAAAACAAATAATAAATTTCATAAGAAATTCACAGATTCATATTAAAATTATAAAAAATCAAAACTTTACCAAAAAATTTATAAAAAATCATAAAATTATCAAAAAGTTTCAAAAATTCACAAATAATTAGGAAAATTTTTAAAAAAGGTTCTAGAAGTATCAAGAAAAGCCAGAAAGAGGCCGAAACACAAAAAACACACACACTGCCGAAAAAAATCATCCACGAGCAAATCAAAAGCCAAAAAACAAATCCGAAAAGTACACCGCAAGCCGAGAATCACATCGCACAAAGCGAAATAGTCAACCAGAAAAAGCGAGCCAAAAGACCGATTGAAGCGTGTCAACGGCATAAATGTTTGAAATTTGTCAAAATCAAGCATTGCAAATTGAGATTCGTATCGGACGAATAGGGATAGAACTCGCATACAATAGCAGATTAGACTAGTACGAGCATCATAAATTCTATAAATCAACACCAGAATCTGCCAATTGACAGCTTTTGTGGATTGAGCCAACATAAACTCATATCAAGCAGAGAGTTCAAGTACAACAGAGCAAGCTAGTAGCAGTGGCAACACATGCACAACTACAACGTAGTAGATTTTACAGCTTTATGGCTACAATGGAGATAAAGTCTTCTACACAGATTCAGAAGTCCATAGATATCTAATAAGCAGTAAAAGCAGCACAGGAGCCAAGATCCTATTGATCAGAGTAAAGCCATATTCAAAGAACTCCCAGATTTCACACACTTCAATGGAGCCAGGTATTGCAAATATAAAGATGAAGTGCAGATAGAAGTTCAAAAAGTCAACCCAAGTGTTTATCCAGAGACCTGTAAAAGTACACAAAGCCTCCATCTAGTGCATATGCAATCAGGGTCATTGTACATGGATTACGATGGTCAGATCTATATTCGAGAACCACAATTGCAAGATCCAACAGATCAACCAATAGAAGCCATTCTAATTGGAGAACCAAGCCAGAGACGGTACAAAGGTCTAGATGGAGCAGTCTACAACTTGATGCTCAATGCTTTGAAAGAAAATGCCAACAACTTGGCAAGCACAGAAAGAGAAAATTCTCAGCAAGAGCTTGACATGATAGAACTAGTTGAAATACCACTAGTCATGATATATTTCTCATTTTGTGGACGAAAAGGTGGACATATTTATGAAGATTGTCCACGAAATCCAAACAACAAGGACACATCAACCGGCAAGCAAGGTACAAAGCAATTTGGAAATGCGAATCCCGATGTAAGTGCGTTTAACTCATCACTTTTAATGCAATCAAATGATTTTGCATTACCATTAAAAGCACCAGTAAAAACATTGCAAGCTCAAAATGAGCATAAAGATGCACAGGCATCTGAAAAGCTTACAATTGATGCTTTGAACAACAAATTCTTGCATGAATTTAGTAAAGGTGTCGAGATATCACCAAAGGTTGAAAAGACTGTTAAATTTGTAAATGATTTTGCATCCACTGACACAAGTGTGCAATCATTCACAAGTCTAAGGGACATATCAAACAGAAGGTTGTTAGCTTTGTATGGTAAACATAATTCATATGCACAATATGTAGACCAAAAACGAAAACTATACAAAAAGGATCAACCAGTGTTTAACGACCCACATAACAGCTTATAGAAGTGCGTCCAGAAATAGATAGAAAAGGATGGTACATTTCAAAGGAAAGAATATATTATAGCCCATCCTCTCTAGAGCTGAAGGATATTACCTGAGTGAACCTAGAAATGTGTTCAGACCAAACTCTCCTCCATCGAAAATCAAGCTTCAATGTTGTGACCAAACAAGCATATACTTTGACCAAAACAATCGTAGATATAGACGAGAGTCTAGCATCTATGATACATTGTATCCTAAAATTACAGAAGCTCAAATTGTAGGAGACCCATGGGATAGACAATATCAGGGCAAAGATGATGCTATCTACATCTTAACTTGGGGAATAATTTGTCATGTCTCAAGGAGATACATAGGAAACCATGCATAAGGTGTATAGATTCCAAATGTCAACAGTGCTAGCCAAAGTGTACCTTCACAGTTCCAAAAGGTGAGACTAAATCAGAGCCAAACAATTTTGAAGTCTTACAATGAAGTAGGCTATAGTGATCACCCTAGGAAGGGGGGAGCTGCAAATCCATCAAAATCAGTCTCATGCACCGGGACGTGCTACACCATTTAGAAGCCCTAGAGCCTCTACCCTACAGACCTCTTCATAGGAGAAACAATTGAAAGGTTATATGGTTGTTGGAAGTTTTCAACTGACCCAGATTCCATCGGAGTCTACAGACAAATGCCTGTATGAAGATCATCAAGGACAGAAGTTTCAGCTGATCTCTACAAGTCAAAGTCAAAATCCAACAAAGCCCATAGTGTTCAAACAGTTACATGTGATCAAGCTCACATGTGCATATCAAGATGCACATGGTAACGACTATCAGCAAGATCATGATCTTGTACAAACCGCTAAGGATGGCCCGATTGAAGTCAAAGACTATTTGAAGATGATGCAAAGCCTCAAGCTCCCAAAACAGGTGATAGAAACGTCAAAGTCAATGGAAGCTAAAGTTCAAAAAGCTACACAAAGGTCACCACCAAAATCTCCTCCAAAGAGACAAATTTTTCCAGATAGTACAATGGATCTTTTAAGATCAAGAGTTACCGAGACGAAGGAGGACAATGCTCAAGAATTGGAAAAGAGTTACCGAGACGAAGGAGGACAATGCTCAACAATGCTCAATGTCATATGATTCGACATCAATGGAAGCAGGTGGTCAAACCAAAGAAAATGCAGATAAAGCTCAATCAAAGGACACTACCACAAAAAAAGCAGTCAATTCAGACATGAATCCTGAGAAGATCAAGTGCAACATCACCAATGAAAATGAAGAAAAGCTGTCAAGCGTTGTAAAGCTAGATTTTTAGTTAGACAAGAACCTCATGTCTTTTCGCACTTGGAAAAGATGTGGCACACCATAGCTGGAAGATGCTCCTGAATTTGTGAGCATATCAGCAAACAAACAAGGTGAATGATGGGACATCATCTCCACCACCATTGAAGTAAGTTCACAGATCATCAAAGCTCAAATTCCACGTGATCACAACAACAGATATGCTAGAAGATATCATAATGGGAATGCCAATGGCCCGAAAGGTCCTAGAGATACAGAGTTCAATGAAGATGCAGTCTTCACGGACAACAAAGAATGAAGACCAAGACTGGTCACCTGCAGACAACAGTACAAAGTCCTCCAGCACCTATCGACTCCGATTGTCCCTATCCATGAAAATCCATCCAATCTTTCATGTCTCAGTCCTAGAACCTGGTCACACATCTAAGATCCTAGGATGATCCCTACAACAACCACCTCCCGTTGAGATTCAAGGACATGACAAATATGAGGTTGAGAAAGTCCTAGATTCTCGAGTTTCGCGTGGCAGGTTAAAGTACTCGGTGCATTGGAAAGGCTATGATGTTAGTGGACGAACCTGGGAACCAGCACACAATCTATAGCATGCATCTCTCAAAGTCCAAGAGTTCCATCAACAACATCCATGGAATCCCATCTGAAGGAACACCACAGCTCCTCGTGCAACTCGTCGCTAAAGGAGCGGGTAATGTCATGGATGCTTGAGAGTCAGTCGTTGCCTACATCATCGCCTACATCATCGCTAGAAGGCTCTAAGAAGAATCTAGAAGGATTTAGAAGATTCTAGAAGTTTCTAGAAACATGGAGAAGATTTCGAAAGAATCTAGAAGTTTCTAGAAAGCTCTAGAAAGTTGAAGAAGGATCTGGAAGGATCCAGAAGGCTCTAGAAGGATCAAGAAGTTTCTAGAAGCTTGGAGAAGATTCGGAAAGAATCTAGAACTTTCTGGAATGCTCTAGAAAGTTGAAGAAGGATCTATAAGGTTCTAGAAGAACTAGAAAGATCCAAAAGGTTCTAGAAGATAATAACCTTCTCAAGAAGAACCTAGAAATTCCTAACCTCCTCAAGCATTAGTATAAATAGGGGTCTTGGGCCACAAGCCCCTCTATCTTGCCAACACCAACTGTGAGGCTCCTATGAGGATAGCCCTCTTCTAGTTCTTGTCTTATGTTCAAGTCTTGTCCTTGCAATCAAGCCTTGTCTTGTACTCAAGTCATGTAATCCAAGTCTTGTATCTAGCTTTCTGAATAAAGTATTAAATCTTATAATCAATATTAAGCTTATCATCAAGTCCCAAGTTCTTCTACATTGTGCGCACCTCCTCTTGCTCTCTTTTAGCTCTATACGCGCTCATAACACTCCCCCTCTTAACTCTTTCTTTCTCTTTTTCTCTCTCTCCCCCTCTCTCTCCCGCTTGTGTCTCACTCTCTCTCTCACATTTTCTCTCTCTGTCCCCCACTGCCCACTACCAAGCAGGCATCAACTCTCCAAAGCAAATCACGGTGGGACTGCCACGCGCGCCCTTTTGTCTTTTTCTTACTCTAGAGTCTCTGGGTCCCCACTGTCAGCGCGTTGAATTCGTTTCTCTCTCTTGCTTTCGCTGCCCCATTGCACGCTGTTGTGAGCGCCAGGCACGTGCTGTCAGCCCTGTGCCATCATTCGCACCTCCACTCTGCCCGCGTGACGCGTTGCCAGTCCTTGTCGTGCCTCTCCGGCCCCGCTGTGCTATTAGCGTTGTCAACCACAGTTGTACGCTAAGTAAGTGGGTAAGTAGTTTTATATTTTTAAAAAAATTCCCATAAATCAAATAAGAAAATCAAAAGAAACATTAAAAAATTCAAAAGTTAAATAAATTAAATAAAGTTTGCAAAAAACCAAAAAATCACAAAAAAGAATTAATAAATTAAAAAAAAATTAAAAGAAAAAAAAATATATATAGAAAAAACTTCACAAAAAATGAAAAATCACATAGAAAATCATAAAAGATTCAAAACAGAGTTTAAAAATTTCTAGAAAAAATACAAAATTCATAGAAAAGTTCAAAATTGACAAGAAAAAACACAATAAATTCACAAAAAAAATTTAAAATTTTCACAAGAAATTCACAGATTCACATTAAAATCATAAAAAATCAAAACTTAACCCAAAAATTTGTTAAAAATCATTAAAATATTAAGAAGTTTCAAAAATTTTAAATTTCACAAATAATTAAGGAAAATTTTTAAAAAAGTTCTGGAAGTACCAAGAAAAGCCAGAACGAGGCTGAAACACAAAAGAAACACGCACCGCCGAAAAAAATCATCCACGAGCAAATCAAAAGCCAAAAAACAAATCCGAAAAGTACATCGCAAGCTGAGAATCACATCACGCAAAGCGAAATAGTCAACCGGCAAAAGCGAGCCCAAACACCAATTGAAGCTTGTCAACGGCATAAATGTTTAAAATTTGCCAAAATCAAGCATTGCAAATTGAGCTTCTAAGCGGAGAAACAGGGATACAACTCGCATAGATTAGCAGATTAGACTAGTACGAGCATCATAAATTCTGTGAATCAACACCAGAATCTACCAATTCACAGCTCTTGTGGATTGAGCCAACGTAGACTCAAATCAAGCCGAGAGTTCAAGTACAACAAAGCAAGCCAGTAGCAGTGGCAACACATGCACAACTACAACAGAGTAGATTTTACTTCTTTATGGCTATAATGGAGATAAAGTCTTCTACACAGATTCAGAAGTCCATAGATATCTAATGAGCATTAAAAGCAGCACAGAAGCCAAGATCCTATTGATCAGAGTAAAGCCACATTCAGAGAACTCCCAGATTTCACACACTTCAATGGAGCCAGCTATTGGAAACTTAAAGATGAAGTGCAGATAGAAGTTCAAAAAGTCAACCCAAGTGTTTATCCAGAGACCTGCACAAGTACACGAAGCATCCATCTGGTGCATATGCAATCAGGGTCATTGTACATGGATTACGATGGGCCTATCTATAATCGAGAACCACAATTGCAAGATCTAATAAATCAACCAATAGAAGCCATTCTAATTGGAGAACCAAGCCAAAGACGGTACAAAGGTCAAGATGGAGCAGTCTACACTTTGATGCTCAATGTTTTGAAAGAAACTCCCAACAACTTGGCAAGCACAGAAAGAGAAACTTCTCAGCAAGAGCTTGACATCACAGAACTAATTGAAATACCACCAGTCATGGTATATTACAAAGAAATCCAAACAACAAGGACACATCAACCGGCAAGCAAGGTACAGAGCAATTTGGAAATGTGAATCCTGATGTAAGTGTATTTAACTCATCACTTTTAATGCAATCAGATGATTCTGCATTACCATTAAAAGCACCAGTAAAAACATTGCAAGTTTAAAATGAGCATAAAGATGCACACGCACCTGAAAAGCTTAAAATTGATTCTTTGAACAACAAATTCTTGCATGAATTTAGTAAAGGTGTCGATACCAAAGGTTGAAAAGACTGTTCAATTTGCAAATGATTTTGCATCCACTGACACAAGTGTGCAATCATTCACAAGTCTAAGGGACATATCAAACAGAATGTTGTTAGCTTTTTATGGTACACATAATTCATATGCACAATATGTAGAACAAAAGGGAAAACTGTCCAAAAAGAATCAACCAGTGCCTAACGACCCACATAACAGCTCATAGAAGTGCGTCCAGTGATAGATCAAAAAGGATGGTACATTTCAAAGGAATGAATATATTATAGCCCATCCTCTCTAAAGCTAAAGGATATTACCTGAGTGAACCTAGAAATGTGTTCAGAACGAAACTCTCCTCCAACGGAAATCAAGCTTCAATGTTGTGACCAAACAAGCATATACTTTGACCAAACAAGCATATACTTTGACCAAAATAGTCGTAGATATAGACGAGAGTCTAGCATCTATCATGCATTGTATCCTAAAATATCACAAAAGCTCAAATCGTAGGAGACCCAAGGGATAGACAATATCAGGGGAAAGATAATGCTATCTACATCTTAACTTGGGGAATAATTTGTCATGTCTCAAGGAGATACATAGGAAACTATGCATAAGGTGTATAGATTCCAAATGTCAACAGTGCTAGCCAAAGTGTACATTCACAATTCCAAAAGGTGAGACTAAATCAGAGCCAAACAATTTTGAAGTCTTACAATGAAGTAGGCTATAGTGATCACCCTAGGAAGGGGGGAGCTGCAAATCCATCAAAATCAGCTCATGTACCAGGAAATGCTACACCAGTTAGAAGCCCTAGAGCCTCTAGCCAACAGCCCTCCTTAAAGTAGAAACAATTGGAAGATTATATGGTTGTTGGAAGTTTTCAACTGACCCAGATTCCATCGGAGTCTACACACAAATGCCTCTATGAAGATCATCAAGGACAGAAGTTTCAGTTGATCTCTACAAGTCAAAGTCAAAATCCAACAAAGCCCATAGTGTTCAAACAGTTACATGTGATCAAGCTCACATGTGCATATCAAGATGCACATGGTAACGACTATCAGCAAGATCATGATCTTGTACAAACCGCTAAGGATGGCCCGACTTAAGTCAAAGACTATTTGAAGATGATGCAAAGCCTCAAGCTCCCAAAACAGGTGATAGAAACGCAAAGTCAATGGGAGCTAAAGTTCAAAAAGCTACACAAAGGTCACCACCAAAATCTCCTCCAAAGAGACAAATTTTTCCAGATAGTACAATGGATCTTTTAAGATCAAGAGTTACCCAGACGAAGGAGGACAATGCTCAACAATTGGAAAAGAGTGCAGTATCACAGTCATATGATTTGACATCAATGGAAGCAGGTGGTCAAACCAAAGAAAATGCAGATAAAGCTCAATCAAAGGACACTACCACAAAAAAAGCAGTCAATTCAGACATGAATCCTGAGAAGATCAAGTGCAACATCACCAATGAAAATGAAGAAAAGCTGTCAAGCGTTGTAAAGCTAGATTTTTCGTTAGCCAAGAACCTCATGTCTTTTCGCACTTGGAAAAGATGTGGCCAACCATAGCTGGAAGATGCTCCTGAATTTGTGAGCATATCAGGAAACAAACAAGGTGAATGATGGGACATCATCTCCACCACCATTGAAGTAAGTTCACAGATCATCAAAGCTCAAATTCCACGTGATCACAACAACAGATATGCTAGAAGATATCATAATGGGAATGCCAATGGCCCGAAAGGTCCTAGAGATACAGAGTTCAATGAAGATGCAGTCTTCACGGACAACAAAGAATGAAGACCAAGACTGGTCACCCGCGGACAACAGTACAAAGTCCTCCAGCACCTATCGACTCCGATTACCCCCATCCATGAAAATCCATCTGGTCTTTCATGTCTCAGTCCTAGAACCTTGTCACACATCTAAGATCCTAGGAAAAGCCCTACAACAACCTCCTCCGGTTGAGATTCAAGGACATGACAAATATGAGGTCAAGAAAGTCCTAGATTCTCGAGTCTCGCGTGGCAGGTTACAATACTTGGTATATAAATAGGGGTCTTTGTCCACAAGCCCCTCAGTGTTGCCAACACCAATTGTGAGGCTCCTATAAGGACAGCCCTCTTCTAGTTCTTGTCTTATGTTCAAGTATTGTCCTTGCAATCAAACCTTGTCTTGTACTCAAGTCATGTAATCCAAGTCTTGTATCTAGCTCTCTTAATAAAGTATTAATTCTTATAATCAAGATTAAGCTTATCATCAAGACCCAAGTTTTTCTACATTGTGAGCACCTCCTCTTGCTTTCTTCGAGCTCTATATGCGCTCATAACACTCCCCCTCTTAACTCTCTCTTTCTCTTTTTCTCTCTCTCCCCCATGTGTCTCACTCTCTCTCTATTCTCTCTCTCACACTTTCTCTCTCTTTCCCCCACTGTCCGCTACCAAGCAGGCACCAACTCTCCAAAGCAAATCACGGTGGGACTGCCACGCGCGCCCTTTTGTCTTTTTCTCACTCTCGAGTCTATGGGTCTCCACTGTCAGCGCGTTGAATTCGTTTCTCTCTCTCTCTCGCTTTGACTGTCGCAGTGCATGCTGCTCTGCACGCCAAGCACGTGCTGTCAGCCCTGTGCCATCATTCGCACGTCCACTCTGCCCGTGTGACGCGCTGCCAGTCCTTGTACCTGTCGTGCCTATCCGCCCCCGCTGTGCTATCAACGTGGTCAACCACAGCTGTACTCTAGGTAAGTGGGTAGGTAATTTTATATTTTTTCACCATAAATCAAATAAAAAAATCAAAAGAAACATTAAAAATTTCAAAACTTAAGAAAATTAAATAAAATTTCCAAAAAACCAAAAAAACAAAAAAAAGAATTAATAAATCAAAAAATTTATTTTTGAAAAAAAGAGTTTAAAAGAAGAAAATATATATTTAGAAAAATATTCACAAAAAATAAAAAATCACATAGAAAATCATAAAAGATTCAAAAAAGAGTTTGAAAATTTATAGAAAAATTAGAAAATTTATAGAAAAGCTCAAAATTGACAAGAAAACACACAATAAATCATGAAAAATTCTAAAATTCACAAAACAAAATAAAAATTTTCACAAGAAATTCACAAATTCAGATTAAAATTATAAAAAATTAAAACTTTCCCAAAAAATTTGTGAAAAATCATAAAATTATCAAAAAGTTTTAAAAATTCAAAATTTCACAAATAATTAGGAAACAATTTGAAAAAAAATCCGAAAGTATCAAGAAAAGCCAAAACGAGGCGGAAACACAAGAAACACACGCACCGCCTAAAAAAATCATCCACGAGCAAATCAAAAGCCAAAAAACAAATTCCAAAAGTACACCGCAAGCCGAGAATGACATTGCGCAAAGCGAAATAGTCAACCAGAAAAAGCAAGCTAAAAGACTGATTGAAGCTTCTGAACGGAATAAATGTTTGAAATTTGCCAAAATCAAGCATTGCAAATTGAGCTTCTAATCGGAGAAACGGGGATACAACTCGCATACAATAGGAGATTAGACTAGTACGAGCATCATAAATTTTGTTAATCAACACCAGAATCTGCCAATTGACAGCTTTTGTGGATTGAGCCAACATAGACTCAAATCAAGCCGAGAGCTCAAGTACACTAAAGCAAGCTAGTAGCAATGGCAACACATGCACAAGTACAATAGAGTAGATTTTACAGCTTTATGGCTACAATGGAGATAATGTCTTCTACAGAGATTCAGAAGTCCATATATATCTAATGAGCAGTAAAAGCAGCACAAGAGCCAAGATCCTATTGATCATAGTAAAGCCAGATTCAAATAACTCCCAGATTTCTCACACTTCAATGGAGCAAGGTATTGAAAACTTAAAGATGAAGTGCAGATAGAAGTTCAAAAAGTCAACCCAAGTGTTTATCTAGAGACCTGCACAAGTACACAAAGCATCCATCTGGTGCATATGCAATCAGGGTCATTGTACATGGATTACAATGTTCAGATCTATAATCGAGAACCACAATCGCAAGATCCAACAGATCAACCAATAGAAGCCGTTCTAATTGGAGAACCGAGCCATAGACGGTACAAAGGTCAAGATGGAGGAGTCTACAGCTTGATGCTCAATGTTTTGAAAGAAAATGCCAACAACTTAGCAAGCACAGAAAGAGAAACTTCTCAGCAAGAGCTTGACATGACAAAAGTAGTTGAAATAGCACCAGTCATGGTATACTTCTCAGATTGTCGAGGAAAAAGTAGACATATTTATGAAGATTGTCCAAGAAATTCAAACAACAAGGACACATCAACCGGCAAGCAAGGTACAAAGCAATTTGGAAATGTGAATCCCGATGTAAGTGCATTTAACTCATCACTTTTAATGCAATCCAATGATTCTATATTACCATTAGAAGCACCAGTAAAAACATTGCAAGTTCAAAATGAGCATAAAGATGCACAGGCACCTGAAAAGCTTAAAATTGATTCTTTGAACAACAAATTCTTGCATGAATTTAGTAAAGGTGTCGATAACAAAGGTTGAAAAGACTGTTCAATTTGCAAATGATTTTGCATCCACTGACACAAGTGTGCAATCATTCACAAGTCTAAGGGACATATCAAACAGAATGTTGTTAGCTTTGTACGGTACACATAATTCATATGCACAATATGTAGAACAAAAAGGAAAACTGTACAAAAAGGATCAACCAGTGTTTAACGACCCACATAACATCTCATAGAAGTGCGCCCAGTGATAGATAAAAAAGGATGGTACATTTCAAAGGAAAGAATATATTATAGCCCATCCTCTCTAGAGCTGAAGGATATTACCTAAGTGAACCTAGAAATGTGTTCAGAACCAAACTCTCCTCCATTGAAAATCAAGCTTCAATGTTGTGACCAAACAAGTATATACTTTGACCAAAACAGTCGTAGATAGAGACGAGAGTCCAGCATCTATGATACATTGTATCCTAAAATCACAGAAGCTCAAATCGTAGGAGACCCATGGGATAGAAAATATCAGGGCAAAGATAATGCAATCTACATCTTCACTTGGGGAATAATTTGTCATGTCTCAAGGAGATACATACAAAACTATGCATAAGGTGTACAGATTCCAAATGTCAACAGTGGTAGCCAAATTGTACCTTCACACTTCCAAAAGGTGAGACTATAAATCAAAGCCAGACAATTTTGAAGTCTTACAATGAAGTAGGCTATAGTGATCACCCTAGGAAGGGGGGAGCTACAAATCCATCAAAATCAGCTCATGTACCAGAAAATGCTACACCAGTTAGAAGCCCCAGAGCCTCTAGCCAACAGACCTCTTCAAAGCAGAAACCATTGAAAGATTATATGGTTGTTGGATGTTTTCAACTGACCCATATTCCATCAGAGTCTACAGACAAATGCCTCTATGCAGATCATCAAGGACAGAAGTTTCAGCTGATCTCTACAAGTGAAAGTCAAAATCCAACAAAGCCCATAGTGTTCAAATAGTTACATGTGATCAAGCTCAAATATGCATATCAAGATGCATATGGTAATGACTATCAGCAAGATCATGATCTTGTACAAACCCCTACGGATGGCCCGGCTGATGTCAAAGACTATTTGAAGATGATGCAAAGCCTCAAGCTACCAAAACAGGTGATAGAAACGTCAAAGTCAATGGGAGCTAAAGTTCAAAAAGATACACAAAGGTCCCCACCAAAATCTCCTCCAAAGAGACAAACTTTTCCAGATAGTACAATGGATCTTTTAAGATCAAGAGTTACCCGGACGAAGGAGGACAATGCTCAACAATTGCAAAAGAGTGCAGTATCACAGTCATATGATTCGACATCAATGGAAGCAGGTGGTCAAACCAAAGAAAATGCAGATAAATCTCAATCAAAGGACACTACCACAAGAAAAGCAGTCAATTCAGACATGAATCCTGAGAAGCTCAAGTGCAACATCACCAATGAAAATGAAGAAAAGCTGTCAAGCGTTGTAAAGCTAGATTTTCAGTTACACAAGAACCTCATGTCTTTTCGCACTTGGAAAAGATGTGGCAACCACAGCTGGAAGATGCTCCTGAATTTGTGAGCATATCAGGAAACAAACGAGCAAAATGCTGGGGCATCATCTCCACCACCATTGAAGTAAGTTCACATATCATCAAGGCTCAATTCCACGTGATCACAGGTAACAGATATGCCAGATGATATCATAATGGGAATGCCAATGGCCCGAAAGGTCGTAGAGATACGGAGTTCAATGAAGATGTAGTCTTCACGGGAAGAACAAAGAATGAAGACCAAGACTAGTCACCCACGGACAACAGTACAAAGTCCTGCAGCACCTATCGACTCCGATTGCCCCCATCCATGAAAATCTATCCGGTCTTTTATGTCTCAGTCCTAAAACCTTGTCACACATCTAAGATCCTAGGAAGAGCCCTACAGCAACTTCCTCCGGTTGAGATTCAAGGACATGACAAATATGAGGTCAAGAAAGTCCTAGATTCTCGAGTTTCGCGTGGCAGGTTATAGTACTCGGTGCATTGGAAAGGCTATGATGTTAGTGAATGAACATGGGAACCAGCACACAATCTACAGCATGCATCTCTCAAAGTCCAAGAGTTCCTTCCACAACATCCATGGAAGCCAAACTCAAGGAACACCACAGCTCCTCGTGGAACTCGTCGCTAAAGGAGCCGGTAATGTCATGGATGCTTGAGAGTCAATCGTTGCCTACATCATCGCCTATGTCATCGCCTACATCATCGCTAGAAGGCTCTAAGAAGAATCTAGAAGGATTTAGAAGATTCTAGAAGTTTCTAGAAACATGGAGAAAATTTCGAAAGAATCTAGAAGTTTCTGGAAAGCTCTAGAAAGTGGAAGAAGGATCTAGAAGATCCAGAAGGCTCTAGAAGAATCTAGAAGGCTCTAGAAGAATCTAGAAGGATCAAGAAGTTTCTAGAAGCTTGGAGAAGATTCGGAAAGAATCTAGAAGTTTCTGGAAAGCTCTAGAAAATTGAAGAAGGATCTAGAAGGTTCTAGAAGAACTAGAAGGATCCAGAAGCTTCTAGAAGATAATAACCTCCTCAAGAAGAACCTAGAAAGTCCTTACCTCCTCAAATAGCCTCCTCAAGCATTAGTATAAATAGGGGTCTTGGGCCACAAGCCCCTTAGTCTTCCCAACACCAATTGTGAGGCTCCTATGAGGATAGCCCTCTTCTAGTTCTTGTCTTATGTTCAAGTCTTGTCCTTGCAATCAAGCCTTGTCTTGTGCTCAAGTCATGTAATCCAAGTCTTGTATCTAGCTCTCTTAATAAAGTATTAAATCTTATAATCAAGATTAAGCTTATCATCAAGTCCCAAGTTCTTCTACATTGTGAGCACCTTCTCTTGCTCTCTTCTAGCTCTATACGCGCTCATAACACTCCCCCTCTTAACTCTCTCTTTCTCTTTTTCTCTCTCTCCCCCTCTCTCTCCCCCTTGTGTCTCACTCTCTCTCTGTATTCTCTCTCTCACATTTTCGCCCACTGCCCGCTACCGAGTAGGCACCAACTCTCCAAAGCAAATCACGGTGGGATTGCCACGCGCGCCCTTTTGTCTTTTTCTCACTCTCGAGTCTCTGGGTCCCCACTGTCAGCTCGTTGAATTCGTTTCTCTTTCTCGCTTTCACTGTCGCACTGCACGCTGCTCTGCGCGCCAGGCACGTGCTGTCAGCCCTGTGCCATCATTCGCACATCCGCTCTGCCCGCGTGACGCGCTGCCAGTCCTTGTACCTGTGGTGCCTATCCGGCCCCGCTGTGCTGTCAGCGTGGTCAACCAGAGCTGTACGCTAGGTAAGTGGGTAAGTAATATTATATTTTTTCAAAAATTCCCATAAATCAAATAAAAAAATCAAACAAAGCATTAAAAGTTTCGAAAAATAAATAAAAAAGAGAAAATCACAAAAAAGAATTAATAAAGCAAAGAATTTATTTTTGAAAAAAAGAGTTTAAAAGAAATATATATATATATATAGAAAAAAATTCACAAAAAATAAAAAATCACATAGAAAATCATAAAGATTCAAAAAAGAGTTAGAAAATTTCTAGAAAAAATAGAAACTTCATAGAAAAGTTCAAAATTCACAAGAAAAAACACAATAAATCATAAAAATTCTAAAATTCACAAAACAAAATTAAAAATTTCACAAGAAATGCACAAATTCACATTAAAATTATACAAAATCAAAACTTTTCCCAAAAATTTATAAAAGATCAAAAAATTATCAAAAAGTTTCAAGAATTCAAAATTTCACAAGTAATTAGGAAAATTTTTTAAAAAAGTTTCGGAAGTACCAAGAAAAGCCAAAATGAGAGTGAAACACAAAAAACACACGCACCGTCGAAGAAAAATCATCCACGAGGAAATCAAAAGCCAAAAAACAAATCCGAAAAGTACACCGCAAGCCGAGAATCACATCACGCAAAGCGAAATAGTCACCCGGAAAAAGCGATCCAAAAGACCGATTGAAGCTTCTCAACGGCATAAATGCTTGAAATTTGCCAAAATCAAGCATTGCAAATTGAGCTTCTAATCGGACGAACAGGGATACAACTCGCATACAATAGCAGATTAGATATAGTACGAGCAGCATAAATTCTGTTAATCAACACCAGAGTTTGCCAATTGACAGCTTTTGTGGATTGAGCCAACATAGAATCAAATCAAGCCGAGAGCTCAAGTACAGCAGAGCAAGCCAGTAGCAGCGGCAACACATGCACAACTACAACATAGTATATTTTACAGCTTTATGGCTACAATGGAGATAATGTCTTCTACACAGATTCAGAGGTCCATATATATCTAATGAGCAGTAAAAGTAGCACAGGAGCCAAGATCCTATTGTTCGATTCAAAGAACTCCCAGATTTCTCACACTTCAATGGAGCTAGGTATTGAAAACTTAAAGATGAAGTGCAGATAGAAGTTCAAAAAGTCAACCCAAGTGTTTATCCAGCGATCTGCATAAGTACACAAAGCATCCATATGGTGCATATGCAATCAGGATCATTGTACATTGATTACGACGGTCAGATCTATAATCGAGAACCACAATTGCAAGATCCAACAGATCAACCAATAGAAGCCATTCTAATTGGAGAACCAAGCCAAAGACGGTACAAAGGTCAAGATGGAGCAGTCTACAGCTTGATGCTCAATGTTTTGAAAGAAACTCCCAACAACTTGGCAAGCACAGAAAGAGAAACTTCTCAGCAAGAGCTTGACATGACAGAACTAGTTGAAATACCAATCATGGTATATTTCTCAGATTGTGGACGAAAACGTGGACATATTTATGAAGATTGTCCAAGAAATCCAAACAGCAAGGACACATCAACCGGCAAGCAAGGTACATAGCAATTTGGAAATGCGAATCCCGATGTAAGTGTTCTAACTCATCACTTTTAATGCAATCAGATGATTTTGCATTACCATTAGAAGCACCAGTAAAAGCATTGCAAGTTCAAAATGAGCATAAAGATGCACAGGCACATGAAAACCTTAAAATTGATTCTTTGAACAACAAATTCTTGCATGAATTTAGTAAAGGTGTCAAGATATCACCAAAGGTTGAAAAGACTGTTAATTTACAAATGATTTTTCATCCACTGACACAAGTGTGCAATCATTCACAAGTCTAAGGGACATATCAAACAGAATGTTGTTAGCTTTGTATGGTACACATAATTCATATGCACAATATGTAGACCAAAAATGAAAACTGTACAAAAAAGATCAACCAGTGTTTAACGACCCACATAACAGCTCATAGAAGTTCGTCCAGTGATAGATAAAAAAGGATGGTACCTTTCAAAGGAAAGAATATATTATATCCCATCCTCTCAAAGGATGGTACCTTTCAAAGAAAAGAATATATTATATCCCATTGAAGGGAGCAAAGCGAACCTCGAACCCCGACGGCCTCTAAAACACCGGGGACTGAATGGCGCGCCTCGAGCCTGTCATGGTAAAGCAAACAGGGGGCACCACCTAGCTTCAGCGGCTAGGACGCAAACAACACACCACCATAACAAAGTTTTCATCCAAGAGAGATGGATGCTTGGGAGTAATGATGAAGAGGAAGGGAAATGAGATCAAGTGAGAGAGAGAGAGAGAGAGAGAGAGAGAGGGAGGGGGTATTGTGGCTTAGTACTTAGGCACCACAAAAGGATGGGGAATCCACACACCCTTCAAACATACACAAGCTCACTCCAAACACAAGACTAGGTGGCGATTCCTCACACCTCACATGGGCAAAGCATTGTAGGAAAACATACTCACAAAACCTCACATTTTATTTAGGCAATAAGGCGATGAAATGGGGAGCATAGGGTAGGGGAATGAGAAGAGAGAGAGGTATAGAACATGGCGGATAGGTGGGAGTTGATGGCGAAGACTCGCACGAGGGTTATGGACATCAGCCTTCATTTAACTGCCCTTCATCTTCCATAGCCCAAGGGTGTAGAGGTCATGCTCAAGACGAGCATGGTGATTGCGGTGATGGTGATGATGTGGGTGTATGTGTATGCACTAGGCACACACAATGCATAGTGTATTCTTTGGTGATGTTGTGTGTGTTTTTGTTTTTTTGGTGAGCTCTCATGGCCTCCTTATATAGGGAAGGAGGAGAGGATTTAGCAATATTTCTAATTGAAGTGAGTGTCCCACTCTGGTGACTAGGAAAATGGGGTGCATGTGAGTGCGGCTCCCATCTTGTCTCCTCATTATTTAAAATACCAGAGTCAATAGAGAGAGAAGAAGAGAGAATGTGGGTAGGATGTAGAGGATAGGAAATATTTACAATAGTCTAGCTTTGGCTAGACATAAGCTTATTAGGGAGAAAAGAGAGAGGTAAGAAATTTACAAGAGAGGTTGTCGAAGGTGGATATTTGTTGATGAGGATGGATCCTCCAAAAATGGTGATAGAATCACTCTAGACTTGCCAAGACCTCATTAAAAGAGCTTTGTCTCTTGTAATCATGATTGAAGACTTGTAGAACCATAGCCATTCTAGAGGGAAGAAAACTAGGGATGGCCTGTGTCACCATTGCATGAGAAAACTGGGATCCACTACAAAAATCATAGCTCCGAGTTCATAACTCCAAAAATTCTGAGAAAATTTGAGCTAAAATTTGAGATCACGAGCTACATCTTTTTTTTTGAACGCTGCTTCAGATTCGGGGTTCTTATTTACTTAAAAAATTCAGCCAGATAATATATTATTTGTGGCTGCAAAAGTCTTTTGGTGGTCCTCTTTGAGTGGAATTCTCTCTTGCCTTCAAGTGTAAGCTCCTTCATGTGTATGAAAACATGACCTAGAGTTTTGAAAAGATTGACAATCATCTAGATGGAGGTATTATTGAAATTTGAAAGTGGGGTTGAGGTTTGAAAATGAAAACTAGTGAATAAAATATTTGGTAGGGTGGAATAATATACATACATGAAAAATATATTAGAAAATACTAAAATATATAATTTTATTTAGAATATATATATTTAATATTTAAGGTCAAAAGCTACATCGTGATTGATTAGCATAAGTCTTATTTATTTAATAAAGGCTAAAACGTTTGTGAAAAAGGAAGAAAAAAATCAAAAGTAACTTATATAATAGGAAATATTTTGGTAAAAGGGAAAAAATATATGGGGGGTTCCCATGCATGGAAAAGCTTGCCTCATTAGCCCTCCCCCTAAGGCTAGAGGCATTCATGTCTTTAGCTCTGTTTCTTCTTCCGCTTAGCTGTAGGATCCGATATCGAGTTGCCTTCTGAACTAGCCATTCCATTTGGCCATTGGTGAGATTTCTGGGATATTCATGAATCTGTAAGAGGTCCGGGTGATAGCTTGTTCCTTGGAATAGTGTTGGTTGATTAAAGGGGAAGCCCATGGCTTCCAGAACTTTGTGCCAATGTCCTCCTAGATCCCGAGTGAAAAATAGGATCATTGTCTACAGTGTCCGAACAATAAAGTTGTAACCACCAATAGCGAGAGGGGAATTGAGCATCTTGGCTCCTGCAAAGACAGAACTGAAAATTATGATTCCCAAGAGTGTGCCAAGAATCCACCATATATGGCCGCCTTGTTGGTGTGGTGAGCTCCAGTTGTTTTCAGAATCCTGCTTACTGCCATGATTGGAAAAAACTGCAAGCATATCATGCTTCTTTTGGGTGTGCTGAAACATGTCAGCTTCGTTTACTAGTGCTAATAGCAAGCCACCTACCTTGCGGCTTAAATACAAGCCTAATCCACTTACCTTTCTCCAAAGACAAGATGCACTATTTGTAAAAAATTGTACCAAATTGCGAAGGAGGTCTTCATTCTTGCATTCTATAAGGTTTTTGTCTATCCATGGCTCCTTTGCTCTTATATCCATGCTGATATTCTCTCTATATGTTATAGCGGCTAGCCATAGCCATAGGTCTAATGCATCCCATGCAAACACAATGCTGTGTTGTGGAGGAGTTTGGAATATACTTAAAAGGTTGGCAGCATATTGATCATCAAACTTACTATGAACATCCTCACATATACTGGAGGCATTACCCATCTCCAAGTTTATAACACCCTTTAGGAGACTAGAGGCATTACCCATCTCTAAGTCTATAACACTACACAATAAAGTCTTGCTCGGCTGCCAAGCCTCTAGAGCAATATCCTACTCCAAACCTTCAGTCATACTTACCTCTTCGTTATGGTCCTCAAGTGAAATTGCCTTGATGCAAGATTCCTTTAGCTTGCTACACTGTCCTAGGTCCATGCTGGTGCACAGACTTCCGTTTTCAAAGCCCTCTCCTTTGCTTGATATGTTGTCCACCTTCTCCAAAGCCTTGCTAGCAGGCTGGTCTTCCTCTTCTCTTGTATCTTTCATGCCCTTTGCATTCCTCTTACTCTGACGAGGCCTAATCAACACTTTACACCTTCTTACCCTTACTGCCCAATGCTGTCGATTGATCGCTTTGGTGCCTATTTCATTCAAGGTTAAAGATGTACTCACATTTGTAACACAATTTTCTTGACTTACCTCCCCCACCTGGGTAGCATCTTTTGATTCTTTAACCTCTTGTTCCACTGCTTCAGTTCTTTGAATAAACTTCTCGCTTGATCCTTCTTCGGTTACCTTCATCTTGACCTCTTCTGCAAGACCAATGATACTTGGTGTGCAGGTACCAATTGATGGGGGGCGTAGGATGATTGTAAGTGGTGATTGTGGCAGACGTAGAATTTGTGTTGGTGGGGCTGGTGCTCCGGGTGGGGGTGTTCTTTCTCTAGGGGGTGACAATTGGTTCCTCCTACCTCCTCTATTATAGTTTTGTCGTGGTTTGGGACAGTAGTACATACCGTGACCGTCTTCTCTGCAGTTGTAGCAGTGATACTCTCTGTTTTGTCTTCGTGCTCTTCCAGGGTCTTGATCTCTTTCTTGACTCCTCCCTTGCTATATTAAGTGGACAGACAAACTCTGCAGTTGGTCAGTAATGTGGGCCAACATATCTTGTTGGTCATCTCTTACCCCAAGAGCCGGTGGTGGTGGTGGAATGGTGGTTGTCATAGTTGCTGGTCGATGCGATGTTCCTGCTTCTATTGACTCGGTTTCTTTGGCTTTCATTCGCAGCTTCTTGTCCTTAAGGTGAGCAATCTCAACGGCTAACTCGTACGTAGCCGGGAATCTACCTTTCACCTTCTCCTTGAGAAGCGTCCATAAGCCATGCATGAACCGATCTTTTTTTAGGAAATCGGGTGAAGCTTCCCCCCTTGCCAGTGACTCAACCCACCGTTCCCACAAATCCACAAATTTGGACTCATAGGTGGCATATTCTAAAAGACCCTCCTGCTTCAAGTCTCTCAACTTGTCCCACAACTTTTCTAAAGTGGTACCTCCACCAAAGCCCTTCTTAAAAGAGGTTTTTAAGGGTTCCTAGTCATCCTTGGTTGCTTGTGGAAGTGCATTGTACCATGATCTAGCTTCTAGCTTCATGAGATGCTTAAAGATTCTAACCCGGGACTCATCCGTATCTTTGTTGCTCACTACACATGCTACTTCAAAGTCATCTAGGAAGTCTGTTACCAAATCCTCCCCCTTCTTTCCTTTAAATGTTGGAAATGATACACTTGCCATGATTACTGAGAGAGAGCTAGATAGACACACTCCTTAGCTTGCAAAAGTTTTTTTTCTTCTTAACAAGGAGGCGTGTATACCCTCTTATACTAGGACATAGATTAAAACTTCAAACGGTACATTGCCTTGTACCAAAGGTAAGACAAATGGTTGATCTGATGCCAGAACCTCCAAAAACCTCTTCCCACCCAGCATGGTGTCAATGACGTGCTGGTAGTGAGCCTTCGAATCCAGTATTACCTTGATTGAGCGTACACGTGTTGGTATGTGTGATCTGTCTTGAGGTAGGTTGTATTGTTTCATGTGAAGCTTATAGGTGCTTAGTCACTGTCCAAGCTTGTGGGAGAGGGTGGTGTTATTTCCTGAAACAAAATCAGTAGATCCCTAGTTTCTCTAGTGAGAGTGTGAGCCAGTGATTCCGTTATCTGTGCTGCAGCATCAGGTGCGACTTGAAAACTGACTGTGATAATTACCTCGGTGACTTGAGTTACCCGATTCTCAAAGCAGAATAGTGTTGATTCACTATTGTGTAGAGCTCCTTCCATTTTAATGTTGTGGGTTGGTTGTAGGATGCGGACATGGTTTCGACCTTCTCCTTGTTCTTCTTGGCACTTGGCCTATGTATATCCACTGGGTTTGGCGTGTTGGTTGACTCTCCCACTGCAAATCGATTACCGTTACGCCTGGCACTTGAGCTTCGATGGAGATGGGGAGTTCGTCTAGTTTTGCTTGGAGCTCTTCTTCTTCTGACGTCCAATTAGCAAATCCTGCTAGCCATTCATCCATTCACAATATTTTAGGGGTTTCAGTCTTGTAAACTGAAGGGTTTCATGAAAAGTTTCTCAGTGGGGGAACCAAATGAAGGGACCAAAGCGAACCCCGAACCCCGACGGCCTCTAAAACACCGGGGACCGAATAGCGCGCCTCAAGCCTGTCATGATAAAGCAAACAGGGGGCACCACCTAGCTTCAGCGGCTAGGACGCAAACAACACACCACCATAACAAAGTTTTCATCCAAGAGAGATGGATGCTCGAGAGTAATGATGAAGAGGAAAGGAAATGAGATCAAGTGAGAGAGAGAGAGAGAGAGAGAGAGAGAGAGAGAGAGAGAGAGAGGGAGGGGGTATTGCGGCTTAGTACTTAGGCACCACAAAAGGATGGCGAATCCACACACCCTTCACACATACACAAGCTCACTCCAAACACAAGACTAGGTGGCGATTCCGCACACCTCACATGGGCAAAACATTGCAGGAAAACATACTCACAAAACCTCAAGCTTTATTTAGGCAATAAGGCGATGAAATGGGGAGCATAGGGTAGGGGAATGAGAAGGGAGAGAGTGGTAGAGCACATGGCGGATAGGTGGGAGTTGATGGCGAAGACTCGCACGAGGGTTATCGCCATCATCCTTCATTTAGCTGCTTTTCATCTTCCATAGCCCAAGGGTGTAGAGGTCATGCTCAAGACGAGCATGGTGATTGCGGTGATGGTGATGATGTGGGTGTGTGTGTGTGCACTAGGCACACACAATGCATAGTGTATTCTTTGGTGATGTTGTGTGTGTGTTTTTTTTTTATGGTGATCTCTCATGGCCTCCTTATATAGGGAAGGAGGAGAGGATTTAGCAATATTTCTAATTGAAGTGAGTGTCCCACTCTGGTGACTAGGAAAATGGGGTGCATGTGAGTGCGGCTCCCATCTTGTCTCCTCATTATTTAAAATACCAGAGTCAATAGAGAGAGAAGAAGAGAGAATGTGGGTAGGATGTAGAGGATAGGAAATATTTACAATAGTCTAGATTTAGCTAGACATAAGCTTATTAGGGAGAAAAGAGAGAGGTAAGAAATTTACAAGAGAGGTTGTCGAAGGTGGATATTTGTTGATGAGGATGGATCCTCCAAAAATGGTGATAGAATCACTCTAGACTTTCCAAGACCTCATTAAAAGAGCATTGTCTCTTGTAATCATTCTTGAAGACTTGTAGAACCATAGCCATTCTAGAGGGAAGAAAACTAGGGATGGCCTGTGTCACCATTACATGAGAAAACTAGGGTCCACTACAAAAATCATAGCTCCGAGTTCATAACTCCAAAAATTTTGAAAAACATTGAGCTAAAAGTTGAGATGACGAGCTACATTTTTCATGTTGAAGGCTCTTTCAGATTCGGGGTTCTTCTTTAACTGAAAAATTCAGCCAAATAATGTATTATTTGTGGCTGCAAAAGTCTTTTGGTGGTCCCCTTTGAGTGGACTTCTCTCTTGCCTTCAAGTGTAAGCTCCTTCATGTGTATGAAAACATGACCTAGAGTTTTGAAAAGATTGACAATCATCTAGATGGAGGTATTATTGAAATTTGAAAGTGGGGTTGAGGTTTGAATAAAATATTTGGTAGGGTGGAATAATATACATACATGAAAAATATATTATAAATACTAAAATATATAATGTAATTTAGAATATATATATTTAATATTTAAGGTCAAAAGAGAGATCAACAAAGAAAGGAACAAAATATATGGTCTAAAACTTATATAATAGGAAATATTTTGGTAAAAGGGAAAAAATATATGGGGGGTTCCCATGCATGGAAAAGCTTGCCTCACCATCCTATCTAGAGCTGAAGGATATTACCTGAGTGAACCTAGAAATGTGTTCCGAACCAAACTCTCCTCCATCGGAAATCAATCTTCAATGTTGTGACCAAACAAGCATATACTTTGACCAAAACAGTAGTAGATATAGACCAGAGTCTAGTATCTATGATGCATTGTATCCTAAAATCATAGAAGCTCAAATCGTAGGAGACCCATGGGATAGACAATATCAGGGCAAAGATAATGCTATCTACATCTTAACTTGGGAAATAATTTGTCATGTCTGAAGGAGATACATAGGAAACTATGCATAAGGAGTACAGATTCCAAATGTCAAGAGTGATAGCCAAAGTGTACCTTCACAGTTCCAAAAGGTGAGACTAAATCAGAGCCAAACAATGTTGAAGTCTTACAATGAAGTAGGCTATAGTGATAACCCTAGGAAGGGGGGAGCTGCAAATGCATCAAAATCAGCTCATGTACCAGGAAATGCTACACCAGTTAGACGCTCTAGAGCCTCTAGCCAATAGACCTCTTCAAAGCAGAAACAATTGAAAGATTATATGGTTGTTGGAAATTTTCAACTAATCTAGATTCCATCGAAGTCTACAGAAAAATGCCTCTATGAAGATCATCAAGGACAAAAGTTTCAGCTGATATCTACAAGTCAAAGTCAAAATCCAACAAAGCCCATAGTATTCAAACAGTTACATGTGATCAAGCTTACATATGCATATCAAGATGCACATGGTAACGACTATCATCAAGATCATGATCTTGTACAAACCCCTACGGATGGCCCAACTGAAGTCAAAGACTATTTGAAGATGATGCAAAGCCTCAAGCTGCCAAAACAGGTGATAGAAATGCCTAGGTCAATGGGAGCTAAAGTTCAAAAAGCTACACAAAGGTCACCACCAAAATCTCCTCCAAAGAGACAAATTTTTCCAGATAGTACAATGGATCTTTTAAGATCAAGAGTTACCCAGACGAAGGAGGACAATGCTCAACAATTGCAAAAGAGTGCAGTATCACAGTCATATGATTCGACATCAATGGAAGCAGGTGGTCAAACCAAAGAAAATGCAGATAAAGCTCAATCAAAGAACACTACCACAACAAAAGCAGTCAATTTAGACATGAATCCTGAGAAGATCAAGTGCAACATCACCAATGAAAATGAAGAAAAACTGTCAAGAGTTGTAAAGCTAGATTTTTAGTTAGACAAGAACCTCATGTCTTTTCGCGCTTGGAAAAGATGTGGCCAAGAACAGCTGGAAGATGCTCCTGAATTTGTGAGCATATCAGGAAACAAACGAGCAGAATGTTGGGGCATCATATCCACCAACATTGAAGTAAGTTCATAGATCATCAAAGCTCAATTCCACGTGATCATAGCAATAGATATGCCAGCAGATATCATAATGGGAATGCCAATGGCCCAAAAGGTCCTAGAGATACAAACTTCAATGAAGATGCAGTCTTCATGGAGACAACAAAGAATGAAGACCAAGACTGGTCACCCGCGGACAATAGTACAAAGTCCTCCAGCACAATTAAAGTGGACACTGATGCCAAAGAAAATCTTATTGAACATGATTCATCTCCATCATTTAGAACTTCAAAAGAGCTCAAAGCAACTTAGGCAATAGGAAGTGCAGATCAAACAGAACAAACACAAGGCCTACAAATAAGATAAAATGCTAATACTCTCTTCTCCAAGAGTTAGCGAACAACAATTATAGGTACCATTAATGCTAGATTCAGAGTTGCAGGAGTCACTAGAATCAAAGGCAAATCTTGCGGACAAAGGTAAAGCTAAAGTGAAACTTCCAACGATTAGCAAAGAAGGTGTGACAGTATATGCCTCTACATCAAAGAACCCTCATGGATCGGATTCTTCAAGCAAGTCAAAATTTCAAAATTTCAATTCAATTGCTAACCCAACTAAAACCTTTAAGGAGACACCTAGAAAAGCAAAGATATTTCAGCCAAAGTACTCAAGAAAGCAAAAGATAGTCAACCAAGTGTTTGTTTTGAGAAGCTTGGTCAAAGTCAATGATCCAATTTGGATTAAAGACGAGAATTCAACAAAAAAATACAAACACATGGGATGGATAGCATCACAATGGAGCTTAAAGGAACAAGAGTACTATGGAGGTAGAAGATAGATATGGGTGCCAAAACCGAAGGTTATGGCATATGAAGTAACTTCAAGTCCCTCCCAAGAAAGAAGGCCCACAAGGTATCAACTTCGAGAATATCCTAGAATACCTAAGAAGCAGGTATATAACAGAACAACATCGAAAGAGGCTAAAGTTTACCACAACTCACAAGAGGATACATAACAAAGATGGATCTCAAATAATGTTCTTCTTGGACAAGGGTTCTACACAGGGTATACAAAGATTTGGCTACCAGTCAAACACAAGCTCGGGGGGTTCACCATTCAGTACCCCCCTATATGATGTGCGTTCACAGGGTATTTGAAAAACCCCTCTTTTAAATTTGTCAGAATGAATAAAATGACCCCTTATTTTAGGAAATTTTTCCAAAATTGAATATTAAAACCCCTTATTTTAATGTATCTCTGTTAAATTGCCTAAATTTTTTGTATTTTAAAACCCCTCCTTTTGAACTCACGTTATACATTAACATGATTACATAGTGCACCCCCCGAGATCACAAGCCAAGAGCAACTACACCAGACTTGCATGAAGATCTCAAGATCTCAGCAGGACCTAAAGCTCAACAAAGTCAACAAAGGAGTTACAAAGGTCATCAAGAGGTTTGGATTCCTAAGTCTTCTAGTGCTCCTAGGCAAAAGCCAGAGGTCAAAAAATAACAAAGGCCTCCAACAACATCAATGACTACTATCAACATGCCTAATTAGAGAATCAAACAACCAATGGAGTCTTCACAGTCAAAGAAGGACGACCCAACCAACACGAATGCAGATTTGAAGATGATAAAACAGGTATCGCAAAAGAAACCTTCAATGCCAACTTGGTCCTTGACTAATCCTCTTTTTCAGGATTCATGCTTACTTTTACCTGAAGAAATGTTTGTGGTAAGCTCAAGAATGTAAAAATTCAAGTCACTAGGGTGCCAAAAACACTCTTTGGCCTAGTCAGAGTCGGGCTGCTGAGCCATAAAATGAGCAAAGCATTAGTCCCAAAGATTCAAGTGATATTAAACTCTGTGCTAAGAGTCGTAGTTATTAGGCTTACACGCTCAATCTGGAAGATTTGAGCATATCTAAAGTCATGTTGCTCATGCTGGATGAGATGAGCATAAGAGTCAACGTGTATTAACTTACAATTGGTGGAGTGTAGTAGAGTTCAACACTCACGCACAATGCACAGTAAAATGAGAGCACATATCCTCGTCAGTGAAAACCATTCTTAAGGAGTGCCAGATTGCAAAGCCATATCAAATGCTTTTATAGCTACACCATCTTTTTGAATAACCCCTCAAAATCATTCTTGCACACCATATTGTTTCCCATGCATTTTTGTGTATGCATAAATAGTATGTCCCACCATTGGACATATGCATTAGACACTCTTTTTTGCTTCCACCTAAGCACCTTGAGTGGACTACAACATACAAAACCAATGTTCCATCATGCTACCCTCTTACATTTTCTGCCTTTTTATTTCCATATCTATCAACAAATAATCCTTGAGTACTCAATGTATATTTCCCATGCTAATAAGTACTCCAGTAATGCATGTATTCCAAAGGTACTTTTTTCCCACTGGTCTTTTTTCGTTTGGTCATCCAGGTATTAGACCCTAATTTAGAACCTCATCATTCTACTTTCCTTGTATATACTTTTCATAAATAAACAAAAGCCTCATCATTATGCTATTACAACGGACAAATGCAACATCATCTCTCACATCAGACATATTCGGACCAATGAAGATGCTGCAAAAAATTGAACCTCATCAGCAAATCCAACGACAAATGAAGATAATCAACCCATCAACAACCAATCAAAACCTTCCCTTGCCTCCACGGACACCTTTCAACAGTGCCCGAGGACGGGCACTAAAATAGGAAGGGGGGAATGTTAACTGAGTCAACGTCAGTTAACAGAAGTTGCTAAAGACCGAATACATATGAATGCACATCGAGGATGAATACAGAGAAGCACTAAAGATTGGAATTACACATTTTTCACGTTTTTCCAAAATGGTCACGTATTGTAAATTCTCGATTTATTTCAAGCCATTGTAATATTCTAATGTGTTACGGGCTCAATGGGAGTTCCAAGTTGTAAAGAATAGGTCACTTATTGTGACTACATTGCAGATTCAGTAAGTGGTGATCCCTAAAGGCCTTGGGTGGCCGGACATTGGATATTTTTACCCTAGGTATATAAGGCAGTTTGTAAAAGAAATTAGGGTTCTCAAGTCATTTGTTGAGAGCACTCTTTGGTGAGAGCTCTTGAGGTGTGTGGCTATGGAGTCCTTGAGATTCTCCTTGCTCATGAGACTTGATTAACACTAATCAATGATTCATTCTCTCTCACTATGCCTCTCTCTTACTTCTTATGATTGCTTATGATGCTTAGATTAACTAGATTAGTGGTTAATCCCTCTCTAATCTTGTGTGATTGTCCTCTTTTGCTTGTGTGTGCATGTAGGTTTGATTGGAGTGTGGTGCTCGATAGATCTATGTGTGTGTGCTTGTGATTAGTGTGTTGCATGATAGGATTAGTGTTGTGTGCGCCTTGCAATTGTAGTGTGTGTGATTGGGTTGATTGGAGGTGAAGAGAAGTGGATATGGAGATTTCCCTTCATTGTGGCTTAGCTCCTCCATAGGCCGAGAAGCCCACCTCATAGAGTTAACCATTTTTGTTGCCAGGATTAGCTCACTAATTGTGTGAGTGTTTCCATGACCTAGCCGAATAGCTCATCCCTGTGGATTGATAGTTTTGTTGGTCATTGGAGCTATTGCAACGATGGGACCCCCAACAATCTTTATAGGTACTCAGAGTCATACCCAAAAAAGCGCGGCAGATGGATTACAAGCTCTTATATGTCTATACATATGAAGTCACCTGTCATTGGAAATCTATAGTTGTTGACAAGTATGGAGAGAATATAGAGCTAATGAAAGCACAAATCCACGTTTTGAATTCAAAATGATTGTATATTTGGTCAATGAAGGACCACAGATATCTCCACCAAACATGAGGATTCCTACGAGAATTCCAAAAAGGGAGCCACTTGGATTCCCTTCTAGAGCGATAACGACAGATGATATGATCATAGAGATGGCAAACATGCCTCCTCAAGTGAATCTCCCCAATGGACCAATCTCCAAGAGAAAAATCGACCTCTTCAAAGAAGAACCTAGGCATAGTGGACGGTCGAAAATGAGATAAGGATTGTGAGAGTCTATGATTAGACTTGTAGAAAATCGGTGGGCTAGACCATCCTAGATCCAAAAATAGGTAAACAGGAAGTACCTTGGAGATAAAGATCAGTAAGATCATGTAGGAGTTTTTGGAAGAGTAATTAGAGCAGAGGAAGTTTTAGATTTTGCAACATAGTTTGAGGGATTTGGATTGAGTTCGAGATAAAGATTTGTGAGATCATGTAAGATCTTTTAGAAGAGTAATTAGAGCAGCGGAAGTTTCAAATTTTGCAACACAGTGTGCAGGGTTTGGACCGACTCTTGAAGATGATGCAACTACATGGTTCAACTCAGTCAAAAGATGCGATTTTGAGAGTAGATGAGTTTCTTGAGGAACTCATTGGAGAATTCTTGCAAAAGGCACAACTCACAATACAGTCTCTCAAATTCACAAATTCAATCAGAAAGAGGGTGAATCAGTACGACAAATGGCATTACAACTCAAAAGATATATCAAGTTATGTTTAAGAGTAGAACTACCTATGCAAGCACGATTGATGTTGATCTTTATCCGGGTATTTAGACATGCGGGTCTTCAAAAGGATGTACATATGAGAAGGAGCAAGAAGCTAAATGAATTAATCAAAGAATCTCTTTATATAGTGGATAACTGAGGAATATAAAGAAAACTGTTGTAAGAGTCAAGATGATGACATATCCTCTCAGCACAATGATTGACAAATGAGTGAGTCCATTGAGAAACCAATGGCACCTATCAATCAAGAAAAGTTTATCGACGATGAAATGGTCAAGAGGTCAACTCCTCTTGTAAAGTCTGATCCGAGGGAGTCTAGATGGTGCAAAACTGAGAGAAAATGGACAAACTATGTGAGGAAGAGTGTTACTATAGCATGGAATATTCTAGGGAGAGGGATTTACAACCTATTCCAATAGCACCTCCTCCACCTAGAGACGCTATGGGGAATGTGCTAAGTCCAATAGGAGTTTCAAAGCCACAACCTGTCTTAGGACAACAACCTCCATTGCTAGGTGTTAGAATGTCTGCAGATATGAGACGTACGTTGTCGATGGAAGCATCTATTAAACTAGTGCTAGTACCAACTACAATGTATTATAACAACCAAAGCCGATACTGTCCTTTAAAGCGACAAAAGATGAGATAAACACATGGAATGGTGAGGTGGTACAGCCTCCACCTCATGTGTTTAGAACTAAAGAAATAAGGTATGAGATGAGCAAAAGGACATTGTGGTTCATTGTGAATAGAGACTTAGCTAGGTCAGAGCTTGTTTACAGGCAAGAGGAAATGCAAGAAGAAGCTTCTCGATCAGAGATAGATTGTCACAAAATCCATGAAAACCAATTGGTCAAACAATGTCCTCAGACGGAGATCACAGAAGTAAATGCCTATTGCCTTGACTATGGCATCATTCACTTGATCCTTGACTGTTCAAAAAATCACCCGAGTCATAAAGATCACAATGAATGTCTTAGGAATTGTTCAACTACCTAGTAGCTCAGAAGTTGAAAATGCCATGCCAATTCAAGTAGGTACATGAGCGCAAGCTCAAAAGGAAGTTGATGAGAACCCAAAGATAGAGAAACCAAAAATTGAGGTGAGTCTAGAGACAAGTGAACCAAAGACCAATGCACCTAGTCAAAAAACCAAGAGCAAACCAAATAGTTGGAAAGCTAGAAATGCTAGGATGAAAGCACATAGGGAACGAGAGCAAAAATCCCTACTTGAGGAGCTTACCCAATCTAAAGAGAAGATAAGACAACATGAGCAAAGGTTTGCACCTTCTCTTGCGCAGACGTCTCAACTTTTGAAAAGACCATCCATAGAGAAAAAATCAAGAAGTGCTAGTTCAGGAGGATCAGTATTGGTTGAGAAGGTTAATGTGCCATTAGATTCCCTCCTAAAGCCTATGAAACACGGCTCAAAAACAACCAAACCCAAGAAGAGAGGTGGATGACATATTCATATGAAAAACTAGGAAAGAAAAGACTTGAAATGTGCCTAAAAATGATTCAAACAACCCAAGCTTTACTAGAACCAAAGGTTGGAAAACCTAAGAGTGTGATCCTTGTCCCACTTACACCAGTATTCCTACCAAACTAGGAACAAAAAGAGCTAGATTCCAGTCACGAGCACGGACCATAGCTCAAGGACCCCGCATCAAAACCAAAGTTAGTGTTGAATACCACGGATAACTCTTTAGTGGGATTTCACATAGCTATACCTGAGAGTTGCAAAGAAATAGATGATCTTGACAAATTTGTGGAAACAAGTCAGAGGGGCCAATGAATCAAGTGAGCTAAGAAGATGAGGGAACCTGACGAGTGAGGAAGAGGAGTGTCTCTTCCACCAGTAAAGGAATTTGACGAGTCTAGAAATGGAATTGTATTGGGGAGACAAAGGATATGTAGAGTCTATGGGTGTTGTGGTTCATCAACACAGACCAAACTAAATCATAACACTACCCATAACCTCACAAAACTCTGAATTTCATTTAGAAACAGTTAAGTAATACACATAAGAGATAAGATGGAACAAGATAGTAACTCAAAATAGAACTTAGAATCACTTCATTCATCAAGGAAAGAGAAACAACTTCATCCCATTTCAGTCGGATTCTAGAGAGCGCAGAGTAAGCTTATAGACTGTTTCACCAGAAACTAGTTATAACAACCTCTATCTTGATACACAATAACTGTTAAATATCTGATTCACTACAATCCGACTGACTATAATCCGACATATTACAATCCGACTGAGCATATCCAATTAACCAGCAAAACATATCAGGCTGACTACTAAACTGACATGTTGATGTGCTTATCAGCAATGGCACGTTCTGGTGGTGGATTTCTCTGAAATCCGACTTGGATCCACACATCCCTTAATCAAAAGGAGATAAACAAAAATTTGAGCTTGACCACCCTAAACTGTGAAATCTGCTTTAAGAACATCTTCAATCAGAATTTCAAGGATTGTTTCCAATACAACTTTATCTTCGAACACATTAGTCATGTTTTGATCTCCAATATCCTCAACAACTGCAAACACTTGTTGAGATTTATCTTCCACTAAATGCTCTTCATTACTTGACTTCTAAACTTGAACATCTGTCTCCACAGTTTGGACAGCTATATCAACCAAGTCCTTCTTTTCAAAATCTGATCCCAAGAAAATTGCTTCATCCTTGTGCAACTCTTTTCCCTTCTAATCATGCAACTGCTTTAGACAAAGTTCCTTCAACTCTTCTATAATCTGCATCAGATCAGATTCATAGGTACTTACAAACCCAGATTTGACAGGCTCATAAGCATACTTGACTGTAGAAGTCGATCTCTCCCTCATAGCTTTCCAAACATCTTGCATTCCGTCCACTAACTGTTGTCTCACCACATTTAAATCCCCTTCATCCATAAGCACCCCATTGACAACAATATCTTCCTGATCCAACACTTGTTTCTCTACTGTAACATCTCATTCTGAACGTGTAACTCTATATTTTTCATAGAAATCTGCTCTTATAACTCAGAATTAACCCTGCTTTCTAAATCCCTAGTCCAATCTTGAAACATCCCTAAGGACAACTTGACCTTGGCCACTTCCTGCTGATGCAATTGTAATTGACCCTGTAAATCCTGTTGATGTTTCTCTTTCATCTCCACTAACTCCAATTTCAAGGCTTCTACTAAATCCAATTACTGCTGCAACATGACCTTGGACACTCCAGAATCAGCTACAGTCTACAATTGTTCCTCCATCTGATGTTGTTGATGAGTAACAAAACCTTGTAAAGCTTGTAGCATTCTTACAGTTGTAGGCATATCAAACATACTAAATTTAAATTTTCTTGAAATACTTGGGCCAATTGCAAAAAAATATAGTGATTTGGCTACTTCATGAATAGAAGCATCCAATCATCCGTTTCTTGGGCATGGTAAAAGTCTTCCCAATTACCCTACTGGGTGTTTGAGCATCCAAATCCAAGTTCTTCAACAAGTCACCTAGTATCAATCTATGCTCAGGACTAGTCAAAACTTTCTTTGCTTCCTCTTCGGAATAACCAGCTTCAAGCAAATCCTGCAAAGTCTTCAACTTCTCTAAATCACCTGTGAACATGTCTGATTTCTTAGATATCTTACCCTGACCGTGCACCAGATTTGACTCAAGCATGGGAGTGATAGTAGGTACGAAAACTTCTATTGCATCCACCTTTAAGGAAAAGGCAAACAAAGTTGATAGAAATCCAGACAACCTGCTACTACACTGAGTTTTCCTCTTATCAGTACTAAAGATTTCTGCATGAATCCTATCATAAACCCAGTGAGCCCAACTGACCTTTCCTCCACTCTCAACAAAATACAAAGGTTCCCAATTATCTTTTGACTTGTAATCATATTTTGCAAGACTTTTCCAAAGACCACTTTAATTATTTCCTTCTGCAATAATCAACATTCTTAAGCCTAAAGTATTGTCGACCAACCTCTAGTGGACCAAATTCCTTCTTTAAATGATCATCAGGGCATTTAGGCACAATAGTTACAGAAGTAAAAGGTAACTAAAATACCTTTGCAATAACTCCAAGACTTAGAGTGACCTTCTCTGCGACTTCTCCTCTACTTTTCCTTAATAGCTCTATCTGAGTTTTTGCATAGATATTAACTTTCCATTGATTCCAAGGCAAAGTGGCAAACTCATACAAACCCATAGATTTTAACCACTTTTCATTCCTTTCAGCCTGAAAGTTGATTTCCACCTTGAAGTAAATAAAAGGCTCCATGAGGCTTTGCAGCGTCTTGCTGGAAGATAAAGGGGCTGCTTTTTCTTCTGGTAACACCTCAATGTCATCTTCAAGGTCAGAAACATCGACTCTCAAGATGACACCCTTCCACCTTGGTCGCAACTTTCATGAATCTCCTTGGTCGTCATCAGCAGGCAAGGGCTTCATAGCTAGAGCTGCTTTAGATTTAGGCATGGTGGGTGTGGAGAGCGAAGAAATCTTGAAAGGTTGTTGCTTATACATGGAGGAGCGGTTGACGTGATAAGCCACACATGAGCCACAATGTTTGAAAGTGAGTGAGTTGATTGATTCCTCCCTTACTCTCATGATAGCCCTTAGTGGAGAATAGTTCACACGCACTTTAAAGCTTAATTATCCAATCATTGTTTAAGAAATCTGATAAACTGTTATCGGATACAGTAAATTCCAAGGCAGTAAACTTTGAGCCAGTAAAATCCTACCCAGAATCTAAATAGCAACCCAGTACTATGTGGTGAAGTTTTAATACTGACCTGCTACATTGGATGAGGGAAGAGCTCACCAACTTGACACCAAGCAGAATATGCAACAGTAGGTTTAAGCCAATCCAAATGAGGTGGCTTTCCTTGAAACTTTTTATGCCTAAAACCATTCACAGGTTTGTCTACTCTAGTGCCAAGTACATCTGCTACAATGAATGTTCCTTGACCCAAATATTGCACAATCTAATAAGGTCCTTTATATCTCAAATTTAGCGTACCATGATGAGAACCCAATCTAGAATTGTAAAGCATAACCCAATCTCCAACCTGAAAAACTTCGAATTTGACATTCATACTCACCCAAGCTTTACTTATTCTTTGAATTACCTCTGTAATGTAGGAACTCACCAACCTGTCTTCCTCCAATTGCATCAAATACTTACTTCTATGCTGAACTGAAAATTTAGGAGTCATTTTCTCAGCAGTGACACTCTGAGACTAGGGACCACAAACTCCATAGGAACCACAGCCTCAAGACCACGTACTAATCTGAAAGGAGTCATACCTGTAGTCACCTTAAAGGCTGTTTTGAAAGACCACAAAGAAGAATCCAACTTTTCATCCCAGTCCTTATTCTCCTGAACAATCTTCTTCAAAATTTTAATGAGTGTTTTGTTAGTGCTTTCAGCTAGTCCATTGGCCTGAGGGTGAAAAACTGTAGATTTTTTGTGCATAATCATGTGAGTTTTTGTAAGCTCAAAAAGTACTTCATCCAGAAAATGTGTCACCTTATCACTCACCAACTCAACAGGACAATCAAATCTGGTCATAATGTTGTGATACAGGAACTTAGCTACACTCTGAGCCTTGTTACCTTTTAAAGCAGCAGCTTCCACCCACTTAGTACAATAATTAGTGGCAACTAAAATATACTTGAACCCCTTATTGGTACTAGGTTCTACAGGTCCAACAAGATCCATACCCCACTTCTAAAATGGTTTTAATGGTGAAATAGGATGATATGTCATCCTATCCCTAGAATCAGGCTGACCAAACTGTTGACATATCATACAAATTTTTGCATAGGAATGAGAATCCTTCAATACAATAGGCCATCATAAACTAGCTGCAAAACCTTTTTACCTGTAATATCTCTTGGAAAATGACCTCCTGCTGCCCCAAAATGAGCTTCTTGCAAAACAGTTGATTGCTCAAAATCAGGTACACATCTCCTAATTACATGATCAATTCCTTTTTTATACAAGGCTCCAACAATAACCAAGAAAGGTCTGCTAGTAAGAGCAAATTTCCTCCTTTGGTATGTAGAAAACTCAGTTGGCATGATGCGATCAATTAAGAAAATTAGCATTTGGTCATACCATGAATCAATATAGAGCTCTAAACTTTAGATAATTCTGCATATGGAAGATCATCCTGAACACCTATAGGCTGTTCTCCTATCTCAATCCTCCTTAGATAATCAGCTATGGCATGCTCTTTCTAGGTGTATGAACAATTATAAAGTCAAATTCCTATAATAGCAAAATCCACCTTGCGAGCCTTCCTGTAAGTAAAGGCTTCTTGATAAGGTATAACAAAGCTTGATGGTCACATGAAATATAACCCACTTGCATAAAAAGTAATGCCCAAACTTATTCAAAGCATAAACCATCCCTAAATCTTCTCTCTGAGTAACTGCATAATTCCTCTCTGCAGAGGTTAACACTCTGCTTGCATAATACACAGGTTGGAACCACCCTTAGGTCTTTTCTTGCATCAAAAAAGCTCCAATAGATACATTCGAGGCATCAACAAAAACATGGAATGGTAATACCCAATCTCGAGGTTTTAATATAGGAGCAACTGACAACATTCTCTTTAAAATCTGAAATGATTTTTCTTGAGGTTCAGACCATACAAAATCTACATGTTTTTTGGACAAGTGAGTAAGAGGCATGCATACATTGGCTAAGTATCTGTTGAACCTACTATGCCATTTGACTTGTCCCAAAAATCTGCTCAATTCTTTGACATTGTTAGATGCTTGAGCTAATTGAATCACCTCAATCTTCTTTACATCAATGGACATCCCTTCCTGAGATACCACATGGCCTAAGAAAACACCACTTCTGGGAGCGATTACACTTTTGCAAGGATTAAGGATAATCTGAATATCCGACACCTTTCAAAACACAACTTTAGATGTTAAAGATGTAAATTCCTTTTACCAAAAACTGAGAAGTCGTCCACAAAAATATCTTGCAAATAAGGCTCAAATGTTTTATAAGCTGTAAAATTAAATGATGGTGGTCCATTCTTGAGACCAAAATTCATAATTGTAGATGCAAAAGCTCCCCAATCTGTTATGAAGGTTGTTTTGTAGTAATCCTCCTCAGCGACTTTAATTTGATTGTACCTTGAGAAACCATCGAGAAAACTATACATCTCCTTCATTGCTACTGTATCCAATATGGCATCACAAAAGGGAATTGGAAAAGGATCAGTGATAGTAGCTGCATTTAACTTCATGTAATCAACACATACTCTAATCTTTCCATTTTTCTTTGGTACCACAATGATTGGTGATAACCATGTAACCTCATGGATTGGTTTGATAAACCCAACTGCTCAATAGCTTATCAGTTTCTTGCTTTACCTATTGAGCAAAGTTAGGGTTCATCATATACCTTTGCTGCACAATTGCAACTGCATCTTTCCTCATATTAATACGATGCTAATGCAACATTGATTCAATTCCTTTGACATTTGAGTAATCCCAAGAAAATACATCCTTATATTCTAGCAACAACTACAACAAATCCTGTAGTAATTCTCCATTTACATAAATACTGACATTGACCATTTTAGGATCATCCTCAGTGCCTAAATTCAACTCCTTTAGTTCATCCTGTTGAACTCTTTTAGAGCCATCAAACCTCTTGTTATAGATCTTATCCACCATGTCTCTGGTATTCTTGTTGAACTTCTTCTTTGGTACTAGAAGATACACTTTGATACATCAACCTAAGTACGCCGGATCCCTGAATTTCCTGACCCATAACAAGTTCCTCAACAATCTCTTCAGGTTCCTATTCTTTTTGTAAGATACTTGCAATATCCACCTCAAAAACTGGACTACAATCAGATTAGCCTGCAAAAAGGCTTCCTCCTCCTCATCTTCTACTTCTTCAGCAAGATTAATTGATTGAGAAAAAAATGGACTTTCTTTTGCCAAGAATATTCTTTTTTCCCAACAAAGTGATGAGAGCAAAGCGAACCCCGAACCCCCGACGGCCTCTAAAACACCGGGGACCGAATGGCGCGCCTCGAGCCTGTCAAGGTAAAGCAAATAGGGGGCACCACCTAGCTTCAGCGGCTAGGACGCAAACAACACACCACCATAACAAAGTTTTCATCCAAGAGAGATGGATGCTTGGGAGTAATGATGAAGAGGAAAGGGAATGAGATCGAGAGAGAGAGAGAGAGAGAGAGAGAGAGAGAGAGAGAGAGAGAGAGAGAGAGAGAGAGAGAGAGAGAGAGGGAGGGGGTATAGCGGCTTAGTACTTAGGCACCACAAAAGGATGGCGAATCCGCACACCCTTCACACATACACAAGCTCACTCCAAACACAAGATTAGGTGGCGATTCCGCACACCTCACATGGGCAAAACATTGCAAGAAAACATACTCACAAAACCTCAAGCTTTATTTAGAGAATAAGGCGATGAAATGGGGAGCATAGGGTAGGGGAATGAGAAGGGAGAGAGTGGTAGAGCACATGGCGGATAGGTGGGAGTTGATGGCGAAGACTCGCACGAGGGTTATGGCCATCATCCTTCATATAGTTGCCCTTCATCTTCCATAGCCAAGGGTGTAGAGATCATGCTCAAGACGAGCATGGTGATTGCGGTGATGGTGATGGTGATGGTGTGGGTGTGTGTGTGTGCACTAGGCACACACAGTGCATAGTGTGTTCTTTGGTGATGTTGTGTGTGTATTTAGTGTGATGGTGACCCCTCTTTATATAGGGGAGGAGGGGGGAGAAATTCCAGAATTTAGAAATGAAGAAATCATTATCTACATAGGCCATGTGACTGTGGGCCCCACTGGTCTGGCTGTGTGTATATGTGCCAGAACAGCAGTCTCATGAGAGAGAGACTAAGAGAGAGAGATGGGTTGATGAAAAAAAGTGAGAGGTGACATGGAGAATAAAGTAATTACAAGAGGGGAGAGAGGGGAGTGTGTTAAGAGGTGAATCTGTGTGCAGATGTGTGTGAACACAATAAAATCGGGTAACGACTGGGTGGGGATGGGTCTATGGGCACCTTTTTCAGTGAAATTGAGTGTGTGTGAGTGTGGGGGAGGCCATCTGGCTACAAGACAAGAGAGATTTCGAATTTTAGAGAGAGAGGGGGGTATTTGGATCATGGGAGAGTGTAGGAGAGAGAAAAGGGGGGTGGGGTATACTGTTTTGGAAGATAGCATAAGTTGCATGTGAGTTAGGGTGCATTATTGGTGAGTTATAATGCATTATTGGTGAGAGGTGGGGTAGCTTGAGGGGAAAGAGAAAGGAGAAAGGACAAGGGGAAGAGAGAGGGGGTTGACCTTTTGAGTGGAGGAGAGGAAAAGGGACACGCGGCGGGGCAACAGTGAAGAAAAAGGAGGCAATGTGGGGATGGGCTACCCCGCAGGCATGAGGTGACCTATTTTACCTTTCTTATATATTTACATAATCATACTTATTTTTTTCTTACTTTTTTCAATGCTTTTTATCACTCCCTCCCTAAGAGGGGGTTTTCATGGGGTGGGGACGAGAGTAGAGGGGTATGGGAGCTTGGCTTGTGAAAAGCCCCCATCATTAGCCCTCCCCTTTTGGCTAGAGGCATTCATGCCTCTAGCTCATCTGTTTCTTCTTTCGCTTAGCTATAGGATCCGATATCGAGTTGCCTTCTGAACTAGCCATTCCATTTGGCCATTGGTGAGATTTCTGGGATATTCATGAATTTGTAACAGGTCCGAGTGATAACTTGTTCCTTGGAATAGTGTCGGTTGATTAAAGGGGAAGCCCATGGCTTCCAGAACTTTGTGCCAGTGTCCTCCTGGATCCCAAGTGAAAAATAGGATCATTGTCTGCAATGTCTGAACAATAAAATTTGCATGCCAAATTGGACCAAATTTGTAACCACCAGTAGCGAGAGGGGAAATGAGCATCTTGGCTCCTGCAAAGACAGAACTGAAAATTATGATTCCCAAGAGTGTACCAAGAATCCACCATATATGGCCGCCTTGTTGGTGTGGTGAGCTCAAGTTGTCTTTAGAATCCTGATTACTGCCATGACTAGAAAAAACTGCGAGCATATCATGCTTCTTTTGGGTGTGCTCAAACATGTCAGCTTCCTTTACTGATGCTAATAGCAAGCACCTACCTTGCGGCTTAAATTCAAGCGTAATCCACTTACCTTTCTCCAAAGAGAGGATGCACTATTTGTAAAAAATTGTACCAAATTGCGAATGAGGTCTTCATTCTTGCATTCTATCAGGCTTTTGTCTATCCATGGCTCCTTTGCTCTTATCTCCATGCTGATCTTCTCTCTATATGTTATAGCAGCTAGCCATAGCCATAGGTCTGATGCATCCCATGCAAACACAATGCTGTGTTGTGGAGGAGTTTGGAACATCCTTAAAAGGTTGGCAACATATTGATCATCAAACTTACGATGAACATCCTCACATAAACTGGAGGCATTACCCATCTCCAAGTTTATAACACCCTTCAGTAGACTAGAGGCATTACCCATCTCTAAGTCTATAACACTACACAATAAAGTCTTGCTCGGCTGCCAAGCCTCTGGAGAAATATCCAACTCCACACCTTCAGTCATACTTACCTCTTCGTTATGGTCCTCAAGTGAAACTGCCTTGATGCAAGATTCCTTTAGCTTGCTACACTGTCCTGGGTCCATGCTGGTGCATAGGCTTCCGTTTTCAAAGCCCTCCCCTTTGATTGATATGTTGTCCACCTTCTGCAAAGCCTTGCTAGCAGGCTGGTTTTCCTCTTCTCTTGTATCTTTCATGCCCTTTGCATTCCTCTTACTCTGACGAGGCCTAATCAACACTTTACACCTTCTTACGCTTATGGCCCAATGTTGTCGATTGATTGCTTTGGTGCCTATTTCATTCAAGGTTAAAGATGTACTCACATTTGTAACACAATTTTCTTGACTTACCTCCCCCACCTGGGTAGCATCTTTTGATTCTTTAACCCCTTGTTCCACTGCTTCAGTTCTTTGAATAAACTTCTCACTTGATCCTTCTTCGGTTACCTTCATCTTGACCTCTTCTGCAAGACCAATGATACTTGGTGTGCGGGTACCAATTGATGGTGGGCGTAGGATGATTGTAAGTGGTGATTGTGGCGGTGGTTGCATTGGTGACTGGCGTTGAACTGGCCCTGGCTAGCTGTGGTTGCACCGCTAGTGGTGGGATTTGAACAGGTGGGATTGGTTGCCTGAGTGGCGGTGGTGTTCTTAGTGGAGAGATCTGATTCTGTCTCCCCCCTCTATTGAAATTCTGCCTCCTCGGGTGTGGGAAATAGTAGATTTCATGGCCATCTTCCCCGTAGTTGTAACAGTGGTACTCTGGGTTCTGCCTTCGTTGTCCTCTTCCTTGTTCTGGGTTCTTGCCAAGTGCATGCCCTTGCTGCACTAGATGCACAGATAAACTCTCTAGTTGGGTGGGGATACGACTCAGCGGGTCTTGCTCTTCTGATGCCTCCTGTGGTTGGACTCTATGATTGGCTGTTGCAGTCACTGGGGTTGGTTGGGCCGAGCTTGTTTCCTCTGACTCATTTACTCTTGCTTGCATGCGTAGCTTCTTGTCTTTAAGGCGGGCTACTTCGACTGCCAACTCATATGTTGCAGGAAACCTTCCCTTCACCTTCTCTCTAAGCGGAGACTATAGACCAGCAATGAAACGGTCCTTCTTTAGGAAATTAGGTGCTCCTTCACCTTCCTCCAGCGAGGCAACCCATCTCTCCCATAAGTCCACAAATTTGGACTCATAGGTGGCATACTCCAGCAGGCCTCCCTGCTTTAATTCTGTCAGTAACTGCCATAGCCTCTCCGAGGTTGTGCCTCCACCAAACCTCTTTACAAAAGTAGCCATTAACATATCCCATGAATTCTTGGTGGCCTGGGGCAATGCATTATACCAGGACTTTGCCTCTACTTTCATTAGTAGAGGAAAAATTCTAAGTCGTGAAGCATCATCATCTTTGTTGGAGACGATACAAGCAATGTCGAAATCATCCAAAAAGTCAGTGGTGAGATCCTCTCCCTTCTTTCCACTGAACGTGGGGAAAGAAACACTTGCCATGACTCAGGAAATTACAAACCTCTTTTTCTTTTTTCTTTTTTCTTTTTTTTAACATTACATTAACAGTAGCGGCTCATAGCAGCTTTTTACAGGGGTGGGTGGATAGGTTAAAACAAGATAAAGATTGAAACATTAAAGGAATGATGGTAATCTAATATGGGGAGAATGATAGGGTTCGGGGAATTGAGGATTTCTCCTAGTACCGCCGCACCGAATAGGTGTACGATCTTCTGCTGGTAGAAGACTTTCCTATCTACATAGATATTCACATGCATATGCTGCAAGAATATGAACGGGAATGCCGTTGGCCCATTTTCCATCATGCACAGAGGATGAAATACTTACTTATACTCTTACCGCGCCAGTGTTGATGAGTCTGCACATCCACAAGAGGTCATCGCCTTTCATGGGCTCTACCTTTCCTTCGTTGCTCAGCACGTACGGGGTGATGGCGACACGTCTGACCACTCCCAGCCTCTTGGCCAACAGCAATTGCAGGTAATTTCCGTAGTCGGCGTGTTGCATGAATTCTACTCCATTCAATTGCAAATCGTCCCCAGCCCACTGGGTTTCTCCCGTGGTAGAGAGCTTCTTCAGGATAAGTTGTACAGGGAGAGGAGGAAGATCCTCCACTCTCTTTCCAAAACAGCGAGAGCAGTAGCCGAACCACTCTTCTCTAGGACATGGGAATCTTCTTACCACTTCTTCTTCCGGATTGTTGAAGTGGATTGATAGCACTCGCATGCGTTGTGCAAATCGGTAGGCGACCTTTCGCCGCTTAGCTTCGGATGACTTCCTCTTTGGCAAACTGGGTACAACCCGGCTTTCTGAGCTTGAAGCACTTGCTTGGCCAGATGATTCTCCCTTCGGGGTCATGTGTTTCCAGACTGGCTTATCTTCTCCTTGCCTTTGGCTCGAGCAGCCCCTTTAGGCCACTTTGGAGTTATAACTTTGACTGTATTTTCTTTAGGGAAAAGAGGTCTCACCGTTTGCTTCCCTTCCTTGATGTGAATAACTTCTTTGCGATGAATGTTGATGTAGATGACTTCAGCCCTTTCGCTGCCTTCATTGCTGGCACTCATTGACAGTGTGCCTTGGTTGACAACAGTGATGGCACTTCACCGACCTCCCACTTGATGCTCTCAATTTATAGTTAGAACGAGCGACACGAGATAGAGAGTTTACCTCTTGAATGCTGACGACATTGCAGCCTGGCAGTAGCACCTCAATGAATGCGGCTAGTGCCTCCTTCATCTCTTCTTCTTCCGTCCTCCAGTTAAAAAATTCCTTCAACCATTCGTCCATGATTGATAGTGGGCGACACTTTTAGCATTGTAAACTGAAGGATGAGAGCAAAGCAAACCCCGAACCCCCGACGGCCTCTAAAACACCGGGGACCGAATGGCACGCCTCGAGCCTCTCATGGTAAAGCAAATAAGGGGCACCACCTAGCTTCAGCGGCTAGGACGCAAACAAAACACCACCATAACAAAGTTTTCATCCAAGAGAGATGGATACTTGGGAGTAATGATGAAGAGGAAAGGGAATGAGATCGAGAGAGAGAGAGAGAGAGAGAGAGAGAGAGAGAGAGAGAGAGAGAGAGAGAGAGTGAGGGAGGGGGTATAGCGGCTTAGTACCTAGGCACCACAAAAGGATGGCGAATCCGCACACCCTTCACACATACACAAGCTCACTCCAAACACAAGATTAGGTGGCGATTCCGCACACCTCACATGGGCAAAACATTGCAAGAAAACATACTCACAAAACCTCAAGCTTTATTTAGAGAATAAGGCGATGAAATGGGGAGCATAGGGTAGGGGAATGAGAAGGGAGAGAGTGGTAGAGCACACGGCGGATAGGTGGGAGTTGATGGCGAAGACTCGCACGAGGGTTATGGCCATCATCCTTCATATATTTTCCCTTCATCTTCCATAGCCAAGGGTGTAGAGATCATGCTCAAGACGAGCATGGTGATTGCGGTGATGGTGATGGTGATGGTGTGGGTGTGTGTGTGTGCACTAGGCACACACAGTGCATAGTGTGTTCTTTGGTGATGTTGTGTGTGTATTTAGTGTGATGGTGACCCCTCTTTATATAGGGGAGGAGGGGGGAGAAATTCCAGAATTTAGAAATGAAGAAATCATTATCTACATAGGCCATGTGACTGTGGGCCCCACTGGTCTGGCTGTGTGTATATGTGCCAGAACAGCAGTCTCATGAGAGAGAGACTAAGAGAGAGAGATGGGTTGATGAAAAAAAGTGAGAGGTGACATGGAGAATAAAGTAATTACAAGAGGGGAGAGAGGGGAGTGTGTTAAGAGGTGAATCTGTGTGTAGATGTGTGTGAACACAATAAAATCAGGTAACCACTGGGTGGGGATGGGTCTGTGTGCACCTTTTTCAGTGAAATTGAGTGTGTGTGAGTGTGGGGGAGGCCATCTGGCTACAAGACAAGAGAGATTTCGAATTTTAGAGAGAGAGGGGGGTATTTGGATCATGGGAGAGTGTAGGAGAGAGAAAAGGGGGGTGGGGTATACTGTTTTGGAAGATAGCATAAGTTGCATGTGAGTTAGGGTGCATTATTGGTGAGAGGTGGGGTAGCTTGAGGGGAAAGAGAAAGGAGAAAGGACAAGGGGAAGAGAGAGGGGGTTGACCTTTTGAGTGGAGGAGAGGAAAAGGGACACCCGGCGGGGCAACAGTGAAGAAAAAGGAGGCAAGGTGGGGATGGGCTACCCCGCAGGCATGAGGTGGCCTATTTTACCTTTCTTATATATTTACATAATCATACTTATTTTTTTCTTACTTTTTTCAATGCTTTTTATCACTCCCTCCCTAAGAGGGGGTTTTCATGGGGTGGGGACGAGAGAAGAGGGGTATGGGAGCTTGGCTTGTGAAAAGCCCCCATCAATAGGAATAATGATTACCCGTTTACCCTTGGTAAGAACCACCTGATTCTCACCCCAATCCTGTTTTACCTTGGCTAACCTAAACCAAGGCCTCCCCAATAACATTTCATAGGAAGCATCTTCTTCATTCATCTTGAGTAGTACAAAATTCACTTGAAACTACATACCTGCAATCTGAATGGAAGAGTTCCTCAAAATTCCTATAGGGTGGACCCTTCTCTAATCTGCCATTTTGACCTAGAGAGGTGCTGGTTCCAACTTTTCTAAGCCCATTGTAAGATACACTGACTCAAGTAGAATATTGACTCCAGATCCTCCATCCAACAATACCTCATCAAATATCTAGTCTTGTAAAGTAACTTTAATCACTGGGACCATAAAATCCACATCAAAAGGATGAATTGTGTTAACACCAGGTTCCCCTCTTGCTGACTTGGAATTTTAGAGTGCTTATCCAACAATTTATGCAATAGTCTTTCTTTAAAGACTGGTACTAGAAAGCATTTGATCCAAAGATAAATGTAAAGGAGAATGAATGAGTACCTCACACTTATCAAGTTCAAATACCTCAAACTTCTCTTGATGTTTTAGTGGTTCATTGGAGGAATCAAAATTATCCTCCAAAACCTGATGTTGTTGCTTCTTTTGAACATGTTTATGCACCCAATCTCTTACTCTTTTTTGTTGCCCTGGTCAATAGGACCCTTGGCCTTAGACCTTGTTACAACCAACACATCAATCTCCTGTTCCATCTGCTCTGGATTATTGCAATCAATTTCTCCCTCTTCATACTCCTCTATCTGAACTATTGTTGCTGATCGAGTATCTGGTCCCTGATAAATAGGATTATCATTGATAATGACATTGGATTGTGCCTATGGTTGATTTCGAGGAGGTTGTGGAGGACCTACTTGCTAGTTCTCCTGATTAAAATGAACGACTAGAATACCTCTTTCTTCTCTATGTTTTACTCATAACGCAGAACGGAGACCAACACAATGACTAGGGTCACCACAATAAACACAAGGCATTACTCCTTGGGGCCTTTTTTGATTTTTATCCTTGTTTCTTTCAGGTCCTCTTTGATTTCCCTATCCAAGTGGTCTTCCTCGAAATGGAGCCACCTGATTTGCCTCTACTAAAAAACTACCCTGAGCAGTACATGAAGGTGGTTTATTCCTCTGCTTTGGATTATACCAACATTGAACAGTTGTACGACCATTATTCTCACAAATTTCATAGAACCTTTTGTCTTTAGGAGCTATAACCGAATATTCAATACTCTTTAATTGTTGAATCAAATCAACCTCATCACCTGTCTTATCCTTCTTTTTATTATCAGGAGTCTTTTCTTCTTCTTATCCTCCACATTAGATGAACTCTCTGAATCCAATTCAGCAGAAGATGTTGTACTTGACTCAAACCCCAATTCAAAATCCTTACTTCCTCTGTTGTTAGACTTGGTCATGCCAAGCCTTTTCTCAACTCTAGAAGCAGCCTATACCAGGTTATTGAAACCACCTGCAATATCAATACTGGCCACATCATTTTTAATACCACTTCTCAAGCCTTTTAGAAAATAACCAGCTTTCATTAGTGGATCTTTCATTGCCCTGTAATCTTTCAACAAAAATCCTGAATTTCTGAGCAAAATCCTCTACAAGAATTGTACCTTGTTTGATACGATAGTTTGATAGGATCTGTGTACACCACCTGATATCCACTAGATTGCCATCTCGTTCCAAATTGCACCACGTGACAATCTGCATCTTCCTTAGACTTTCCTTTGATATTTGCTGATTTAATATGTGAATTAGGAGGTGGTTGGGCCATGGGGATAGGATTTGGGATTATTCTAGGTCTTTGCCTGTTAGAAACCCTCATTGGATCAAAGTGGAGTCATCTTCTACTTGTCGCAGGTCCTCTTGTCAAGAGTAACACCCCAAAAAATTTCCTCATTGCCCTTCCCTTTGCTGCACCAAAACTCTCCACACCAGAATTTAACAGCGATTCTTTAGGTGGTGGATCAATTCCATCATCATTAGAAACATCATCATAATGAAATGGATCTGTGATGCCTGTTTTGGCTTGAGTCCATGTATAATATATACGAGAGATTTTTTGACCCCTATGGGACATGCATCCTCCCAAAAAAACATCCATAAGCATGATACCAAACAACTTCTTATGACCTCAAAAAGAGGGCATAAGATGCCGGATCACCAAATGTGTTGTGGTTCATCAGCACAGATGAAACTGAATCATAACACTACCCATAACCTTACAAAACTCTGAATTTCATTTAGAAACACTGAAGTAATACATATAAGAGATAAGATGGAACAAGATAGTAACTCAAAACAGAACTCAAAATCACTTCATTCATCAAGGAAAAAGCTACAACTTCATCCCATTTCAGTGGGATTTTATAGAGCACATAGTAAAATTATAATCTATTTCACTATAAACTGGTTATAACAACCTCAGTCTTGATACACACTAACTGTTAAATATCCGATTCACTACAATTCGACTGACCATAATGAGACTTATTACAATCCGACTGAGCATATCCAACTAATCATCAGCAAAACATATTTGACTGACTACTAAAGTTACATGTTGATGTGCCTGTCAACAAGGGCCACTCAAACCCATTCGCTAAGAACACTACCATCCTATACGGGAGAGCACGAGGCCAAGTCAGATGTGTTTGTAGTCCCATCACATAAATTGTCTTCCAACAAGGTCATCAATTCAAAAGGGTTGATGATAATCTTGTCAACATCAATCACCTGTACTATAACTTTAGCTGATTTTCTTAGAATAAGATCAAATATGTGGACTACTGTGGGAAAATTCCTAGAGTAATTTGGCGTCAAAAAACCAATGACTCAAATCGAGGAAGGGATCAAAGAGATGAAAATGCCTCAACTAAACCCTAGGCCATTACCATTAAACAAGGTAGGCGTGTATTATAAGGGAGAAGATGTAAACACCACTCTTCATGTGGAATTCCAAGGTATAAAAACCATTGTAATCCTTGACAATGCAGTTGGTGTTTCCATCGCAACAAAATAGATTTGGAAAAAATGGGAAAAACCAGCAGTGAGGGCTACCATGATGAAACTGCAACTTGCAAGTGGACACATGAAAAGGCCCATAGGACTGTTTGAAAAAGTAGTAGTTACTTCTTGTGGCATTGAGTATAAGAATACCTTTGCTATTGTTGACTTTAGCAGGTCGAAGAACAACACCATAGTTACAAGGACGTGAAGTGAACGTATGGAGGAGTTTGATTCCACTACTATAGCATGATCAGAACTTGCACCACGGTTGGGTAAGCCTAAAGAATTGTGGATGTGTGGAGCTTCGCAATGTGGAAACTTAAAGCAAGAGGAATGCATCCTAGAAATGTAAATTCAAGATAAGGATTATATCCTTAAACCCTTTCTTGTAGAAGCTTTAGAGCCACTTGAATGGAAACACATCTTGGCTACTCTAGATGTGTGTGCTATTCAAGACAATCCAACAACGATTTTTTGTGATAAAGATGGCTATGATTTCATCTTTTACTTTTTGTAGTGAGTGTAATACAGGAAACAAAGACAAAGAAGAAGATGAGTTCTATGAATCTGTAGAACACTTGGATTTCAAGAAGATGTTGACAATCAAAATAGACAAACCAACAAGTGACACATATGACACTTTAACAAATGCACGTTTTTATGATTGTCCAGATCAAAGACTCATGAACCAATGTCACTGCTATAATAATAAAGACTATCAAATTCCAAAATCTTCGATGCAAACAAAACTGCAACAAGCATCTTCATACGTGGATCCCATACAAGAAGAAAAGACCCAAGAAGAACACAACCATGTCAACGGCTAACAATGCTCTACTCAATTGGATAGAGAAGTCCTCCCAGAAACTGCAATCCAAGAGCAAAAAAATAGTAACTTTCCATAACCAGCCAAACCACCAAGGAAAGTGCTAGAATTCAACCTTGCTGAGGATAGTAGAAAAAATGATGATTCTTATGGAATTCCTATCAAAAACTCATGTCATCACCCTCACTAGTAGCTTCAATAACGGCCAAGAAAATCCAAAATAAAAGAACAAGCAGTGAGAGCCAAAAAATTCAACAAATATGGATACCAAAGAGCCAGCTCGGCCAAAAGCAAGTATGGATCAAGAAGACAAATACCTCTGGTGAAACATCAGAAGATCCATCACCAAAAGGAAAATAAGTGAAGTCTGCAAGGACCGCTAGGAAAATTACAAAGTTGCAAGCTATTGCAACTCAAATTTGGGTTCCAATAATTTTGATTCAAGCACAAAAAGTTCATGAGTTTATTTGGATTCCAAAACAAAAAAAGTATCAACTCCCAAATCTAAATCCCATCCTCAACTAAGCATACAAGGGATGAAGCAAAGACCGTTGCTGAGTCCCATGAAGACAAGGTGGATCCCAAAGAAGTTGCTTCAAGCACGAAAAAAGCAGGGAAAAGTATGGATTCCCAAATGAGCATCATTAACAAAATAACTAGTAATCACAAAAAAAGTGGGTCTCAAAGAAAAGTAATTAAACTACTGCCAGTGCATCGTCGCTTGAACTTTTCAATTCCTCCTAAATTATAGTACAATTAGAAGCAAGCAAGTCGATCTCACTTCACCACTACATGCTACCAAGGCTTACAAATCAGGAGATGAAGTGAATTCATAGGAAAATCTCAGAATCAAAATAACCGAAGGCAACCAAAGAAGAGATCACCAAATTTCTCTATGACCTTCAATCAAGCAAATGACATAGGAGCTTCAAAGACCATCACATTTCTTAGAATAGGAAGCCTCGCCAACAATTACCAATAAGAAAATTTCTTATACCCACATCTTCACAACATAATTTTTTTCCATGCATAATAGGGCTACATTACAAGGCCTGGATAGGCACAATTTTTTAAATTCCCAATTACAACACATACCCTTGACAATACCGTGTCATCCAGGAGGACTCCAAATAGGAGGGGGTAGGAATTCTCAATGCGCACCTAATATTTGAATATTAGAGGTCAATGTTTTGTGAGTTGTATCGAATTTTTGCGTTTGATTGTGATGATTTTTGACAAAATTTAGAGTATATGCCCTTATAATAGCGTACAAGAGGAGTACGGGGGCAAAAGCCATATATGAGCCCCTAGGGACATGTGCACAATGTACATAGCATTTAAAATTCTATTCGAATGATTTTGCTTTTTTTTGAGTTGTTTTTTGGTTTTATTTAGTTATTTATTGAGATTTTCCTTTATTAAAAGAACAAAAAAAAGAAAAATCCATAATCTAGATGAAGAAAACACTTAAGAGATGCCTGATCTATACAAAGAGAATAAGGTACAAGAAAATGATGAAACTTCACGAGGAATGTCTCAAAAGCCATATGCACAAGGTTATAATTTAAGAGGTAAGAAAAGAATGATGATCAATTTTCAACAACAAATGAGTCCAAAAATGACTGAGAATGGTAATGAAGCTCCAAGATGGCCTACAGAGACAAAGGAAATTGGTGATGATGAGATTAAAGAAAGCACCCATCAAGTGTAAAGTTGTATATCAACCACTTCACACGACTACAAAGCCGTTTACAGGAAGTAGATCTTTATACAGGAAGTAGATCTTCTATCTTGTATGTGAATTTATGAAACCTAATAAACAAAAGGGGCTAGCCGTACTGACAAGAACAAAAGGGGCAAAAATGACAGTTCAATCATCTTTTGTGATAGATATCTGCAAGAGGGACCAAGGATCCAGTCAAATTTTGGTCATCATCACTGGTTCTACATGTGTTTAGCAGTCAGAAGGTGCTAAAGATTCTTGTCTGGCGTTCTTGAGACTGAAATCCAAAAAGTTAGCTTGTAAAGCCAAATGCAAGTCCAAATCAAGCTAAACTTTGTCGGGAGGCTACAAATAGATAATATAAGCTAAGGGTTTTTATTAATTAAAAAAACTAGTTAGCCAAAGATGCATTTAAAAAAAAATTAAAGTGACAATAGCCACCTACATATCCTGTTTATCATGTATATGAGCTTTGGGGACAAATGGACAATGATAGCTCATAGATGATCAACTATCACAAGTGATGTCAGATAAGGCCCTTTTGAGGCAAGTAGCCACCTACACATCCTGTACATCATGTATATGAGCTTTGGGACAAATGGACAATGATAGCTCATAGATGAACATCTACCTCAAATGATGTCAGATAATGCCCTTTGGAAGCAAGTGACTAATTTGGGGAATTAGCTGGGGTTTTTCAGGCTTTAATTAAGTCATGTATCAAGTAGAAGTAGTATAATGATTTACATAGCACACAAAAGCTAACAATGGAAAATGAAACTTTGATCACCTTGATGGAGGAAGAAAGGAGTCACCAATGAAGAAGAAGAGCAGACACAAAGGGTAGACAAAACAACCTTCATAGGGTTACATATCGTGTCCTTGATGAGGTGGATTGAATGTTGGACATGGGTTTTGAACCTCAAATCAAAAAAATTATCTCCCAAATTTGGCCTGACATGTAGACTTTGTATTGGAGTGCAACTTGGTCTAAAGAAGTTGCAAATTGTAGAAGTTGTTTTTGAGAATGAGAAATATTCCAAATTGACAGATTTACTAGAGCAAGTGATGGATGGAGCTTTATCTATCCATGATGATAAGAGTCAAGCTGAACAATATTGGGTTCTTCTGAATTTAGATTTGGCAATATCCCTATAATGACAGCAGTAGATGTTGCAGCTCGGGGCTTGGCACTGAAGGACATAAAGTTCGTCATCAATTATGATTTGCATGGATCATAGTTCTTGTTGTGGTTTGACAAAGTAAAAGCAGTAGAGCACAAAAGAAAAAACAAAAACATAGACAACACTGACATTGACAACCAGTTCGTTTTAGGGACAATATGCATTCAAGGGGGGAGTGTTGACTCGTGAATCAACAACATGATATAACTCAACAAAGTCTTACTTTTTGAGAGTAATGAAATGCTGTGGAATATGGTTAAAAACATCACTTGTAATGAGTAGTTAGTTTAGTTTCAAAAGTTGAGGTGCAATGGCACCTCTAGATTGTACATACAAAGACATTTTACCTTCAACTCTATTTTAGGTTTAACCTATGGTAGCCTTACTATATTAGGTTCCTAGGTCATTTTCTAAGAAGACCTTTTATCATAATCAAGTTTTGAGTTTCTATCGACTGTGTGTGAGAGAGAAAGAGAGAGAGCATGAGCTTCATCCTGTCCATACTTCCCACTCGTTCATAGCATAAGAAAGCCAACTGCACCATCGTGCTAGGCTCGGCAAGAACTACACATAAACACCAATCATTCCAATGAAGACGGAGCAAATGTGCCTGCACATCTATGAGATATTTGTGTAAGTAAGTATACCAAATGATGTCTGGTTTCTATGTAAAAGTACTCATATTAGAATCGTGGTGACATAAGCTACACATAGGTACTCATAGATTTTAGTTTTGAGCACTTCCAATATTTTTCTATGTCTTCATACGTGTTTCCTGCAAATGAATCTAGAGTGAGGGTTTTAAGTCTAGAGGCTTTGGAACATATGTATCCTAGTAAGGGGATGGTGTTCCTTAAGTTTCATACAATTTTACTATGATTTGGTGAGTTTCCTTTTGTTTGTGTGCATGTGGATTGGATGGTGTAGTTGAGAGCAATGAGATTCTAGATTGTGGTTTAGTTGGCCTTCCAGAGTGTTGTATGTGTGGGATGGTCTCAACTTGACAAGCTAAAGAGATTGCCTATGTGCATCTATCATTTCATTTGTGTCCTCGATTGACATTATGTTGATCTAGGTTGTGTTGTATGCACTTTATAGGTGGTGTGATTCCCTCCTGCAAGAATGTTGCTTCAAGGTATAGACTAATATATAGTTGCCCTTTTGAAACTCCTTATTTATTACATACTTGAAACCACTTAGAAAGAAGCATTCAAAATCACACAAAAGTCTTTGGAAGCACTTCCAAGAACTTGGAAGCCTTTGAAATTTATTTAAAGCACTAAGAAGAAGTCATGATCACTAATCAACACATGGAGGTACTTAGAAGAATTTGGCATGGTAGCCTACAAGAATGGATTATCAAGCACTTGGAAGACCATGATTTGGAAGCACTTGGATACACTATTAGGAAATCATGAGAAGTTGGAATCATTTATCAATCCCACTCAAGCATTATATAGCAAGGTTAAGTACTATAAAGGACTACCATACACATGAAAACAATTGGAGGCACCTTCAAGATGTAAATGCATTACAAGCACATAGTAAAGTACCTAAATGAAACTAATTAAAGCATTATGACACACTCCCAAGATGTTTGGGATAATATACTTGAGGCAAATTGACTAGATGTAGTGGATGTACTACATGTGCACTCTTGCCTATTCTTTTTTAAACAAAAAATTTCTTGTTTGGTGAGATGCAGGTTTCCACCAACTAGAATTGAAACACAAATTCTTTGATTTTGGTCGTTAAGATGCTTCCTCTATGCAGTGGACAGTGACAAGAATCTAAGGGAAGTGCCATCTCCTCCACATCGTGTCGCAGCCAAAGATTGGCAACAATGACATTTATTTGGTGAAGTACTAAAGCCTTGGAAACATCTCTATTGCTTATTTGATTGCTACCCCCGCTTGCTCCATTGAGTCATGCCATGATAGTAGCCCATTTAAAAAAACAACTCATTATTTGAATGATGTGTCTTCACCTCAAATAATGCATGATAAATGTTAGAGAAAATGACTCTCTCGATATTTTTTGATGTGGGTTGCAACACTGAGAACGTTGGATGGAGGAGAAGTTGCTATAGAACCCTCTTTTGAAGACCCTAAGAAAGCCCGTTTTTTTAGTATGCCAACACTTACAATTGTCCTAGAGATTTTATTTTCCTCTTGCTCATCAATGTCACCATCCTCACACATTCATGGCATCCTCTTCTAAATGCTTATTTGTTCCATCTTCTTTGTAGACTAGTAGTTTTGTAAACCTGGAAGAATTTCCCTTGGGGTGTGTTTTGTAATAGACCATGGAGGAAGATATAGGGTGTCTATACTGCCATTGTCAACATCATGTGATTCCATGTGGAATGAGTAACGAAGCTAATGATACAAAAAATAAGACCATCAAAACACAACCATAGTTCTCATACGGAGAGAGAGAGAGAGAGAGAGAGAGAGAGAGAGAGAGAGAGAGGACACTAAGATGCTATTTGCTAAGATACTACAACAACCATACAATGAGAAAGCTATCAGCTATTAAATATGTTGTGCTCCGAAGTAGCTGCCGAGGCTATGAAGGATAGAGACAAAGTTAACCATAACAAAAGCACAACTAAGGAGCCCAAGAGAAGAGGCAATGGAGAGAGAGAGAGAGAGAGAGAGAGAGAGAGAGAGAGAGAGAGAGAGAGAGAGAGATATGACAAAACAACAATTCTAGGGAGGGAGGGATCCATTGAGTGAGCACTACAAAGTCCAAAAGTAGTGGTGGCAAGAGAATATTCAATAGCATTTAATGATCCAATACATTTTTCTATACGTTTAAAAATTTCAAGCTCACCTCCCGCCGGCTATGAGTAGGCTGCTTGTACTAGAGCAACAACAGCTTAGTGTAACTACCAGAAGTGTGTTGGGAATAGCGTTTACCAAAAAACATGGTTAGGATAGTAAAACCAATAGGTAGAGTTAGTGTTACCAGAACTAGCTACCCTTGGTAGTTGTAGTGACCAAGTATGTGTGAGTGTGTGTTTACCATAGCAAAAGATAGAAATTAATTATTATGTAAAGCATAATGTAAAACCCACACAAGGCAACAACTCAAAACAAGTTTGAGTGCAGCTGGTTGGATGACAGATTTTGTAGCTAGATATAGTGATTCAGGATAGAATCAGATTCCCCATATGCTATCAAGGTCAGATGTTGAGTTGTTGTGACAAAGTGTGTGTGTGTGTGTGTGTGTGTGTATGTTTCAATAACAATATAACATATACACCAAAGAATCCCTTCAAATTACAAAAGACACTAGAAACTATGTCAATGAAAAGGTGGTATGATTCCCATTCATAGTACAGAATAGTCTTTATACATAAGTGTTGAAATCAAGAGCCAGAAGATATAATAGTTCACCATCTTCAAGTCAAGGAACTTTGAAAAACCATAGTTGAGAAGGTAACCCTCACCTGCACCCATGGAAACAACACAACATATAGTTAGTATTGGCATTGTATGCACGTGATGCATGGGTATCCCACGTGTTATAGATGTCACCCATCTAATTTTCTTTCAAAGACAAATAGTAAAAACCATAACATATATTCACAAATGGTTTCATTAACAAAGGGTTGCAGGGAAACAAAATGGAGCCCTTTTTGTTTTGCAATTCCTCAGGAGATAAAGGTTGGAGACTAGTTTTATGAGGTTTTTTAGCCTTGAAGTGGGCCACATATACATGTTTTTGCCGCTCATACACCTACATATGATAAGACATTTGATAGTAATTCCTAACTCCACAAGGTGAGAAAAAAACAGTGCCACAAATACAAAATGGTTCAGTAGAAGATGCTATTCAAGTACCTCTATCAGCATATGCATGAGGAATACTCACAACCATCAAATAGTTCAGACAACATTCCATTTCAATGCCAAAAGTCACCTGAGATTGAGTTGGAGCAGCCAACTCCACAATAGCCTGCTTAACCTTGCCCTTTGCCATAGATCTGACACTTAACACTACCCCTTTGCAGGTAAAATCCTCATAGCTCTAATGTACAGACACTTCTCCCAAATACTCACACACACACACCACCAATGCTAAGTGAGCATGAAAAGCTCACTTTTTATAGGGTTTGGAGAAAGTGGCCACCTTACTTATTAGCCGTATGGCCGGCCCGACTTCAAGAGGGGGATGGTGTAGCAATGCCTCCATGTGCACACACACACACACACACACACACACACACACACACACACACACACACACACACACACACACACACACACACACACGCATACACACACACACACACACACACAGAGAGAGAGAGAGAGAGAGCACTTAAGAGTGTAGTATGGCAAACCCATTAGGAGAGAGCCACCTTGATATTAAGCAAAAGACGACATCATTTACAGAGCTAGGTAACCCGCCCATAATCCACTTAGTATCTAAGGGTTAAGTTCCATTACGGTACTACCTTACAAAACTTACGTAGTTAATTTAAGCGAGTTATTCTCTAAAAATATCCTAGGCCAACAATCCTAGCAAAAATATACCAGGGAAATAGCAATACAATAAAACAATCCATGTGTGTATGTGTGTGTGTGTGTGTGTGTGTGTGTACCAATGCCAATATCAATATAAGTAAGTACTAGCTTCAATACCATTATATACAGTACTAGTACAACTGGTAACACCGACGAAACTGATATGCAATCAAGAAGAGTGTCGTTCACTACACCATTAAATAATGCTAATGACAGTTTAGGAGCTTAAACTCCCATTACAGATCACTTCGGTCTGTTAACAGCTCCACAATTCATCAAAAAGAGATAATTAAACGAATTTGCCTACATACGAGTAAAATCCTATTGTGTCAATTCCATCTGTTTGATTTTTCTTCAATCACTGTCTATGCCAAAGCTTATTTCTTCTCCTATGACTATTTACAAGTCCTTCTTGATCTCTTCTTGCCTAAGCTGATGAGAAAGAGTCTCCTTGGTTGCCTTGTTTGCAAAGCCCTTGCTTAAGCCTTGCCGAGATCTATCAAGAGAGAGAGCACGCTGTCGTGTTGTGACATGTACATAGTGGGAACACATGCTACAAGAGTTATCTTGTAACTTTTTAGATACATAATTATATTTCCTATAATGTACATATGCATATGTAAGTATAAAAATAAGCTTTCTATCTCATCTTATTATTTATCTCAAGGGTAATGTATTCTTACTTTACCATCAAAAAATACTATGGGAAAAGTGTCAATAGCTCCGCCTCTTTAACTTGGGGCAAAAAGCATTGATTCTTTATTTCTACTATTTCATTATCATCTCACACCCTAGCTAGATCCTATATCTAGGGTAAACTCCAATATATATATATTCTATGTATTTTTTATACTTTTCTTATATTTCTTTTTAAATAGCTACTAGGAGAGAATCAAATCCTAGTGGGACACTAGGTGGCATGATTTCAAAGATACACTTATTTTAATGCATTATTGCAAGCATGATTACAAAAATTTGTCAAGGAGCAATGTCATGCTTGCATATGGCATGAGGTGTCCTTTGGAATTAAATGAAAGTCTAGGCTAAGGAGACCACATGAAGACTTTTGCTTCCATAAATGGACCCTATTTTGATGAATTTTTTACACAAGGTTCCAATCCGAATTGGAAAACGATTTTAAAATGAAAATCATAGCTAATGAGCTGAAGTGTTTGCCCATATTTTTACTTTTTTATTTGGAGCCACGATTGAGGAGATATGATCAAAATACTGGACCCCAGTCTGCCCACATCATGCAGGGACAGCTCATTTCCAACTTTTCCAATTCCTGTTCACACTGGCTCCTCTCTTCTTGTGTAAACCCTTGGGGGTTCCCTTCACCTACACCTATAAAAGGGGACCTGTTCTTCCTTGGAAGGAACTCAAGCATTCAAGCCATTGATGAGAGGAATTCTCGAGGGAGTGAGTAGTAATGCCTAATTGTACTTAGCCATTAACATAAGCCCAAGCCTACACTTTCTTCTAGAGGGAGACTAGCCATTCTTGCAACAAGCTAACCTTGGAAGATCAACTCTAATCAAAGAAGGTCTTGCACTTGGTGTATCAATCAAAGTGGAATTATCCACTCTTCTTCTCTCTCCCATCAATAATGGTGCCGAAGGGTTTCAAGTAAGATGTGTTCTACATTGATGTTTTCTTGATTTCTTGTTGTTTTCATTTTCATCTCGAATCCAATATATATATATATATATATATATATATATATATATATATATATATGTATCTAATCTCATCTCCTTACCCAAACCTATCTCTCTCATTCTTAGTAATTCATCCTCTTTAGGTTCTCTTTGCTACATGTACATCTCTCCCCGCAGTATCCTTATTGCCTACGGGCAAGAATAGGGCTTGGGAGGGAAACTTCTCATCTCTTCACTTCTCTCATATCTACATTTCTCACATACTATCCTAGATGAATAACCCACATGATGATCATTTCTATCGCTTTCACTCTGTACGATCTATTAGAATTAACGTATGGATTAGCCGTAAAATACACTTTCAACAACGTATAGTGTTTCTCTTCGGCCCTAAAAGGCTCAATGAAATACTTCTATCACTGGATCCCATCATACTACCTCTCATAGACTATAATTTTTCTTTTGATGTAAGCGTAGTTATCTTGCTATGAACCAAGAGGATTTGTACACACAATTAATCCCAATCACTAGACAAAATATATATATTATGGTAAGCACAAAACTACAATTCCAAAGAACAATTCGTAGCCTATTTGGTCAGCCAAGATTGAATGCCATTAAATCATCCATTAACCCTTTCATATTACCCACGATACGATATGACCATAGCCTTGATGTTTTCATCTTCGTATTGTTTTGACATTCTCTTTTGCGTTCTTTCTTTGTGTGTGAGTGCAAGAGAGAAAGAGTGAGTCTTCTTTGATTGCACTTCTTTCCAAACCCTAGTCTTCATGGCATCTATGGTTTAACTCCTTCATATAGTTTTATTGAGTTCTCTCACAAACTCTCACAGCCATAAGCCCGGTGCTTTCCTGGCAAGACCCCAAATTTCTCGACATATTTTTGGTGAACCCGACGTGAATCTGCTAGGGTGAGAGTTTGTGGGTAACCATGGGTGATCATGTTGAGCAACAGGGTATGCATTTTGACCCAGCAACAATGCAAATGTTTCAAGCATTTGCAATGTTCATGCAACAACAACATGCTACTGAAAGAAGGGAGATTTCAGCAACGAAGGCCATACAAGCGGTCGTCAACAGAATGGATCAGTTCAATGGAAAAGATGTAACCACGTACTTACGCGAGTATGTGAAGGAGATGGAGCTGCATCGCGTGTCAGAAGGTGAGATGATTCAAAGCTTTGAGCTAGTTGTTGCTCCAGAAATTAGGGAGCATGTTAGGGCAATTAAAGATGGGCATGGGAGAAATTGGGAAGAACTCAAAGTAGCTTTAAAGGAGGAATATTTCATGGAGGACTCTGAGAGAGTGACCAAAAGGACATTCTTAGAATGGGTAGTCAAGCCAAAGCAAGGACTATCAATAACAGAGCTACTTAGGGAATTTGAGCGGCATTATGCACAACTCACTAGGACAGAAAGGGCCACACTAGATGAAGAGAAGACAGATCTTTTCTTACAAGCTGCAGGTAAAGAGTTTCAAGAAAATTTGGAGCTTCTTCTTGAAGATAAAGATGCTGAGCAAGGACTAAAGACCGATTGGAATGAGGTTGAAGGTGCTGTCTCACTGCTTGCCAAACGACAAAGAAGAAGGGACAAGATGGTAGTAAACACTACAAGTCTTTCCACCTCAACTTCTGACAAAATGGTAAAGCCTACTTTTATCGCTCCTAAGTTTGATGAGTCCATGCTAGATGAGCTTGTGAAGGGAATGCGTGACTTGAAGGTGAAGTTTGCAAAGCTTGAAGAAAAAGGCCAACCATCAGGGCCACTTCCTAGGCAAAGACAACAGCCCAAAGAAGGGTTTGTTAATAGATGTATTTGGTGTGATAGTACAAACCACGTAAGAAGGGATTGTGATGATTTTAGTGATGCTTTGTCAAAAGATGTTGTCTTTTTTAAGGATGGTAAAATCCACTTAAGAGAGACAGGTCTACCCTTGAGAACTAACTTTGGGAAGGGGGGAATGCAAACCTTAGTTGAAGATATGGCAACCAAGCATGCCACCTCTTCAGTTGAGGCAGCTACTTATGGAGTCAAAATTGAACATTTTTGTGATGAAGAAGTGAGTGACCATCATGGTCAAATTTGGCCAAATGTCATGCAATTAGCTACAAAGGGAAAGCTTACAAAAGAGATTCTACATGAAGCAGGTGATTGCATACGTCTAGAAACAGGATGGAATGATCCAGTGGACTCATTGTCAGTGCATGCCTACATTACAAAATGCCAACAAAATGAGGCAATTGTAGAAGAGAAGCGCAGACGTGAGAATGCTGATGAAGGACCATCAAAAAGAGCTTCTAGAAGTGGGGGAAGAAGCGACTCAATGCCTTCTCAAACACCCTCAACACAAGGAGCATCTCCACCTGAAGTACTCATGGAGGAGTCTACAACAGGAAAGAAGAAAGAGCCAATGAAAGGTAAGACAAAAGGCCCAACTTATAAACTACAATCTGATATTGAGGTTGCTACAGATTTAAAGAAAGTCTTGGAGGAAAGGATCTTGAATAGCAAGATTGAGTTTACTCTGGGAAAAGTTCTTGGCATTGCAAAGCGTGAATTCCATGAGGAGATCATTGACATCATCAAGAGAAAGCGGCAAACCCTTGCTGAAGTTTCTCGTCCACAGGTTGAAGAGGAAACCTCAAAGACACAAGGGATGCAACTGCAAAATAAGGAGAATGATGGAGTTGTGGTAGGATGCTACCAATCTAGTGGGAGAGTGAAGCAAGTGTATTTCTCAAATGATGATGAAGAAGTTGAAGATATTCCTAGGAGTTACTATTCACGAAGTCATTGGGCAAGGGCTACTACAGAAACTTTGGTCAACGTAGGTGATCTTGAAGAGCCATTTGTTGCCTTGATTGACCATGGTTCAGAAATAAACATAATGTCAAAGAGTCTCTACAACAAGTGCAAATGGCCGATGGACACAGATCATGGTTGGATGGTAAAAGTGGCAAACAATTCATCCGGTGAATTGTATGCAGCATGTCCAGGTGTGAAGGTAACAATAGGTGATGTAAAGATTGACCAAAACTTCTTTGTACAGGATACATCTTCATATCATCTCATCCTTGGACAACCCTACATTGTGGGAGTTCGAATGGAAACAAAGGTAATGGACGATGGTTCATCATATGCTATAATACGTAGCAAAGATGGTAAACGAGCTATCCAATTTCTCACAGTCTGTGTAAACCATGAAAGAAATCGTGACAACCTCAGAGAACATCCTCTACCAAAGGTAAGCAAAGAGTTTCATGATCATAGAGAAATGATGGTTTTTGGCCAAGTACCATTGTAAAGCGGGATTGCAGTGGTACAGAAAGAAAAAGGGTCTCGCCTGATCCAAAAATAGGTGAAACTTTCTCGATGAGCTCCTTGGTAACAAGGAATGGATCAGTATGTTTTACAAAACTTGAAGATTTGAAGAGATATGAGAGGCAGTATGTGCATAATGTACAAATAGGCATGAAAAAGAGTGGGTTGCTAAAGCCTACTGAAAATGTTTTGGGTTTGTGTGAACAAGTTTCTTTTGTAGATACTATGGGTGAGCTTGATGCTATAATGAGGTCTAGTTTGCATCTTGAAAATGAAGTTGTGGAAGTTTGCTCTATGGAAATGTATCAAGTAATAGAAGCCTTTAAAGAAAGCCAAACAGTTGGCCCAGAAGTCCATGTTGAAACTAAATACAAGAGTGTAGCAAAGAAGGTGAAACCAGTAGCTTCACCCTTATCACCCAACAACAGGGAAAAGATTGAACAGGCTTCTTTACAACCAAGTTTGCGGAATCCTAAAAAGATCGGGCATACCTTCACAAAGGAGTCTTTTCAAGAGTTGCAGATTGGTTGAGAGGAGTTTCTAACACAGGAGGAGACAAAGTGCTTCAAAGAAATTCTTTCAAAGCATGGTAAGGCTTTTGCATTTGAGCCACATGAGATAGGATGTGTTGATCCTTATATTGTAGCTCCTATGGTAATTTTCACAATACCTCATGTGCCTTGGAATCTGCGGCCTATTCCGGTTTCAAAGGCTCATTTGCCAAAGTTAGTAGAGCTACTGAATGAGAAAATCAAAATGGGAATCTTGGAGCCTTCTTGTGCTCCATACTCAAACAGGTGGTTCACAGTTCCAAAGAAGAATGGTTCTCTACGCTTCATCCAAGATATGCAACCAGTGAACAAGGTGACAATTAGAAATGTAGGTACAGGTCCAATTGTGGATGAATTTGCAGAGGCGTTTGCAGGGAGGGCAATCTACTCAATGGGGGATCTCTACTCAGGGTATGATCAATTTCAGCTTGCAATCGAAAGCAGAGACTTGACAACCATGAGGACACCTTTGGGTTTGGTAAGGATGTGTACCTTGCCACAGGGAGCAACCAACTCGGTTGCACATATGATGAATGGGATGAATAAGGTCTTACGTCGCTTTATTCCTCAAATCACAATGCCTTTCATTGATGATTTGTTTATCAAAGGATGTGAAGAAAGTGACAAAGATGAAGCTTTGGATCTCAAGGGATGTCGCAAGTTTGTGGTAAATCACATAAATGATTGTGATAAAATTTTGTCTAGGATGGAAGAAGTGAATCTTACATTGTCACGGAAAAAGTCTATGTTTGGTGTCAAAGAAGTGCTCATTGTGGGGCACATGTGCGGGCCATATGGTAGGAAACCTTGTCCATCAAAGGTAGATGCCATCCAAAGAATGAAAGAAACATGCACTAGCATCACTGAGGTTAGAAGGTTTCTGGGAGCATGTGTCTTCTATGTTATTTGGATTCCACATTATGCACATGTAGCTGATCCTCTTTATCAGCTGCTTAGAAAGAATCAAAAGTTTAAATGGAGAGAAGCACATGTAAAATCCATGAAAAAGCTAAAGGAGTTACTCCAATCAGCAACGACTTTGAGAAAGGTAGACTATGAGTGTCAAAGGCCAGTGATTGTGACAGTAGATACCAGTCCTACAGGGATTGGATGGGCAATAGGGCAAGATGACAAAGAAGGACACAGGTATGTGATAAGATTTGGAGCAAAGGTACTAAGTGCTTGCCAAAGAAACTATCCACAGATAAAGAGAGAGTTATGGGGTATGGTTACAGCCTTGAAAAGTGGAAAAGAGTACCTAATTGGTGCATGTGTGGTTGTAGAAACAGATTGTCTACCACTTCTTGGGATGATTACAAGCTGCTCAACACCAGACATTGCTATGTTGCGGTGGATTGCCTACATTAAGTCCTTAAATCCCGAGTTTAAGCACATTGCAGGTAAAGACAATACAGTGGCAGATATGCTATCAAGGGCAAGGTATGAAGATGAGTCACAAATGATTGATGAGGGAGATGATGTAGGCACAAAATTCTATTCTATCTCTCATGTCAAAGGTAACAATGTCTGCATGACTAATTCACTTGAATTGTTCTTGAAAGATCTTTATGAAGGTGATTGGCTTTCTATTGGAAGGTACTTGAGTACTCTAACAAAACAGGATGATTGGTCTGAACAAGAATTCAAGAGGATACGCAGGAAAGCATATGGGTACTTTTTAAGGGATGGTTACTTGTGGAAGCATCCTAAGCAAAAGGGTGCTACACCACAACGGGTTATATGTAAAAAAGAGACTCAAGTAAAGCTCATGCAAGAGTTTCATGAGAGTTTATGGGCTGGACACAGGGGTGTGTGGGCAACCTTCTCCAAGTTGAAAGAAAAATACTGGTGGAAGGGTATGTATAAAGATGTATCTCAATTTGTAGAGTCATGTGTAACTTGTCAAATGTATTCAAATGTCCGACATCGTGATGGATTGTACCCTACATACCCACTAGCCATGCATTATAAATGGGTTGTGGATCTAGTCACAATGCCTTTAGGACTCTGGAAGATGAGGTACTTGGTTCTTGCACCAGAGGACCTAACTAATCAGGTTGAAGGAAGAGCATTAAGAGCTAAAACCACAGAAGCTGTGTGCAAATTCCTTCTTGATGAGGTGATTTGCCGTTATGGTTGTGTGGGAAAGATCACTGCAGACAGAGGTGCACTGGATGCCAAAGAAGCAAGGGAGTTCTTTTCTAGATTAGGGATCAAGCTTTCTCTTACTACAGCTTACAACCCTGAAGGCAATGGAAAGAGTGAAAGAGGGCACCCTCCTATCATCAAAGCTTTGGCCAAGGCTTGCGAAGGAAGAGTTGGTGAGTGGCCAAAACTGTTACCATATGCTTTATGGGCTGATCGTACAACACATAGCTCAGTAACTGGCTACATGCCTGCGGAGCTAATGTATGGTCAAAAGCCAGTGATGCCGATTGAAGATACAATTCCCACCTGGAATGTACTACCTTGTCAAGAGGGGCTTAGCAGGGAAGATCTCCTTGCATTGCGCATAAGGCAACTAGAGAGAAGACCTGGAGACATTGAGGCTGCAAAAGAACGACTCAAAAATGCAAGATTGAAAAACAAGGTCTATTTTGATAAGCGACATCGACTCAGGAGCAAAGCAATTGACAAAGGTGACTGGGTTTTAGTGTATGATAGTAGCCTTGATAACCAGCACACAGTCATGCGTAAGTTCTCAAAAAGATGGTTTGGACCGTATGTTGTAAAGCATGTGCATGAAAATGCTACTTACAGCTTGTCTGAACTAGATGGTAGAGAAGTAAAGATTCCCATTGCAGGAAAAAGGATCAAAATGTTTAAGAGAAGAGGAGACAATGATCCAGAAAATGTTGATGAGGAGGAAGAGCAAAACACAGGTGAAGATCAAAGTGAAAATGAAGCTTTGGAATGATCCAGTGAAGATGAAAGCAAGGAAGATGTACAAGAGGGCTGATCTTACAAAGAAATAATTTGGCACATACCGGAGGATGTGCAGGTTTAGAGGGGGTGGATGTCGTGTTGTGACATGTACATAGTGGGAACACATGCTACAAGAGTTATCTTGTAACTTTTTAGATACATAATTATATTTCCTATAATGTGCATATGCATATGTAAGTATAAAAATAAGCTTTCTATCTCATCTTATTATTTATCTCAAGGGTAATGTATTCTTACTTTACCATCAAAAAATACTATGGAAAAAGTGTCAATAGCTCCGCCTCTTTAACTTGGGGCAAAAAGCATTGATTCTTTATTTCTACTATTTCATTATCATCTCACACCCTAGCTAGATCCTATATCTAGGGTAAACTCCAATATATATATATTCTATGTATTTTTTATACTTTTCTTATATTTCTTTTTAAATAGCTACTAGGAGAGAATCAAATCCTAGTGGGACACTAGGTGGCATGATTTCAAAGATACACTTATTTTAATGCATTATTACAAGCATGATTACAAAGCTTTGTCAAGGAGCAATGTCATGCTTGCATATGGCATGAGGTGTCCTTTGGAATTAAATGAAAGTCTAGGCTAAGGAGACCACATGAAGACTTTTGCTGCCATAAATGGACCCTATTTTGATGAATTTTTTACACAAGGTTCCAATCCGAATTGGAAAACGATTTTAAAATGAAAATCATAGCTAATGAGCTGAAGTGTTTGCCCATATTTTTACTTTTTTATTTGGAGCCACGATTGAGGAGATATGATCAAAATACTGGACCCCAGTCTGCCCACATCATGCAGGGACAGCTCATTTCCAACTTTTCCAATTCCTGTTCACACTGGCTCCTCTCTTCTTGTGTAAACCCTTGGGGGTTCCCTTCACCTATAAAAGGGGACCTCTTCTTCCTTGGAAGGAACTCAAGAATTCAAGCCATTGATGAGAGGAATTCTCGAGGGAGTGAGTAGTAATGCCTAATTGTACTTAGCCATTAACATAAGCCCAAGCCTACACTTTCTTCTAGAGGGAGACTAGCCATTCTTGCAACAAGCTAACCTTGGCAGATCAACTCTAATCAAAGAAGGTTTTGCACTTGGTGTATCAATCAAAGTGGAATTATCCACTCTTCTTCTCTCTCCCATCAATAATGGTGCCGAAGGGTTTCAAGTAAGATGTGTTCTACATTGATGTTTTCTTGATTTCTTGTTGTTTTCATTTTCATCTCGAATCCAATATATATATATATATATATATGTATATATATATATATATATATATATGTATCTAATCTCATCTCCTTAACCAAACCTATCTCTCTCATTCTTAGTAATTCATCCTCTCTAGGTTCTCTTTGCTACAGGTACATCTCTCCCCGCAGTATCCTTATTGCCTACGGGCAAGAATAGGGCTTGGGAGGGAAACTTCTCATCTCTTCACTTCTCTCATATCTACATTTCTCACATAATATCCTAGATGAATAACCCACATGATGATCATTTCTATCGCTTTCACTCTGTACGATCTATTAGAATTAACGTATGGATTAGCCGTAAAATACACTTTCAACAACGTATAGTGTTTCTCTTCAGCCCTGAAAGGCTCAATGAAATACTTCTATCACCGGATCCCATCATACTACCTCTCATAGACTATAATTTTTCTTTTGATGTAAGCGTAGTTATCTTGCTATGAACCAAGAGGATTTGTACACACAATTAATCCCAATCACTAGACAAAATATATATATTATGGTAAGCACAAAACTACAATTCCAAAGAACAATTCGTAGCCTATTTGGTCAACCAAGATTCAACGCCATTAAATCATCCATTAACCCTTTCATATTACCCATGATACGATATGACCATAGCCTTGATGTTTTCATCTTCGTATTGTTTTGACATTCTCTTTTGCGTTCTTTCTTTGTGTGTGTGAGTGCAAGAGAGAAAGAGTGAGTCTTCTTTGATTGCACTTCTTTCCAAACCCTAGTCTTCATGGCATCTATGGTTTAACTCCTTCATATAGTTTTGTTGAGTTCTCTCACAAACTCTCACAGCCATAAGCCCGGTGCTTTCCTGGCAAGACCACAAATTTCTCGACAACGCCTTGCTTGGATTGGAGATCAATAGAGAGGGAGAACTCGCCTTCCTTGGTTTGGATATTGAGAGAGAGCTCACCTTCTCGCCAAGCTTTTCCTCGCCCTTCAATACGAAAGAGAGAACTAGCCCTTGCTTGGATTGGAGATTGAGAGAGAGAGCTCGACCTTGCTTGGATTGGAGATCTAGAGAGAGAGCGCCCCCTTGCTTACCCCCTTGCTCGTTTTCTTGCCAACCCTTGCATGCAAAAAGTGTCCCGCTATTAATAGTGTGTGCCCTCCCTTAGGAGTGGCTCCGGGCGTCATTGACGTGGTGTAGGAGTCGGCCCAATGACGTGGCAACTGACGGGGACGAGCAGCACCAAATCCTCCGGGATGAGTACCAAAATGATGGGCGCTGGCAAGTTCTGGCTTTTTCCCTTCTTGCTCGACATTGCTCGATGCCCCCTGTGGGGCCCTACCTTGTGGGTTGGGAAGGCCTGCTTTCTGGACCCCATTGTGTATGGCTGCCAAAAATAAAGTGGCCTTGCTTTCTAGACCTTCTTGCTCGCCATCGCTCGATGCCCCCTGTAGGGCCAGAAAGCAGGAAAGCAGGGCCACTTTATTTAAGGTCATGGGCTTCATTGCCTTTGGCGGCCCTTAGTGGCTTGGGTAGGCGACCATGCCCCTTTAAGGTCGGCATATTATGGCCCTTGAAAGGGCACAATTTGGCATACATATCGGCGAAGGCAATTCCAAGCACTTGGCAATTTTGACACCTCCCCATTTGGCATACATACCGATTAAAGCGTTGCCATTAATAACATCTTTCTGCAGCCGCCCTCGCCCGACATTGTCATCGAGTGTCTTGTGCCTATTGTAGTGTTGCGGACCTTGCCACAAGCATGCTAGATGCAAGTTTAAGTGATTGCCTTTGGAGAGTTATCCGTCTTTGCATTTGTTGAAAATAGCCAGCTTTCTGGCCCTGCTTCTATTAGGTGTAACCCGCAATCATTGCATTCCAAGAGACGACATTTCAAACATGATACTACTCAAAGCAATTACTGCTCCATGCATTCCAAAACTTGGACGAAAAAAAAAACTCCCACCTGAGACACCAACCGAGCCGACCGGACCGGTACGAACTTGGCCCTCGGTGAATATTTAACGGGCAATATCTTGGCAACCAGGACTCCGATCACTGAACTGAAAAGATCTACGTGCTCCACAAAGTGAGCACTTCAAGCCCGTGCACTCTTTTCATTTTTTTCACCTGAGGTGCTGCAGTTTCCCAATCCGAACTGCTATAAATTCTTCATCGTAGCTCCAATAGACGAGCCGTAAAGACAGTCGACGAGCCGTAAAGACAGGCCGGTAGAGCACTTCAAGCACTGCAGTTCTAGATCATAATCTTCCATCTGTCATCACTTCAAGCATACTCATTTTCGGAATCATTAAGGCATCTCTTGTCCTTTTTAATCGCATTTGACATACATTCAACATTGAACTTCTCCTGTTACCACACCTTAACTACTGTTCATTAATCATGTAAGATTCAAACAACTTGATGTGCATTTTTCTAGCATCTTTCTTAGCATGGGAGGGGAGCTGCACGACATCCACCCTCTCTCAACCTCCACAGCCTCCAGTCTGTGCCAACCGTACTTATAAAGCATCATCAGACTCATCGTCTGATGCATACATAACATTGTCTTCAGGAGGTTGATCTTTGTTGAAGTCTCCAATATTAATCTCACCATCTCGTTGCTTAAACAACTTAACTCTTTTCCTTTCAATAGGCACCTTGAGCTCAGTGCCATCAAGCTCGCATAACTTGTAGGTCGCATTATCATAAACATGAAGTACTACATATGGTCGCATTATCATAAACATGAAGTACTACATATGGTCCAAACCATCGTTTAACCATTTTCCGCATAGCAGTGTACTGGTTCTCCAGGCTACTGTCATATACAAGGACCCAATCCCCAACTTTCATAACACAAGGTCATAGTTTGTGCTTACTATCAAACACTGCTTACCATCTTCCTGACGCCTCTCAAGTTGGCGAATGCGCAATGCAAGCAAATCTTCTGTAGACATACCTTCTTCCCATGGCATTACGGCCGAAGAGATAACCGCTTCCTCTGTAGGCATAATGGGTTTTTTCCCGTACATTAACTCAAATGGCATAAAACCTGTAACAGAACTATGTGTAGTTCACTCAGCCCATAAAGCAAATAATAGGAGTTTAGGCCAATCACCAATATGTCCCTGGCATACCTTTGCTAAAGCTTTAACTTTTACCATTACCCTCTGGATTGTATGCTATAGTGAGAGCATATTTAATGCCCAAGCCAGCAAAGAAATCCCAAGCTTCATCTGCATCAATCTCTCCTCTATCAACAGTAATTCTACTAACACATCCATACCTGGAAATAACATCCTCAAGCAAGAACTTCCATACGGAACTGGTAGCTTGGTACGCAAAGATGATTAGTAAGATCCTCTCTAGCAAGAACAATATAACGCATCTGCCAGACACCTACTGCCATGGTTATCAGGTCCACCACGCACTTGTAGTGCATAGCTAGCGGGGCTAGGTACATTAGAATACTGTTGGCATATTAGGCATGTCTCTACAAACTAAGCCACATCTTTATACATAACTTTCCACCAGTAACGATCCTTAATCTTGACAAAAGTTTCCCAGACCTCTCTGTGTACAGCCCATACACTTTCATGAAACTCTTTGATAACCTGTTGTTGAATCACTTTATCTCAAACAACCCGCTGCGGTACTCCTTTAGAACGTTTTGGCTGCTTCCATAAATGCCCATCCTTCAGAAAATAGCCGTAATCTTTCTTCCTGATCTTTTTGTACTCTTGATCCATCCACCCTTCATGATTAGTAAGAGTGCTAAGGTAGCGACCAATCAAAAGCCATTCTCCTTCATAGAACTCTTCAGAAAATACCTCAAAATTATGAGCAATATTTCCACAATTTGCATGCAGATAAGAAGACGAATAGAAATTCAAGCCAACATCATCACTTGTGGTCTGCATCTCTTCTTCATCTTCAAATATAGCTCTTGATAACATATCTGCAACAACAGGATTATCTCTACCTGCAATATGACAAAATTCAGGATTGAGAGACTAAATATAGGCTATCCATCGTAGCATAGCAATATCCGGAGTAGAGCAATTTGCAATCACCCCTATCAGTGGCAAGCAATCTGTCTCTACCATGATTGAAGCTCCAATAAAGTATTCTTTATCATACCTTAGAGCAGTAGCAACGCCCCAAAGTTCTCTCTTAACCTATGGGTAGCCTCCTTGGCGAGCATTGAGCACTTTTGCTCCAAATCGAACCGCATACCTGTTACCTTCTTCATCATCTTGACCTATAGCCAATCCAATACGTGTCAGGCTAGTGTCAACCGTTAAAATTACTAGCCTTCCACATTTGTAGTCAAATTTCCTCAAGGTCGGAGCCTCAAGAAGCATCTTCTTTAATTTCCTAATAGCCTGTGTATGAACTTCTTCCCAAACAAATCTTTCACCTTTCCTCAGCAGTTGATAAAGCACTTCTGCAACATGAGCAAAATGTGGCAGCCAAATAAGATAGAAAACACATGCACCCAGAAATCGACGAACTTCAGTAAAACCGAAGAGCACGTTTCCTTCATCTTTTGAATAGCTTCAACTTAAGCCGGACTTGGCCTTCTACCTTCTGGACTGCACATGTGCCCTACAATTAGAACCTCTTTGGCACCAAAAGTTGATTTTTGCCCTGAAATTGTTAAGTTAACTTCTTCAAGTCTGGATAAAATAGTATCACAGTCAGCAATATGTTGAGCAACAAACTATCGGCACCCCCTCTGATTTTTTACCTCATCTTTTGAGCCTTCCTCACAGCCCTTAATCGGTAGATCATCAATGAAAGGCATAGTAACATGTGGGATAAAGTCCCTTAATACCTTATTCATGTTATTCATCATATGAGTTATAGAATTAGTAGCACCCTGTTAGAGTGCACATCCTTACCAATCCGAGAGGTGTACGCATCGTAGTAAGATCCTTGCTCAACAAAGCTAACTGAAATTGATCATATCCAGAATAAAGATCACCCATAGAGTAAATTGACCTACCTACAAAAGCCTCAGCAAATTCATCTACAATTGGGTTGGTACCCACATTGTGGACTGTTACCTTGTTAACAGGTAGCATATCCTGTATAAACCTTAAAGTACCATTTTTCTTCGAAACAGTGAACCATCGGTTAGAGTATGGTGCACATGATGGTTCCAAGATTCGCATTTGTATCTTCTCATTAAGCAAATTGATAAGCTTTGGCAAGTGAGCTTTAGGAACTTGAATAGGACGTAAGCTCCATGGCATGTGAGGAATAGTGAATATAACCATAGGTGCAACAACACTTGGATCCACACACCCAATCCCACTTGGCTCAAAGGCAAAATCTTTACCATGTTTTTTGAGCATACCTTGAGAACACTTGATTTCCTCTTCGTTGAGAAAACCATCTTCTCCCACCTTCAGCTGCTGCAATGTCTCTTTAGTGAATTTGTGCCCAATGTTCTTAGGATTTTTGAGCATATGCTATCGAGAAGCTTCTCTAATTACTTCATCACTTCCCTCTGGTAGAGGTGTAGCCATAGGTCTCACTTTCTTGCAACTGTCTTGTATTTCGTCTCTACCTATGCTTCAACTTCTTTATCCAAGTCATCCTCAATATGCATAAGTGCCTCGTATATGTCCAGCTCTTTATACATTTCCATTGAGTGCCCTTTAATGGTAACAACTTCAGTTACACTTTCTAACCTGTTCTGCTTGATATCCTCAAGCTCTGACATAGTATCAACATAAGAGATCTCTTCAAAGATTCCTGACATCACATCATCTGGTTCTAGCACATCACATCCGTGAAAGTCACTTTGAATGCTTGAAACATATTGTTTCTCCCACTTAGTTAGATCATTAAATTTCCTGTAAGATACTGAACCCTCATATGTCAACCCTAGAAATCCTGAAGAGAAGGTTTCTCTTTGTGAGAACGTCTCCTCACTTGCACCACCATAGTCCCGCTTTATAGTGGCACCCCAAGAAAATCCTGAGCAAATCTTTGTTCTTTAAACTCCTTACGTATCTTTGGCATTGGGCGATCACGTAAACTGTCTTTGTTTCTAGCATGATCAACACATACAGTTAGAAATTGAACCGCTGTCTTACCATTTCGGCTTCGAATCCTAGCATAGGCCGAGCCATCATCTAGCACCTTAGTTTCCATCCGCACAGGCGTAATGTAGGGTTGTCCCAGAATCAATGGGTAGGAGGAATGCTCCTATATAAAAAAAATTTGCTCATCATAGACATCCCCAATAGTTACCTTAACATTTACGCATGCACCGTAAAGATCTCCAAGAAGCATGTTGGCAGCTCGCATCCGCCACCCGTGATCTACATCAATAAGCCACTTCCCCTTTAGGTGCAAATTCTTTGCCATGAGATTGATTTCTGACCCATGGTCTATGAGGGCTAAGATTGGCTCATCAATGTCGCCAATTCTTTGCTCTTGCCCAATGAGTCCTCGAAAAGTGACTCTTGGGTATAACTTCTTCATCTTCACTGTCATTAAAATGCATGTTTCTTACCTCAGGTATACTATCGGGCTTGGAACCACCACAGGCTTTGGATCTTCTTCTTCAAGATCTGCTAAATACTCTTCATAGTCTTCTAAAATTGCTTCAATGTGATGAACCACTTGGCTTTTAACTGGATCTGACTCTTGATCACTCGGTACTTGCCACTTTCTTTTTATAATGTCGATGATCTCTTCGTGGAACTCGCGCTTTGCAATTCCAAGAATATCTCCCAAGGTGAGCTCCACTTTACTATTTAGGATACGTTCCTCAAAAACTTTCTTCAAATATGTAGCCAATTCAATATCAGACTTGAGTTTATATGAGGGCCCTTTAGGCTTACCTTGCTTCTTGTCCTTCGGAGCCTCTTCTATAACCACCTCCGGAGCAGGTTTAGGAGCTGGCACTTCTTCTTTCTTATTGTTGGATCTCGTCGGCCTTTTTGACACCCTAGCCATCTCTTCATCTCTTTTCCGCTTCTCTTCCACCATAGCTTCATTGGCTTGAGCTTTAGCAATATAAGCATATACCTAAAGAGAATCCACTGGATCGGTCCACCCAATGGTTTCTCGAATTGAATTCCCCACATGTCATAACTTCTCGTATGTTACCTTACCTGTTTCTGCTGTCTTTAGAGCATATGGCCACAACTGGCCCTTTGCACCTATACCATCATCATCTTCCTTACCACAAACTTGCAGCCCATATGTAGCTGCTTCCACAAGGGCAACATTATGTTGTATTTCCTCCACTATCTTCTTCATTCCGCCTCTGCCAAAGTTCAAGCGGAGCATTTCCCTTGTCGCCCTGAGATGAATCTTCTTGTCTTTTTAGAAAACCACATTCTTCTTATAAGCTTCATCAAACTCATTACACTCTCTCACAAACCTGTGGTCTTCACTATCGCACCACATGCATCAATCCCAATTTTTACATGGTGTTGTTGCTGCTTAGGTTTAGAAGTAGACACCTTTGCAGCTAACCCTTCAAATTTAACAGTTTTAAAACTCAAATTTAGTTCTTGAATACCTTTAACCAGGTCGTCAAGAACAGGCCCCTCCACTTTGGGTACTACAAAGGCCGGCTTCTCTTTAGTCTCTTCTTCATCATTGTCTAGTACCTTGCTCACGATTTTCTTATCAACTCGCTTCTGTCGTTTTACGATCATGTTCACATCTTCAGATACTATTTTCCAATCTGATGTCAATCCCAATTCTCCTGCGGGATCCTCCAATAATTGCACCAAATTCTTTTGTAGTCGCGGATCAGCAGCTTGGATAAACAATTCCACCTTTTGATCCCTCAAGGAACGTTGTTCTGCTGATGATAATTGATCAAACTTCTTTTCAGACTCTTGCAATAGTTCTCGTGCAGATAAATTTTTACCCTTCTTCTGCACCCACTTCGCAAAACTCTGTCTGGTCACCCATTAAGAATCCTCCAGAAAATATTCCTCTTGCAACACCTTCTTAAAATCCTGTCAGTTCAGCCCTTGAGCCACTTGAATTTCTTTAATCCGGGCCCTAAATTCCGGCACTGCAATCAGATGAAATCCTTCCACTAAATCCCACAAGCCCTTGTTGATCTCTCCTTGCCTAAGATGATGAGAAAGAGTCTCCTTGGTTGCCTTAGTTGCAAAGCCCTTGCTTAAGCTTTGCTGAGATCTATCAAGAGAGAGAGCTCGCCTTGCTTGGATTGGAGATTGATAGAGAGGGAGAACTCGCCTTGCTTGGATTGGATATTGAGAGAGAACTCGCCTTCTCGCCAAGCTTTTCCTCGCCCTTCAATACGAGAGAGAGAACTAGCCCTTGATTGGATTGGAGATTGAGAGAGAGAGCTCCCCCTTGCTTACCCCCTTGCTCATTTTCTTCCCAACCCTTGCATGCAAAAAGTGTCCCGCTATTAATAGCATGTGCCCTCCCTTAGCAATGGCACTGGGCATCATTCACGTGGTGCGGGAGTCGCCCCAATGACGTGGCAACTAACGGGGACGAGCAACACCAAATCCTCTGGGATCGGTACCAAAATGATGTGCGCTGGCAAGTTCTAGCTTTTTCCCTTCTTGCCCGACATCGCTCGATGCCCCCTGTGGCCGGTGCAAGTCTTCCTCTTCCCCCTACGCTCTGCTCGTCGCTGCCTCTGGCTTCACCTTTCTTTTCCTTACTTGGCTTCACACTTAGGCCCCTATTGAATTTGGGCGGCCACTTTATTTAAGGTCATGAGCTTGATTGCCTTTGGGCGGCCCTTAGTGGCTTGGGCGGGCGACCATGCCCCTTTAAGGTCGGCCATATTATGGCCCTTGAAAGGGAAACATTTTGCATACATATCGGCCAAGGCAATTCCAAGAACTTGGCAATTTTGACACCTCCCCATTTGGAATACATACCGATTAAAGCATTGCCATTAATAACATCTTTCTGCAGCCGCCCTCGCCCGACATTGTCATCGAGAGTCTTGCCTATTTTAGTGTTGCGGACCATGCCACAAGCATGCTAGATGCAAGTTTAAGTGATTGCCTTTGGAGAGTTATCCATCTTTGCATTTGTTGAAAATAGCCAGCTTTCTAGCCCTACTTCTGTTAGGTGTAACCCGCAATCATTGCATTCCAAGAGACGACATTTCGAACGTGATACTCCTCAAAGAAATTATTGCTCCATGCATTCCAAAACCTAGACGAAAGACAGAAACTCACAGCTGAGACACCAACCGAGCATACCGGACCGGTATGGAACCGGCCCCCGACGAATATTTAACTGCCAATATCTTGGCAATCGGGACTTCGATCACTGAACTGAAAAGATCGACGTGCTCCACAAAGTGAGCACTTCAAGCCCGTGCATTCTTTTCATTTCTGTCACCACAGCTGTAGTTTCCCAATTCGGTACGGATCTGCAATTGACTCAAACCTCGAACTGCCATAACTTCTTCATCATAGCTCCAATCGACGAGCCGTAAAGACAGGCCGGTAGAGCACTTCAAGCACTGCAGTTCTAGATCATAATATTTTATCTGTGCTCACTTCAAGCATACTCATTTTCAACATCATTAAGGAATCTCTTGGCCTTTTTAACCGCATTTGACATACATTCAGCATTGAACTTGTCCTGTTTTACCACGACTTAACTACTGTTCATTAATCATGTAAGCTTCAAACAACTTGATGTGCATTTTTCTAGCATCTTTCTTAGCATGGGAGCGGAGCTGCAAGAAAATAGTTGTCATTCATAGTCTATCAATGATATATTTTATGCTTTTGCTCCTGATCCCAAAGGGATTCTCATATGTGTACTTTGTTTAAAAGTAACATCTTCCTGAAATCATCAAAAGAGAACTTGGTTACCTCTCCTTTGTGAGTAAGTGTCAGAGTGGGAATGTGGTCAATTTTAATGCCTTTTTGTTGAATTTTTGTGTTTTATTTTGGTGTCAAGCTGAATGAATTTTTCTAGAGTAAAGGACCGCAAAGGGTAGAAATCCCACATGCAATGTAATGTTGCAAGGACAAGTATAAAAGGGGCGTATGGTTGAATGACAATGTATCCAAGTTTTCTCCTTGAGTGCAATGCCCTATTTATGAACTTGTGATCACCTTGTCCATACTCAAGATCATGTTTATGAGCCCAAGCTTTGAGCTTGGGACCTAATTTTCTCTAGATTGCACCCACCCTATGTCTAAGGGATCTTTATGTTTTAACTTGGTATCAAAGCAAGGTGGGTTGAGCTAGGACTAGTAGTAGAAATTATAGGACTTCACCCATTTGAGCCCTCTTCCTTGGATGCACAGGGTTCCATTTTCCCTCCTATGTTTGATCCTTCTACTACTCTAGGAAAGAGTTTAATGATTATGCTTGAATTTCTTTGTTGCGTCTTCAAAATCTCCATCTCCTCTCGAGGCAAAACTCACCAGCATTGCATGTTTGCCTATTGTTGATGGTCTCTTGCTATTGCACTTTTGGTTCCCTGAGTTTGGGATTGCAAGTGCTAAGGATGGGCCTGGATTCCTTCAACTAGGTGATTTATTTTAGAGCATGTATAAGGAACTTGCAGTGGAAAAGCTATTGTTATTGCAAAGTCACTGATTTCTATGTCAAGTTTGCTTCAACAAGGATGGATTGCTCAACCTATTTTGAGGGGTGCTAAGGAGGACTTCATTGTTGTTGAAGGTTCAAAGGAGAAGAGTCCACTCAAAAAAATTTGATTACTACTAAATGTGGTGGTTACTCTACCTTACGGTGTTAACACACATGTTCAAGGTTGCCTGCATGTGAGCCCCTCCTTTAAAAAAAAATTAGTGCTAGTTAAGAAAGTTTGCCTTAGATAGAACTAACATGTTGCAAAGCTTGCAACACATAGGCAAGGATTGTTGAGCTGCAGCACGTGCGTTTTGCAAAGGAGCCATCTAGTGCTGCTAAGGAAATCAAAGCCACATAAGAGAAGCCTCAGAGAGACCCTACACCTCCTCACTCAGTGGCAGCGAGCTCACCCCTAAAAGACACACCACACCTTTTTCAAGAGCATTGACCACCGACCCTTGTAGGAAATATTGGAATGATGTTTCACACTCAGCCCCAAACATTCGCTTACCACTCTCTATGAAGGGTGCAACACCCCACTGTTGTCACAGATGTGGACAACTAGGACATTTTTCTCGGGATTTCCCTCAACAGGAGTAAATTTTCATTCAAAGAGAAGAAAAAGAAGAAGAGGAGGAGGAGGAGGCACCAACAAGGGCAAAAGCTACAAGGACTGGAATCTATTTTATAATGTAAAACCCCATATATGTATACAAATGTCAAGATTCATGCTAGCCATTGTTGGGCTAAAGGAATCTAGGGCACCATGTGCAAGCTATGCTACTAGGAAAGTGGGCATATAGTACATGGAAGTGCAAAGATAGAGTGAAGGAGAGCAGAGGGAAAAAATCCCACATGCAATGTGATGGTGAAAGGCTAATAATAAAATGGGGCTATGGTTGAATGGAAATGTATCCAAGTTTTTTCCTTGAGTGCAATGCTCTATTTATGAACTTTTGATCACCTTTTCCATACTCGAGATCATGTTTATAAGCCCAAGCTTCCATATTGGGACCAAAGTTTCTTGAGTAACATTGTTTTTCCATAGACACGTGTGCGCACGTGCGCGCACACACACATCATTCCAATCACTAGATTTCACCCACCCTAGCTGTAAGACATCCTTATGTTTTAGCACTTTTGGATCTGATTTCAACAAATTATGGCCATTACAGCTAGTTTGGTTTGAGTAAGCAACACACAACTAGATTGGTAACATGCACAAATGTGACATCAAGCTAAAACCTATCATTCTAAGTTAGATGCTCATCTCAAGAAATGGAATTTCTAGTTTGATTGTCCCCAATGAGATTGAAATACCAGCAAAGATCTCAATTAGATAGATCCAAGATCATGCTACCTTCACATGGCTTGGTCATGGTTTTCTTTGAGTAGCTGGTGTTCACAAAGGACAAGAGGCTAATCCTGATATGATCTCTATCCCTCAAGCTAGAACTTCTACTCTAGGTGGTTTAAGGCACAAGCATCAGTGTGAAAGGAGCCGAGTCCGCTTCTAGATGAGAAGCCAAATAATTTTTCATCATTGTTGTAGTAAGAATATTTTTTTGGATCCAATTGAGATCCACTCATGCCATGCCTTGCTCCCCTAATCATGAAAGGAAATGCCAGCTGGTTTGGAGTTGCCACTTCTTCATCGGCATGTTACCCTCTTTGATGACAACATTTAAGAGGGGAGGATTATTGATTGCACATACAGCCAGCTTAAGACAACGGATAGAACCTTCAATCTATTTGGCGGATGGAATACTTGAAATGGTCCTTGCATCACAAAGCACCTAGCTTTGCATACGTAAATTGCTTGCAGTGTTTTTTAATCTTGGAGGACCTGTGATAGATAAAGGGAATCATGAGGCAGTGTATTGGTATCAATGTTTATCTAGACATGATCATGGTGCTAACATCAATGTATTGGTATCAATGTTTATCTAGACATGATCCTGGTGCTAACATGAATGTATTGGTATCAATGTTTATCTAGACATGATCCCGGTGCTAACATGAATGTGCATACTCTTTCATCTTGGCTGTATAGGAAATTTTTGGGCATACCATAAGCACTTCGTGGATATGTATAATAGTATACTATATGGATAATGTAGTGCTTGTAGCTTCTCCACCTGTTATATTATATAGCAAGGATGCATGCACAAGAGCTCTTCGGTAATGCTTTCTCTTGTGGCAACTTAGCACTAGCTCATTTTTGTTTGCATGGAAATCCTCTTTTCTTGTTTTTATCTGGGTTCTCAAACAACAAAAGTGCACCATAATTGTGACTGGAAAACTTTTGGTTGTCTTGTGTTGGGGCATTGGATTTTTCCATATGCTCCTAATAGTGTTTCCTCATAGTGAACAGGCATTAATTCCATTTTTTTCATGGAATTATTTTTTACTTGTGTGTATTTGGCTTGTGTGTATTTTTTTCATGGAATTCTTTTTTACTTGTGTGTATTTGGCTTCTCAAATATCGAAAGTGCACCAACATTGTCACTGGATAGCTTAGGGTTGTGTTATGCTGGTGCATTGGATGGGGATTGGATGTGATCATACCTCTGCTAGAGTTTTGTGCATCTTGATGTCATTTTCTCTATTGTAAATTTATTGTATGGTTTAAGGTCTCCCTTGTTGTCTACTTGAAGCTACCCAACGTTGTTCAAAGAGGATCAAAAGTGGTGGCAATCTCAAATTTGGACAACCAGCAATTAGGCACTAAATATAGCAATAGGACCAGCCACAAAATGTGGCAACAATATGCAAGCCCCTACTCGTGAAAGTAAAATGAATGAGCCTTGACTTCTGCCGGTGCTAGCCTTGTGGAAGGGGGGGAGAGAAGGAGGGTCAAGGGCCAAGTTTTGCTTCATTACAAAAGTGTCATTTCCCTTAATGTGTGCTAGCATTATGGTGATAGTTTTCTCAACGGTGAAATGGCTTGGAATGCGGATCATTATGGCAATCTCTAGTTAATATTGATCATAAGAGTGTCCTTTCCCTTAATGTGCCTTTTGCTAGTGTTGGCATTATAATGAGTTTTTTCAATGGAGAGCTAGCTTGGGGTGCAAGTCATTATGGCAATCTCCACGAATTTTGGTTAGAATAAAAGATTGAACTTGAGTGTTTAAACATGCATCTCGATGGGCCAGATGCAATTATGAAAAATGATGTAGAGACAACCTACTCTGAACACATAAATCCATATGTGCATGTAACCTTGAAAAATACGTGTAAACATTGGTGGTGAAGTACATGATAAACATCTCCATGAAAGGAACACGTATACTACCATGGACAAAATTAGAAAACAGTGAGACAAGGTAATGATAACTTTTCAATGGTGGAGATGGCCCTTGTGGCGTAAATGAACAAGGGACATCACATATCAATGCAATCTGCCCTATCCTTGGCAACTCCATGTAAACATGCAGAAAACATACACTACAACCTCTACTTGCAACCCCCACTTGTGGACATGCACTTTGCATAGACGAAAAAAAAATTGCTACTATAAACAATGGTAGAATTAAGTAGACGGTGAGAATGAAATTTCAAAGGACAATGACAATCTTTGTAGCATTAAAGTTAGTGGATGGGGATGGCTTTAATGTAAACTCTCAAGTCATGTGTAGGTAGACTGTTATGGCAGTTGTGAAGTTCAAGGTAGATAATGAGAAGGAGTTGAAAGGAAATGTTAAGGTGTTTACGTGTCTTACTGTAAGATCCCCAATTTTTGGGTCTCTTTTAAAAATAAGAAAAATAGCTTTTAATATCCATTTTTATCAAATTTTGATTTAAGATGCTTGTTTGACAGCATTGGAAGGTTTTCAAGTAAAAAGCAAGATCGTTTCCATGTTCCAATAATTTAGACGGACATTCGGTTTAGTTTTGGAAAAATCCGCTATTTTTAGCCTTTTCATGCTTTTAGGTCCTTTTTGGCAAAAAGCAGGGTTAGATCCTTAATCTACGTGTTCCAAGGAAGCTATGGTGCAATTTTGTAAAAATATATTTTTGCTTTTGACGCTTTTTATAGCTTTTCATGATTTTTAGTGCTTTTTAGTGAAAAGCGAATCCGCTTTCTTGTTCCGGTGGGACAAGGAAATCCCGTGGTTCAATTTTAAAACATTTTTTTTTTTGTACTTTTTACGCTATTTTAGTTTTTTGTGCTTTTCAGCATTCTTGAAAAGCAATGTGCTTTTTATGATGACCTAAATATAAAATATTAATTTTAGTCTCCGTCGGATTTAAAAATGATCACCCGGAGCAAAAAGGAGACCAGATGGGATTTTTATGGAAATTATTTTTATAAAAAGCGATATTGTAAATACCTCCGTGTAGTACGAGAAAGTCATAATTATGTCGGGACATCACGATGCGGCATAGTCTAGCCACAATTTCCATTACTTGGCCAGATACTATTGAGTTGGCCAATTCTGCTTAGTTATCCGTTGGAAAGTTGACCACCAAACGTTGTGCCATGTTTTTAGAAAAGACTGGAGTCTTTTCCCAAAAGTAGGAGGCTATTCTAGGCTGAAAACTAGTGCTACCTGTAGCTTGGGCATCACTCTGACCAGCTGTAGAACCTATAAATTGGCATAGAGTGCTCAATTTTCAGTGCACGTCTACTACCGCAAGGCTATACGTATCTATTATAAGGAGTGGTGTAAGCTCTTCATCACCATCTCCATAAGCTCTTCTCTCGAGAAGAAGAAGAACAAGAAGAAGAAGGAGATTCTCTCTCTACTTGCTTACTATTTTCTCTCTCGTTTCACAATATACGCGCTCTCCGGAAGCTTTCGTGGGTGAATACCTCTAGCTCTTATCACCGCTTTCTTACGGAAAAGCAAGAATCCTTTTGAGAACCCCTAATGGATTCTAAAGCACAGTTAGAAGCTCTAAACTCTATAGCCATCATCTCTCTCTCTCTACGTCGTTTTCCTATTTGACTTAAAGGACTTAAAAGGATTAGAATATTATACTAAGTGTGACCTTGGTTGATATGGTGCAGTAAGTTACCATGCCCCCTATAGGAAATGCATTGCTCTTAACGCAAATGGGTCTATTTCTCCTCAGCACACCATCATTGATAGGGACATCGATGCTATGATTCAAAAGTCTCAACCTAAAAATTTTAGTGAGGAAGGCAAAGATGTAGGCAAGGTTCTTGAAGATTGGATTGAGTGCATGGATGACTACTTTGATTTGGCTCATTTGTCTATAACAAATAAGACTATTATTGCTAAGTTCAAGCTAGAGAAGATAGCCAAGCATTGGTGGAGAGACCATTGCACCGAAAACAATGTTGATCCCAATGCTGCAACTTGGGATTACCTTAAAATCCAGCTTAAGAAGAATCATCAGAACAAAGCTTATCATTCAGATCATATGAATGAGTTTCTTGAGTGTACTTAACAAACCAAAGATCTAGAATTGTACTATCAACATTTCTTTACCCTTGGTTAGTATGCTCCAGTAGGAATGACTCAAGAGGTCAAGGTAGCTCGATTCGTGTCAAGGTTACATAATCCTATGAAGACTAGACTCCAAAACCTTCGTCTTACCAATTTTTCATATGTCCTTGATGCAAAGATTTTATAGCATTAAAATTGGCATCATTGTGACGGTTGTTGGCCTAAGAAACAAGAGGGGAAACTCCTTGGCCATCAAAGGTAGCTGAGGATGCATTTGAAAATTGATCCATTGAAAAGTTGCACATTATGCAAAGATTCTTTTGTAGCACTTGGTTTGAATGATCACTTTTGTCATGCACTAATGATTAGCATCATTTAAAAACTCTCCCTTTTGACGTGAAAAAATCCATTTGACACTTACAAACATGAAAGCATTGAATTTATGCATCAATTGTTAATGGATATGGAAGTTCTTTTGAAAGGATTGCATGCAACAATGTGGAATAACCATAAATTCTTAGTGCTTGTTTTGAATGCTAGATGCTTCTATGGTGATCTTTTTGAAGCGATGGTGGCCAATAATACAAAACAAGATTTTGATGCATCAAGGGATCTTAAGCAAACCCATTGAAATAGAAATATCTACTACCAAAAAAAGGAAACCAAAACCTATTTTTGTTTGTGACATCAAAAGACCTCGTCCCAAGGAGGAACAAAGGTCTGTAGATCCACAAAAAAGAAGAGAGAGCTTATTACGTATGAAGGCTAGGCAGGATTGTTTGTGCTACACTTGTTTTGATCCTGGTCATCAGTCCAAGGATTTTCCATTTAACAATTCAATCTTCACTGGGTTGGTGGACAATTATGAACGTAGGAACTTCAATCTAACTCAAAATTTTGGAAATTTTAGACCTGGACCATCAACGAATTAGAGGAACTTCAATCAATAGAACTTTAACCAAAACCAGAGACAACCTCAAAATCAAGGGAACTTCAAACTAGGCAATCCACCTTTTTTTCAGAATGGACCGTCTGCCAACAATAACAAAAACTGAAACATTAACTGTCAACCTCATTGAGGAGAAGGAGGAAAATCGAAGACCTCAAGGGAGACCTCAAGTTACCAGAGCTCAAGGGGCTAGAGGTGAAGGGAATCAAGAAAACGCATATGTTCATGCTCAGTTGAACATCAGGGAGTAAATGAGCAATTTTCAATAACTCAAACACCAAATGATGCTCACATGCATTGTAAAGATGCGTCATTAACAGTCGGGAATGACCAAAATTCTAGGGTTATAGTTATTAGGAAACAGGGAAAGCTTAAGCTAGGCTAGTAAACTTTACCAAACTTATGAAGAGTCATAGAAAGAATGAAAGGATTTATGCAATAAAGCTTAACCCTAAGGAGAAGAAGTTAGATTCACATGAACCTGAGTGGATAACAGAATTTGATTATTTATTTCCTGAAGAACTTTCACAATTACCACCCAAGCATGATGTTGATTATGCAATAGAGCTTACTCTAGGAGTTCAACCAGTTGCCCGTAGGCCATACAAAATGTTAATACCTGGAACTGAAGGAGGAACTAGCTCAACTTCTTGAACAAGGCTTCATTTGACCCAACGTTTCTCCATGGAGTACTCTTATTCTCTTTAATCGGAAGAAGGATGGTACTCTACATCTCTGTATTGATGATCATGGATTGAACCAGGTAACAGTCAAGAAGAAGTATACAATACCAAGGATTGATGAACTACTTGACCACTTACATGGAGCTTCTATCTTCACAAAAATTGATCTTAAGTCAGGGTATTACCAAATCTAAATCAAGGAGGAGAACATACCAAAGATAGGATTTAATACTCATTTTGGATGTTGTTAATTTACAATTATGCCTTTGGACTTACCAATGCTCTGGCAACTTTCAATCGTCTCATGATCGTTGTATTCTAAGAGCATCTTGATGATTTTGTTCTTGTCTTCTTTGATGCTATCTTGATTTACTCAAGGAACAAAGAAGAACACAATCAACATGTACGATGACTACTTGAAATTCTCCATCAAAATCAACTTTATGCTAAATGTAGAAAATGGACCTTCTTCACTGACAAAGTGGAATATTTGGGATTTATTGTATCCAAGGCTGGTGTTTCTATTGATCCAAGTAATATCGAAGCTGTTATAGCTTGGCCTACACCTAATTCAGTACAAGAAGTACATGGCTTTCTTGGTTTAACGGGATGGTATCGTACATTTATTCAAGGCTACGCTAAGATTGCATCTCCATTGACTAATATGCTTAAGAAGGCTAAGGTGTTTACTTGGAATGAACGTACTCAAGTAAGTTTTGAGAAACTCAAATAACATTTGGTGAATGCTCCAATACTACAGCTTCCAGACTTCTCAAAGAAATTCAGTGTGCTCACTGACGCAAGTGGACAAGCAATCGGTGGCGTTCTATCTCAAGAAGGAAAACCAATAGCTTATGAATCCTATAAGTTACATTGGAAAGAGGGAAAGGGAAACACACCTAGCATACAACACAATGCCTCACTATAGCCCAGGGTATGCACAACACTCCAATCCACTATAGTTCACCTTCAAAACTCAACATGACCCACAAGCAAACCATCATCTGCACATGACCATACGCACACACTCTCTGCAATGCCTGAAACAAACCTGATCACTCTGCTCTGCCCAATTCATAGCCTTCCACATGCACACAACCTCTCTCTTTCTCCCTTTGCCCGACAAACCTTGTGGGGGCACACATGCACAGAAGCAGAAAAGACAAAGGGGAAGGGGGAATGACGCCAAGAGACAGCAATGAATGGACTTCTTGCATATACAACACCATAAACAACCAATCCCCTGCAGGCATGAACCTCGGCAAAAACTTAAATAGGCAAAAATCCCCAATGGCTCCCCAAAAAAACCCAATAGAAGAAGCCCCTCAAAAGTAACATTCATCCCCTTTTATAGAGGGTCTATGAGACCCAAAAAAAGAAAAAAATGTGAGCTCATCTAGCTCGTACAGTCCACTTTGAGCTCCATAGAATCCTTCTTCCATTGCTAGCACTTGGCATACTTCATATTTGGCAGCTATTGCATGGTGCACCTTTGTTTTTTGGTCCACCCGACTTGGCCGCCCACTCACCTCTTGAGCCTACCCTTTGGGAATTCCCTCTAGGCCTTTGAACATTCTTTAATTGGCTCTCTAATTTTCTCTTTCTCTCTCTCTACTACCACTTGCAAGGGACTACCCTCTAGCATTCTCTCTACATGCCTTTTCTCTTGCGGGGCCCGTCCCTCCCTGAGCACTAGCAATATTGCTAGTGGGGGGGAAGCTTGTCTTCAAAAAATTTGGGGGCCCCAATAGGCATGAGAACCTAGCCTTGTCGGGTGCACCCAACTCCCACGTCATCACCAACTTTCGTTGGCCCACACTCGCGTCACTACACCGGCCAACGCCACGTGCACCAACCAAAACCAATGGAGCTTCCCTCAAGCCACTGATTAACGCCCAACAGATAGGCAACCATAGCCTCACAAATCAGGAGCTTCCACTCACTTTCACAAGGCCAAAAGGGTTGCACGCTGTGGGTCTTATACCCACTTTGTCACCTCTAGGATCCGCCTATTGGCTAATAGCCCCCCATGTGGCAGTCACTAGCCATATGCCCCCTCAAGCCCACAAAAAACTCTCCAAAAATATATATATAACTTTTTTTTTGGACCTTCTTCCCTTGGCTCCCATATCCTGCCCGATAGTCCGATATCCAAGTCGCAGAGCCCGGCCAAAATTTCACTGTGCCGACTCAAAATTACCTGGTCCTACTTGCTGGTCCATAAATGCTTCACCATCTCCATGGCTTTGCTCACTTTCTTCACCTACTTATGAACCCTTCGTATCTACAACCTGATTGCATTCTGCTATCCTTTCATGCAAAGTTTCCACAAGAACAGGCTTTACCTCTTCAATCTGCTCTAGAACCTCAACATCTGCTAGTGCTTTTGCACCTTAGTTCACCTTGACATGGAGCTTCTCCTCGTTGAAAAGCTTGTCCACCCTCGGTAGATGCACATCATAAACCGGAAATCTCCAACGAACATAACCAATAGTAGGCCTTACCTCAATAGGCTCTACTAACACGCCCAGCTCCAAAAATTGACTTAGCAATCCTTGCCATGATCCTTGATCACTGCTCTTTAAACTATTGAGCCACACCTTGGCTCGTCCTCGCATCAACAGCGGCACCGTCTTGCAGCATTTTCACATGTCAACATATGCATCAAAAGCAGGCAGCAGGAGCCATAACTCAAAATCTGCTAACCAATCCTCGGGATCCTCAGTGCTTGTAAATATGGGGCGAAAACCTGGCTCCACCATCTTTGCAAGCTTCAAATTGACCATCAAACACTTTGACCATCAGCCAACCACTTTGTCCGCTACCAAACACCGCTTCCAACTTCCAACCAAAGCATCCGACAACTCCTTAGTGGGGGCATTAGAAGATGGAGAGGGGAAGGGGAACAAAACCTGGCTCCACCATCTTTGCCAGCTTCAAATTGACCATCAAACAGTTTGACCATCAGCCAACCACTTTGTCCGCTACCAAACACCGCTTCCAACTTCCAACCAAAGCATCAGACAACTCCTTAGTGGGGGCATTAGAAGATGGAGAGGGGAAGGGGAACACAGCCAGCACACAACACAATGCCTCATTATAGCCTAGGTCGTACACATCACCCCAATCCACTAGCATCTTCAAAACTTGACACTACCCACAATCAAACCACCACCTGCACATGACCTTATGCACACATGCTCTCCAATGCAGCAAACAGACCCAATCACTCTGATCTACCCAATTCAAAACCTTCCACACCCACACATCCTCTCTCTATCTCCCTTTGCATAAAAAACCATGGGGGGCCACACACGCCGACACATGCTCGAAAACACACACACACAAGCAGAGAACTGAAAGGGAAAGGGGGAATGATGCCAAGAGACAACAACCAATGGCCTTCTTGCATATACAACACCATATACAACCAATTCCTTGTCGGGGCACAAACCTCGGCAAAAACGTCAACATGCAAAAAGGCCCAATGGTTCCCCAACAAAAACCCAATGGAAGAAGCCCCTCAGAATTAACGTTCATCCCCTTTTATAGAGGGGCTATGAGACCCAAAAAAAGAAAAAAATGTGAGCTCCTCTAGCTCCTACAGACCACTTTGAGCTCCATTTAAAATCCTCCTTGCATTCCTAGCACTTCGCATACTTCAAATTTGGCAACTATTGCATGGTGTACCTTTGTTTTTTTGTCCGCCCGACTCAGCCGCGCACTCACCTCTTGAGCTTGCCCTTTGGGATTGCCCTCTAGGCCTTTGAACTTATTTTTTAATTGTCTCTCAAACTGTCTCTTTCTCTCTCTCTACTGCCACTGCCATGGGACTTCCCTCTAGCATTCTCTTTGCCTGCCTTTTTTTCATGGGACCCGTTCCTCTCCAAGCACTAGCGATATCGCTAGTGGGGGGGAAGCTTGTCTTCAAAAATTTTGGGGCCCAAAAAGAGAGGGAAGCCAGCCCAGTAGGGTGGAGCCAACTACCACATCATTACCAACTTCCACTGGCCCACACTCCCGTCGCCATCGGCCACTGCCACCTACACCAACCAAAACTAGGGGAGCTCCCCTCAAGCCACTGCGCAGTGCCCAACGGGTTGGCAACCATAACCTCATAGAGGAGGAGCTCCCACTCACTTTCATAATACCAAAAGGGTTTCACGCTGTGAGTCTTATACCCACTTTGTCACCTTCGGGATCCGCCTATGGGGTAATAGCCCACCACGTGGAAGTCACTAGCCATATGCCCCTTCATGCCCACAAAAAAACTCTCCAAAAATATATAAAAAGCTCGTTTTTTGGCCCTTCTTCCCCTGGCTCCCATGTCCTCCTCGATAGTTCAATATCCAAGCCGCAAAGCCCGACCAAAATTTCACTGTGCCGACTCAAAAGTACTTGGTCCTTGCCGCATTTCAAGATTCCCCTGAGACCCCAAACGGAGGCCGCAAAAATTCTAGATTTCACCTGCAATCAATCACAAACAAATGCACCTCGACTCCCAATTGCTATAACTTTTCACTGCGGGCTCCGTTTGATAAGCATTCAATTCTCAATGGCTCCATTCACTGCATAGCACCTCCTTGAACTCTATCGCGGCCCAAAAAATGCAAGATGGCATGACTCCCCATGTAGTCAGGTGGGCACTAGCCTAGCCCCTGGCAAAACTTCAATTGGCCATATCGTGCAATCCACAGATCTGGTCTGCAATCTGAAAAGACGTGTATACTCCATATCTTGAGCACTACACGCCTATAGATTGACATCCATTTGGTCCACTTGTCCCGAGTTGGCCTATCCGCTAAGGATCTGCAATGCATTGCACATTCAAACTCCAATATCTTGGGCTCCGTAGCTCTATTTGATGAGCCGTCTGGACCTGTTCCTTCAGCACCTCAAGCTCTACACTTCTAAGCCCAAATACTGCACCTTGAACCTCCTTCATCTTTTCCTCAAATTAGTCCCTTGTGGAGCCTTTCTTGACCTATAAACCGCATCAGCCATACATATCCGTTGCTACCTATCTGCCCATGATCTTGCTAGCTTCTCTAGCCCTTTGCCATGCTTCTACTAGCTTGCACATGCTTGCCCATGCCGTCTTCTATGGTCGACCAACATTGGATGCACAAATGTATTCATGAGTTAAATTATCCTACACATGACTTTGAATTATTGGCCGTTGTGCATGCTCTTAAAAATATGGCGACACTATCTTCTTGGAAGGAGATTTGAACTACATATATACCATAAAAGCCTAATGTGGATCTACACCAAACTGCCCTAAATATGCGACAACGAAGATGGATGGAGTTGTTATGAGAATATGATTTTGGAATCGAATATAAACCCGGAAAGGAAAATTTTGTGGCCAATGCCTTGAGAAAAAAGAGTATTGTAGCGGGTATCACAACCTCTACTACTTCTTTAATTGACCTTATTCGAGAAGGTATAAGTCAAGATCAGTATTACATAAAAATCCAGTATTTGATGAACTTAAATAATCAAAAAGAAAAGCTCGAAAGGCAAATCAAAGGCTTCCATGTTGAAGGAGATGACCTTTACTTCAATAGCCGTCATTGTATTCCAAATCAAGGTGGAATCAAACTTCAAATATTACAAGAAGCTCATGATATACCTAAAGCAGGACACCCATGATACATTAATTCTTGAATTTGGGATGCTTTTTGTCATCTGAGGGTCTTATTTAAGGTTAGCAGCTCAGTTGAATGACCTTATTTAGATTTTGAGTCTGGATTAGACTCCAATAGCCTTGTCTTTCCTTTGCTCTTGTTCCCTATTGTCTATGGAACAATGACCTACTATGTTGTTGCCTTTTGGGAACTAGTATGGCCTTGTGTCTCAAATTTATCTTGAGTTTGATGCTGGTTAGACTGACTCTAAGTTTTAGTTTGCTCCTGAGACTGGTCAGCCTGTCTAGTTGAACCAATACCTTTTGTGGATTGATCTCTTCTAGTTGGTTGCTCAGTTCGAAGGTGGATGATCATTTTCCTCATGACTGGCTCCCATGTCCTCCCCCCTGCTCTTGATCTTCCTCTAGCTCTTCTTCATCTTCATCAACATCTTTCCTCTTAATGTATTCAACTAAGACTTGATTGACAAGGGCACTAGTAATAATCCAATTTCTCCTAAGTTTGACTTCATGGATTTGAGTAGATTTTATAGATCTTTCATATTCATTGTAAAATTCCCTTCTAGATCAACAATGTCTACTAAAGGTTGGTATATATATTTTTCTGTAACTGCCTGTTTCAGAGTGTGGTGATTGGCCATAAGGTCTTCTAGTTCTTGTGTTTCGTAGAGTTCTTCTAATGATCTGGCTTAATATAGCTTGATCTTGGCCCGATTATAGACTCTAGGCAACAATAATTCACATAAATCTCTTAATATGAGCGTTCCATTAGATAATACCCAATCAACTTCATAGGGTCGTGACCATGCTATTTTTTTGGGTCCCGGTTTTGACTGATATAATAGCACTAGATCACCCCTCTTGAATTCTTTGACCTTGATCACCCCTCTTGAGTTCTCTCACCTTGATCTTACTATCATGCTTGTGATTCCTCCTTTGCTACACTACTTCCTATTCTAACATGGCCCTTTTTTTATCTCATCCATTTGTAACAGCTCGTCCAACCTCTGCTTCAAATTTTGGTTAAAGTCCACTACATGTTCAACTGCCAATCTGAGACTAGGAATGGCAAACTCCATTGGAACTACTACCTTCATTTTATACACCATTCTGAAAGGTGTCATTCCAGTAGTAACCTCGTAGGTAGTCCGATAAGCCCATAACAATGTATGGAGTTTGGTGTCCCATTGGTGTGGTTCCTTCTGAACTATCTTTATGAGAATGCTCATGATGGTTTTTGTTCGAGGCTCGCCATAGCATAGGCAATCTCCCACAAAATCTATCAATCCAGAGAGACAGAGCATGAACCGGCTAGGGCTTGGAGGAATCACACAAAGAATGTGTGAGAGCATCATCAGATGCAAAGATTGAGAGGATTCAAGAGCGTGCATCCTCCAATGCAAATAGAAATCATCCCAAATCAACTAATGCTAATCGCACATCAAGCATCAATACAAGAAATCATCTACACACATCAAGAAATGAATTGAAACACACTAATCTTGGAGTCTCTCAAGCACAACTCTAATTACATGCACTAACGATTAAGCACACAAGATCGCATTCAAGTCGGCCACCCCAACCATGCCAATCATGATGTCCAAATCAAGTCACACATAAGCAAACTAAGCTCAAAGCTTCTTAAACCTACACACACACAAGCACACCATTAGAGGACAACTCTAAACCCTCAATCACGAGTACGCCCACTCCGCTTAATCGAGAGAGTTAGATAAGGACTCCACTAATCGGAGTAGCTTAGCATAAGTAAGAGTTAGATTAGAAAAGATCAACACTTCAAAACAATGAACGAAAGTAGAGAAACATGATTCACAACATAATGAAAACTAGATTAATTAAGAGAGGATTACACTAATTACATGTGATTAGCACTAGCCTTCTAAGCATGGGCATTAAGCTCAAAGGCTAGGCCATCAAGACCTACTCTAGGGAGAGATCTCTCAAAAGGACCACTCCAGAATGACCTCTCATTCAGCATAGGGCTCTTTTATAGCTTTGGGCCTCAACCCCTTCAACTATGGGATAAAGTGAGCTCTCTAGCCTAGAATCGTACAACTTTGGAACTCCTAAATGAGCCCAAGCCCTATACAATGAAAAGTAAATATTGTGCACTATGGCACATCCACAGCTTGGTGCATAATTGGTGCAGCTGTTAGCCGCTGCTAACACTCCCCCCTTCCTAATTTGGCACACGTCCTCGTGTGCCATCAAGGCAGTCACGAAGGCATGTAAGCGTATGTCCTGGAGGTAGGTTTGTCAAAAAGAGAAAGCATTTGATTAAGCACCACAAGCTGAGTCATGGAGATTCAACATGAAGTACATTGAGCATGCAAGGTAAATTGCTGTAAAAATTAGAGTTTAATGTATGGCCAATTTAAAGTATCATAAAGCAAAAAAACACTTAGAATATTGTAAAGATTAACCCTTCAAAAATTGCAAGTTTATGCATGCTAACACAAGCAGTAAAGTTATGGACCTAGATTAATGCAAACTCAAAATTATGCTAATCTAAAACCCAAATGTTTTATGCTTAATGCAACTTCCTACACCTAGACATGTTCTGGCTATAATTAGACTTACTTACAATTAGTACAATGTCATTTAGGCACTCTTTTGAAAGCTCATGAAATATTGAATTGCATATCATTGAAAAAATTGATTCACAACACAAGGCGACCATCCCATGGTAGGTCAAGCTACGACTTTTAGTTCCTTGTTATCCACAAGGCCTTCTCCAAAAGTCTACTAGCCTACCAAGGCGACAGCTAACCCCTATAAATCTAGGGCATCGGTTCAGGGCCTCAACAACGCATGCCAAGGTGGGGCCCCCCTCCTACCAAAGACTAATAAGGCTCTAGGCCACATTTAGACACATCACAACATGATTTTAAGTTCAAGTGTTTTGGTGGTCATTTTTGGCCACTTCTTTTAGACACATTTTCAATTTGGGCATTTGATTTTTCTTTGTTAGCACATTCTTTCACCATTTAATAAGTTCATATAACATTTGGACTAAGAGATAGGGAAGTTTAATCTAACCTAGAACAAGCTGTGTGAGAATGCTACAGTTAAGGTAGGCATTAGGATATCTAGACTAGCAAAACATGAGCTAACATTAAGCTAGGTCATTACCTACACACATGCTAACAAAAATAAACTCAAATTCTTAACGGATTAATATTGACAAGGCCTAATGTTGAAACTTTAATGATAATTTAAATTTGGCCGTTACAAAACCAAAATTTGAAGAAAATTTACTCAACCAAGCAATGAATGTGTAAAGAGCAATTGCAAAGCATGGAAGGAGTTCACCTTTTGCCAATTTGGATCATCTTGGCAAGTGGTATCCTTGTAGGCCTTCTTTATTTTTATTGAAATCCTTGGTTCTTGCATTAAAGGTTAGTGCATAACACATCATGCAAATAAACCCTTTATTGAAAGCAACAAGCACAAAACTTTTATTGAATCCTAATCTAAGGTCTTGGAACCTAGATTTGCCAAAGGGAAAAAACCCAAGGGAAAAAAATGCCTTTGTTTATGCACATGATGCTCTTTGATAGAAAATTTATGCATACATATCAACAATGAGAGATAAAATATGCTTCTACATAAGCACATTTTACAATTTTTACAACCTCTCATGTATGGTTCAAAGTTGATTAGTTTCTAGCTCAATGAAATATGGAATTAAAAACAAGCCAAGAGCTGAAAATAATGCATCTTTTGAATGAAATGAAGTGGCTCTCGATAGCCAAATTTTATAATTTAAAGATTTTCAAAAAGTTGGCTAACAGCTAGCTCATGAAATTCTACAATTTTAGAGCATGCTATGAGCTAGAGATGACTGCAACTTGATGAAATGAATATGAATGGCTCTCAATAGCCAAATTTGTACTTGAAAGCTCAAAAAGTTGGTTAAACACTAGCTCAAATGAAAAAAATTTCATTTTTAGACCAAGTTATGAGCTAGTATATATACAACTTTTAATCCAATCATTTGGAATGGCTCTAATTAGCCAAATTTTGCAATATTGCAATCATGACCCCTTTTTAGATCATTTGGAATCACACTCCTGCCACACCTTCAAAATGAAGCTCAATTGTTAGTGATTTTTAGCATTTGAACATCCAATACTAGCACCAAAACTCATGCTCAACCACAACTCAAATTTTAATTCTCTCTCTTGGCCATTCAAAAACTCTCAATTTTAGTGCTATGCAAGGAATTTTCATTTATATCGAGCACTAAGATGCAACAAACAATTTCAAGCCCAAATTTTAATGCAGGTTCGCCATCAAGCATAGAAAATCATCAATGTAGCTCTTCAAAATGAAGCTAGTATGCTTACCCAAAAGAGTTATCCATTTTGTCCAATGAGAACTATTACTCATGCCTAATGTATAAGCAACTTTTTGTGTCAAGGCACACACTTGATGCTCACATCTAGCTAGCTTCTCATACGGAAATATGCATAGCAAAGGAGCATAAGATTTCTAGCATTTAAATCAAACACTGAAAGTAGACATGACTCACAAAGCATGCATATCTTTGTCATTTCTGCACAAACATAATAGCATTTTACCAAGAAAATTTTATCCAAGAATGAATTTTCTCATCTTTTGAGGTGATCCAGTGGGAATCATGGCTTATGATTGATTTTATTTTATTTTTTGTTATATATATATTTTTTAAATTTTTGCGGCGTGCTTGCGAGAGCTATAGCTGCGCAACAGTGCTTTTGTAAGCATGGCAAGGCGCATGTGCGCACGTGCCAAAGTGTGAGCATGAGGTGTCTACCGCGAGCGCAGGGTCTAGCTCCATTGAACGTGCGTCATCTGTGGCCGTAAACGCTGCAACAAATAGTGGACACAAAATTACCCGTATTGATAGGAGGCAAAAGTATCGAGGGTGTGCACTGTGTAGGAGTGTGTGGATCCTTTGACCAGGCCGCTGCAAGCAGTCGAACGTGAACCAAGCGCAAACTCAGCAGATTGGGTATGTGAAGCTTTACGAGTTGTTGCTGCCAATCAAAGACAAGCAAGGTGAAGGCGACAAGGCGGAAAAATTAGAGTTAATGGCGGCCAGTTCAACGCCTTGACATGCCACGTGTGTGTGTGTTTGTGGTCAATTTCTGTAGTCAGCATGGAACGCGTCCAAGCTAAAAGCAGGTGGCAGATGGCAGTGGGTAACGTTGTGTGAGTAGCGCCAAATGGCCGGCAAGTGGGCAAGTTGCTACTGAGTGTGGTGTGTCATTTTGCTAGCGCCAAGACAAAGCAAGTGGTGTGTGTGTGGCAAAAATGCCAAACAAATCCGTGCAATAGAGGCGGGTAGGGTCGGCTCCGGGTCACCAGCACTGTGAGCCAAGGTTGGTGGGCTCCTAATGCGGTCAATGATCAACATGTGTGTGTGTGTGTGTGTGTGTGTGTGTGTTTGGGTGGTGCGTTAAGGCTGCCAGGCTGGTCTTACTTTGGCTTGTAGTACAAAAAAGGTGTGTGTGGTGTGTGTATTCGGTGCCAACGCTGAAGACAACTTTTGTTTGCTTGTTTAAAAAAAAATTAAAAATCTTGGAATATTTTTTTCTTAGAGAGTGTTCCCGTGATGACCTAAGGACGATGATGCGTGCTTGAGCTTGAGAATAGCCGTTGTGGCAAACTTCTTGGGGCTCTTTAGAATCGAGGGAGAGATGAGAGATCATATATGGGAGGGACACTCTCGTATCAAAGTTCGCGGACTAAACTTCATGATAGAAAATGAGGATGTCTCAAGTCAAAAATATATATTAAAAATCCATTTCAATGCACACTTTGGATCGAAAAAATTCCATGCACAGTTGTTAATCTCAAATCCGTCAATTGAAAATTTCTTACGCACAAAATGAGCAATCCAATCTTTATTCGCTATTTTCAACCCAATTATCAATCATCACAACTCATTGGGTCATATTTGATATCCTCAATTATGCATACCAAATTGGCACAAAACATTGGCCAATTCAAACACGATTTTTAATCATTGCAAAATTAATTGCTCATATTTCAAAGCCCTAATCATCCAACTCAAATCGGATTTGTTACTTGCTTTGTATGGTTACACAAATTTGAATATGGCACTTGCACATCCATAAATCATTGAATTTTTTAACCTTTCCAATCAAATTGGCACACCGATCATAATGGTAATCACATAAATCCTCTTCAATTGAATCATCCAAAGTCAATCAATCTCATATACACCGATATTTTAGGTCAAATTAATCATCATAATTGGTAAAAAATACCAATTAATCATTCACAATTTAGGCATAATTGGTCATTAATTAGGCACACATACCTAAATTTAGGGCGTCGATTTGTGCAAAAATTTCATTAAACACTCATTGCATTTCATCAATTGCACACTTGATCACACATACATGAGTATATACATGCTAAATTAACTCAATTTTAATCAAAAACTGATCAAATTTTAACTCAATTTAGCATTGCACACACACAAAAATTAGGTGCACAAATCCAATTTTTTGCTTAATTAGCAACGAAATTAGGCCAATTCCTAATGTTTGCACACACATTTCTTGCAAAATCATCAATCTACAAGAATTTAGGTGTTCAATTTGACCATAAATCTTCTCATCAAAGTTATTTAAAATGGGCACACACATTCAAATCTTGCCCTAATTTTGGCAATTAGGCCTACTCCATGACCGGAATAGCCTCACATACACATCAATTTAGTGATTTTCACGCACAATTTATGCAAAACTACCATTCCACAAGCATCTAGGCATCCTATTTGATTACAATTTCATTCCAATTTCATCAAATTAAGCATAAATTCCATCAATTAGGCACACACACCTAATTTTAGCAATGATTTAGCAACTCAATGGGATCAACTTAATCAATAAAAAATTGAAGGGAGTAGGTCAATCCACTTACAATTGATTGCTTGCTCGCTTAATCCTTGGTCCTCGCGTAGACACTCCATTGCACACACATGAGTGCAACTCCGATTCGTCGGTCCAAAATTGATTAAAAAATTGACCAAAATCAACACTCAATCACATGATTAGGCATAGATTAGAGCAATAAAGAGTGATGATCCTCCTCAATTAAGGGGATTTAGCATACATTCCAAATCAAAATTAGTGGTTAGGTTAGCACAATTAGCATGGAATTAGTACAATTAGCATGAATGGGATGCACAATTAGTGAAGGTTAGTGAAAATTTAGTAAAATCAAAAGAGAATTTAAGGGGTTTTGGGGTGAAATGACTCTATACACATCTAATTAAACCGAATTACATTACACACAAATAAAATCCTACCTAATTACAAGAAATCGGTAATCAAATTACTCTTATCTTTTGCAACCTCAACTCCACTAGCTTAGGCAACACGTTCCTCTACAGCGGCGCCAATGTTGGAGGCTCGCCATAGCGTAGGCAATCTCCCACAAAATCTATCAATCCGGAGAGAGAGAGAATGACCCGGCTAGGGCCTGGAGGCATCACACAAAGAATGTGTGAGAGAGTCATCGGATGCAAAGATTGAGAGGATTCAAGAGCATGCATCCTCCAATGCAAATAGAAATCATCCCAAATCAACTAATGCTAATCGCACATCAAGCATCAATACAAGCAATCATCTACACACATCAAGCAACGAAGTGAAACACACTAATCTTGGAGTCTCTCAAGCACAACTCTAATTACATGCATTGACGATTAAGCACACAAGATCGCATTCAAGTCCGCCACCCCAACCATGCCAATCATGGTGTCCAAATCAAGTCACACATAATCAAATTAAGCTCAAGGCTTCTTAAACCTACACACACACAAGCACTCCATTAGAGGACGACTCTAAACCCTCAATCACGAGTACGCCCACTCCACTTAATCGAGAGAGTTAGATACGGACTCCACTAATTGGAGTAGCTTAGCATAAATAAGAGTTAGATTAGAAAAGATCAACACTTCAAAAAAATGAAGGAAAGTAGAGAAACGTGATTGACAACATAATGAAATCTAGATTAATTAAGAGAGGATTACACTAATTACATGTGATTAGCACTAGCCTTCTAAGAATGGGCATTAAGCTCAAAGGCTAGGCCATCAATACCTACTCTAGGGAGAGAGTTCTCAAAAGGACCACTCCAGAATGACCTCTCATTCAGCATAGGGCTCTTTTATAGCTTTGGGCCTCAAACCCTTCAACTATGGGATAAAGTGAGCTCTCTAGTCTAGACTCATACAACTTTGAAACTCCTAAATGAGCCCAAGCCCTATACAATGAAAAGTAAATATTGTGCACTATGGCACATCCACAGCTTGGTGCATAATTGGTGCAGCTGTTAGCCGCTGCTAACAGTTTTGTTGCTTCTTTGGGCCTAACCATTGCACCTATGATAAGGTGTAGACTTTCTGTGTTTGAATGAATAGATCTTAATCAGTATTTGAATAGTCTCATTAATGAAGTGCATCCCTTGATGTGAGACAATCTCTATTGGGCATCATATCTTCATATGATGTTTTCATACAAGAATATAGATGTTGATATGACAATGTTGTTTGGTAAGGCCCTGGCTTCAACCCATTTTCGGACATAACATGTGCCCATGATAATATACCTATTCTTCCTTGGAGTAATCTTCTTAAATGGCCCCATGAAAATCAAACCCCATTTCATGAATATTTTGAGTGGATGTACTGGAGTCAGTGGTGTCATATCAACTGCTCTTCGCCTTCCCATCCTCTGGAAAATATCACAAGTTTTTTAGAAATATCTGACATTGGCCATCATAGTTTTCCACCATAATCCTTTTGGAGGATCTTCTTATATGTAACATCACTTTAGAAGTGTCCTCTTGCATCTCCATTGTGAGCTTTAATAATAACTTGGATTTTTCCTTTCATTGACACACATCTACAAAGTACACCATCAATGCTCAGTCTCTAGAGTGCTCCAACAATGATGGTAAATAACAAACTTCTTATGATCAATGTCTTCTTCTTATTCTGAGATCAATCATCCGAAAAATTTCCCAGTTAAAGAAAATCATAAACATCTTGGCACTGTAAGTCTGGATCCTACTTAGCTGTATTTTGAAATAACTCAGCATCTACTAGCTCATCTCTTAATTTTTTTTTGAACAATCCTTTGTGATTATGGAAAGGAATTCTGTACCACAATGTCATCCAATGGTTTTCTTTTGAGCCGAGATTGAACTCCTCAACTTTTTGATCATTTGGGAGTAACCATTTTGGCCCTCCTCCCTTTTGTTTAGCTATGGATTCAACTTATTTCTCCGTTCAAATACCAACTGTATAATCATTGAAGATATTACCTAATTCTAGTGAACCATTCAACCATTATATATCTTAGCTTCTTCAGCTGGCTGGGTTCTCTTCCTCAAAATTTGTTTCACTGTTATCCTCTACTGATATGAAATCCGTTTTGTCTAGTACTGGCTGTTCTGGTGTTGGGGGGGCAAGATGTGAGGAGTTTTTGGCGGATGATGCACACCACCCCAAGAGAAGTTTGATGATGTTTCGATATTATTTTTGGATTCCCACATGTAAATAAATTATGCTTGCACAAAATGTGTATAGTAGTGTGTTCTAGGTGTCACTATGAATGGACAACAATTGGGTACAACACACTTTTTTGCATTTTGCTACCTGCAAGTGGCCACACTTAAAAAATTAAATAAGTGCTTATAAAATATGGAAAAGCCTGAAGTTTGTGATGGAGGCGTTCAAACGTAGAAGGTCCATCATTTCCATCCATGGGGCTTATGTAGCCGAGTTGAGGGTGTGTCCCTCCTTTTGAAGGTCATGCACATGGTGGTTTATCTCTGAAAATTTTCCTCTTTTGTATTTTGGGTTTGATTTGAGTAGCCTTGGTAGTTTCTACCCTCTCTCTTGTGTAGTCAAGGGTAGGGTGCATATATGAAAGTGCAGAGATTACTTGAAGTTTTAAGCCTAAAATTATCTTTATTTTCTTATATTTTGGCTGGAGTTAGCTGGGTTTTGAGTTTCTCTTGGTTTGGGTTTCATTTGCCCCAATACTATGTGTAGTCATGAGCACCTATGGTCACCTTGCAGGGGCGTACATTAACGAGTTGAATAAGCTATAATCCAAGCACGATAGCATAAAAAAACCAGACATTTCCATAGCTTTTGGGCTTTTTTAAAAACAAGTTTTAGTATCCTACTTGGCATTGCATAAGATTTGGTCATAATGGTCTTTGCGAATGTCTAGATTGGAACTCGATGAGGGTAGGTGGGGTGTTGTGAGTTTGAGAGTGGTGTGATTTGAGGGAAGAGTGTACTTCTTATCCCTTTGTGAAGATCCTTTTCTTTATATCGATCTTGTGATTTTGATAGGAGGTGTTATAGAAGCCATCCCATAAGGCCTTCACAACATGCACACCATTGGATTTAAGCATCAAACTATTATGCTCATAGCTACATTTTAATGAGGACCCTAACCTACATAATCACTCCCAACTTAGTACCACATTTTCCCAATCGATATTCATGACTTGAAAGATGAAGGACATATGAATCTCTAGCGGTACACCCTCACTTGTTGTAAGGGCCTCCTCCTAGCCCTTACTCTTGACCAATGCATGTAATCCATCAACTTTTAAAAAACAAAAACAAGAAAAAGGTTCAGGTAAATTTGGGCTAAATCAAAGCACCGGCATTTCCTCACAAAACACTAGGTTTACACCATGGAAACGTGGGCATAACCAACACATGAGAAATTAGCTTATCACTTCAACAAAATTAGCATAAGGAAAAAGAAAGATAAGATAAAGTGAATAAGTAACTATTTGGAAAAAGTTTTGAAAAGGAAGATAAGTTGTATAGATAAGTAAAAATAACTTATTGACAAGAAAGAAGAGCGATCAAGATAAGTCATTTATAACAAATGTGCATAAAAAGAGGGCTTCTCCTCTTGTTTAACACTTCTCTCCTCCATTTTCAAGGTGTAAACTAGAGAATAAGTTGTAAAGAAAGCTTGTGAAAGCCATCGCTAAGCCTCTTGCACACACACACCTCCTATACACACCCCCTCTCCAAGAGAGTCCATGGCCAAAACCATAATCAAGCTATAATTTGATCTTCTTCTTCTCATTACACTCTCCCTCTCCTCTCTCCTAACCCCAAATCTCTCCATAGCTTGAATCTCCCTTGTCTCATTCCATTCTCTCATTCCAAGTAGCACAATTTGTGGTGCTTCAAGCGAAGGTGAGAAAGAAGAGAGCCGACTATGTCACCAAGATTCTTCAATAATTCCCAAAGTGAGGAGAAGCCTCTACCATACATACACCAATGTAATGTCTTCTTGTCATCTTCTTGCTATTGCACATCTTAAAAATTGGGTTACTTTTCATTCTAAGTTAATTCATGCTGAAGCTCTCATGTTTCCATAAGCAAGATTTTCTCTTATATAGAAGAACAAATTATTAATTTTTCTTGTTAACTAACAATGCTCCTAACCACTAGCAATGTTATTTCAAGTTCTTTAGAGTGCCCGACTAATATGGCTCTCAGAGAGAGAGAGAGAGAGAGAGAGAGAGAGAGAGAGAGAGAGAGAGAGAGAGAGAAAGAGAGAGAGAGGAGTAGAAAGCATTATTTCTTTTCCTTTGATTATGCAGTCAAGTTAAATAAATAAATATAAGCTTTTCTCCCTCTGTATAAAGTATACATTTCTAAGACTTTTAGTAATATAATTAAATTAAAATCTAATTCTCTCAAGAGGAGGTTGAGTTTTGAAGGGTGATTTGATCATAATCAAAGGAGTTTTTTTTTGAAAAGAGGATTCCCACTCCAAGTAAGGTTATCTCCCCTCTTGTTAATTTACAAATCCCATATCTTTAAGCCTCTCCAAGCTAATTGATTAATCCTCTCCACGGTAGTAAAGGTAAGCGTAAATCCCATTTTAAAGAAGAATTTGTTAATCATTCCTACTTCATTGCATGAGCATTCATCACTACACGAGCATGTCCACTCAGAATTTTGCATTTAACTCTTACACTACCATTCATTGAAGGGTTCTACTCTTGCATAAACAATCACGTACTCTTGAATCATCAATCAAATAAATTTTTAAGATTATTTGCCTTAAGATTGAAAGTTGGTGCATTCTAAGTTTTTTTTTTACGATTCATGGTTCATGCCAAATCAAAGGTCAATGTTGAAAGCATATGCATTGTTCATTTCAAGTTTGTTTTGCAATTACGGAGGGGGGAAAGGGGGGGGATTAAGGGGATATCTTCATGGAAGTGAAAACCATGTTTCTTGAACATAAAACTCCTATCGCATCCATGGATATTCCCCATGGATGGAAAATAAGACAAAGCAAACAAATAGGGTTTGTCCAAGACAGGGTTAAACTTACCTCAAGACAGAAACCTTAAGCTCCAAAGAGATTTATTATTTTATTGAGGTCTTGTTTGAGTAGACATTAAAAGGAAATATGAACTAAGGGAATCATAACTCAATGAACTTAATATAAATTTAAAGTAGGATTAAAACTTTGCCGAGAAGATTTGACGTGGATAACCCTAGCATAACATAGAAATTTTAATTGTGAAATCTATCTTAAATGTTTGAAAAAAGATTGGCGCAGGTGTTTACATGTGGGATGCAATGGTAAACGGTCCTTTCTAGCTAGGATTGATAATTGTTGGTATATATTTTGAGCTCAAGTTCATTCAATATCCTAGAATTGAGATTGGATGGGAGTGAGTCCCGAGAGAGAGAGAGAGAGAGAGAGAGAGAGAGAGAGAGAGAGAGAGAGAGAGAGAGAGAGAGAGAGAGAGAGAAGAGAGCAATGCAATGCAATGAAGAATTTATGTACTATCATGAATCTACAACAAAAATGTCAACAATGATGGCTTGGATATTTAACAATGATGAACATGATCATCGAAATAAAATGTAAAGACTTCTAGAGAAATGGTTTCAAGGTCAATTACAATGGAATACAGTTGTTCAATAACTAATTGTAGCAATTCATTGCCTCAATCATGGCACTCTATGGTAACTTCTCTCATGTTCATATGTTTGTTATGATCTCCACCATCATCTATCGTGCGATTTCTTCCATCGTGACTATTATCGCGTATTCTCTTGCTATCATGGTAGTCTCATGCGCAAGGTACTTTGCTGATGTTTTGGTCATGTTTGCTGACAAACTTTGTTAATCATGATGATCACTTGAACAAAGCTGGAAAATAAACATCCGCACCACTTTTTCTTGTGTGGGTGTCGATGTCAAATGGGTATTGTAGTAGGATTAGCACCTTTTGATGGAGGCGGGTTCCCCACATTAGTCCAAACAAATTACCTCAAGATTAAACTGATGAGCTCGGAGATCTAAAACCTAAGGGTCACTGAGTTTTATGACCAAGAGATCACCATTGAGTGGGAATGAGCCCAAGAAAGCACTAAGCCAATTTTGTGGGTTAATAAAACCCATCAACAGTGAACCTTGAGAGGTCGGCCAATTCAAAAAGCAATAGACCACAACTAGTCTACTACAGCCTACTAGTGACTTCACACGCCAGCTCTCTTCCCATCTTCCCTCTTGGTTTTGGTTCAACGCTCTGCTTCGATGGGCTAGTACCTATCGATTTTTCCATTTCTCCCAAGCAATAGCAGATCCTTTTGTTCCAACCTTAGTAGATGGGTACCCATTATGGGTTTTTGCTGTAGATGCATGCCCATTTGTGAGCTCAATGATATGCTTTTGAAAAGTCAAATGTATCCAGAGATTCTTAGAGCCTCCTTGGATGCAATTTTTGTTGAAGGCGCAAAACTAGAAGGCTTACTTCACTCTCTTCTACTCATATGTAGATATAGTACTAATGTGTTATGCATGTAGTAAACCAGAGGTGGTAGAGATCCCTAGCCCTTGCCCATTCTCAAGCCCAATTCTTGACATGGGTCTGCCAAGCTTTTTTAATGAAAAAAACAATGTTTTTAGACCTTTCAATAATAGGTCAAGAGAGAGAGATGTTGAAATGGGAGTGAGGATATTAAATCCGATGCATTTGCAAATACTACCTTCAAGCGTCCTTGAAGAGTAGCCGTTGTGAGCGAGATGGAAACACACATAACGCTTCTATAAAGACCCAACACACAGTCTTGGGATGATATACACACGCACTATGGGGCACCACTCAGCTTACCCAACCCACCTGGCCGAGACAGGGAACACACCTATGGAGTGAGAGGAGAGAGACTACCCATTTACCCACTCCACACAGAGAGACACACACACACACACACACCCAAAAAACTCAGCTCAAAAGAGGATAATTTAAGATATTTAGATACAATTGATCTTGGGCCGACACCAATGGGGCAAATAGCTCACACAATATGGATAAAATATGCTAGATACAATCACAAAGTGGAGCAGAAGCTTCGCTCATAGGACAAACTTACACAGCCAAAACAACAGAAAAATAGTGAGGAATTTGGCAAAATGGACAGCGCCATCACGTCCGGAACAACCCAAAACCTCAGTCTACAATGTCAAAGTGCTCAAATCCGACCTCGGATGAGCAGTTTAGGGCCAAAACAGGCTCCAAAAATAGCAAAAACTCAATTGCGGTTGTTCCTCCTCTTCTCTCCACCGTTTCTCTGATATTATCTCTATTTTTTTCAGTTCCCACACTTAGATTTATTACTTGGGCACTCTTGGCATTTTAGTTGACCTCAAACAGACCCCGAAAAGGCCAAAAACTGGCCTCGCAGTGCATAGTTGTCACCCTCCTGCATCCATCCGCACACCTGGCAGTGAACTTTTTCCAATAATGCATCCCGCCACCACGTGAAGTGGCTTCCAAATATAGTTCTCATGATGACCTCTTTGCATAATTATCATAAGAAAACAACCACGTTGTGTCCGTACTCATCCACGTGCAAGTATTGACCCCATTCGACCTCTGACGCCACTAGATGCCATCTGAGGCACCTGCTTACCTCATGTCGTTGGCCCACGGATAGCTTCCTCGAGAAGTTTTACGTGCTACAAAGTCCTCATTATTGTAGAAAAAACACACTGGTACTGGTGATAGTGAAAATCGATGCACTATGTACATCCTGCCCTACCTGTACACATGTGGGCCCATGTAACCACCTGGCTCTGGAAAATGGGCAATCCTTTATTCGATGCACCATGCATATGTATGTACATATGTGCAATCCCTTACTCCAAAAAAATCTTGACATAATTTGCCCATCCCCTAGCCTGCTAGAGCATTCATGCTTAACAGCACAGCACTAGTAGATGCTGATTCCACCTGGATCCCCCACAAAAACACTTTGCATTCCTTGCATCCAAAGGTTAATCAAGCTTCCACCTAGTTCCCAAAGAAAACTCGTAGAAATGCCATATACCAGGCTTTTCATCCAGATAACCATCAATTACTTTGGCATAGACCTGCATGTGCAAATATATCTCCTTCTCCATAGCAAAAAGGTCTCCACTGATTATTTGTGTCATCAATTGGTGCTTCTTTGACATTTCAACCTTGGTTTGCATCAGCCCTTCAATCACTTCATAAGGCCCTTCACTTTCATCTTCAACCTCATTTGAAAATGTGACTAAACCAGACTCCTAGATTTCTTTGTCCAATCAACAGAAATGCAACATCAGCATCCTCATCACTGCTGGTCGTACTTTCACTGTCCTCATCAGTCATTGTGGAATAGTCTTCATCACTAGACTCATCTTCATCTTCATAAAGCTCCTCCAATTGTTTCCTTGTGTCCATCTTATATAGCTTCTTGGCACCTATCTTTCCATAGAGGCTAATCGTACCATGTCTCCAGTCTTGAACAACTCCCAGTGCACGTAACCATGGTCTACCCAGTATAATAGGATATGATCCCAACCCTACTGGCATCACATGAAAATCAATCGCTGCCTTTGCATCATATGCATCTACTTCTAAGCTCTTTACAACACCCAAACATTTTACTTTCTGATGGTTTGCCAATCTAGTCCGAAAACCTGACACCCTAGTCCCTGTAAGACGCGTCTTCTCAATGCATGAGTGCGTTATGACACATATTTGGGCTCCACCATCCACATAACCTTGTCCCATATTTTTTCTTTCGTGCCACACATCTACTATTGGGCAAATGTCTGGTAGCTCATCCATCGCCAACACCTTTACTGAACCTCTCTCTGGCTTTCTCTCCATTGGGTTAACCATCCTCTTCCACTATTGCTTTAGCTTAGGCACCATCTCTATAAGCTGCCCAAAAGTAACATATTCCTTCCTGCTTGTCAGATCTTCCTTCCAGTCATAGCTTAATTACCCATCCCCTAGTGAAAAATCTGAAACATGAAACTTGTGACGAGCCCTTCTTTTCCTCTTGGCCTTGACATCTTCGCCTTCATGGCTCTTTCCCTTTTTCTTGCTAGGACCTGGGGCACTTCTTCCTTCCTTTTCCTCTATGGTCCTCTTCCCAATAGGCTTCACTAATGTATCCTCTAGCTTTGATGCCTTCTCCAAGGTGACTACACTTAACACTTTTGTCTTTCCCTTTTCCTCCTGGTTTAATCCACTGGTTCCTTGATTTGAATGCCATAATCATTTGACCTAGTTAGCACCTGTCTTGGCAATGGATACATGTCTCCCCCGTACCTCTCTTAATCTTCTTGGCTCGAGCATAAAGACTATGCACTGCTCGAAAAAAATCTTCCTGGACACATGAACATTTATCAGGATTCTCTGAGTTAAATGAAAAGGAGTGAATTGAGGTCCATTTTGATCATCCATTACATCCAACCATGCAGCTCCCAAGAAGGCACACCTGACTTATCCTCTGATTTTGCTAGAATTTTAGCAGCATAATAGAAGAAATGGCTCAAAAGACCGAAAAACCAGCCATTATAACTTGGAAAATTTTTGACAGAGTTTCCCCAGAAGTAGAGCAGTAAGAACCCAAAATATAGACTGTATATGCATGCATAAATTGCCAACAAGAGAACCCGAGCATCAAATAGGAATCACTAGTACATAGACTATGGTGAGGTCACAAAAAGGGTGCTCCAGCCACATGTATCACCAAAAGGATCTCACATTTGAGAATCCCCAAGCTCAATAAAACCTCACGCTATCGACCCTCTCCCGAAGGCTTATGCAAATCTTGTATAGTCAAGTCTCAGAAATGACCAGACCAAGTCTTAGAAATGGTTGGGACTACCAAATAAAACCAAGTATGGATCCACAAAGGCGTACAATGGCAGTTTCCACAAGTAACGTACAATACCAACAGACAATGCGCGCAAATAGGCACCAAATGATGCATACCCGCCGCGACTGCAAGTGACGCCCACTTGCCAGTGTATCACTCTACTTCAGCTACCTGTACCTGTGTGAACCACCTATACCTGTACCTGTGTGAACCACCTATACCTGTACCTAGCCCTGTAACCTGTAACCTGTAACCTGTGATTTGCAGCTTGTAATCCCGAAGCTGAAGGTACTCGAAGAAGATCCTCAGTGGGGGCACCAAAAGAATGTGAGCGGGAGGAAAACACACAGAACGCCTCTATAATGACCCGACACATACTCTTGGGATGATATACGCACACACTATGGGGCACCACTTGTCTTACACAACCCACCTGGCGGAGACAAGGAACACGCCTATGGAGTGAGAGGAGAGATACTACCCATTTACCCACTCCACACAGAGAGACACACACACACACACACCCAAAAAACTCACCTCAAAAGAGGATAATTTCTGATGTTTAGATACAATTGACCTTGGGCCAACACCAATGGAGCAAATAGCTCACACAATATGGGTAAAATATGCCAGATACAATCACAAAGTGGAGAAGAAGCTTCGCTCATAGGAAAAACTTACACAGCCAAAACAACAAAAAATAGTGAGGAGTTTGGCGAAATGGACAGCACCATCGCGTTCGGAACGGCCCAAAACTGTTACGAGAATGGGCACCCTCCTGTTGTAGTGGTTAGCTGCAATTGGGATAGCTGGCGTAATGGTTAATTATGTGCTATCTATTTATTTTACTAATTGAGTTGATGATTTTGTAGAGTGGAATGCGGGGAGTTGATGAAGAGGTGACTTCAATTACTCTTGGCCATTTTATATTTGCACAGTATCTTAGAATATCATTTCAATAAGCCACTATGGCTCTATAAATAGTTGTAGTGGAAAATCCCCTTATGGGTAATGCAAGAACTAATGAGCTTCACTCATTTACAAAAGTGAAGTGGTTGTAAAAAGAGGGGCCTCAAATTTTGGCACCTTAAACTCAAAAATAATATTTTAAATACCAACTCCACAAGAGATGTGCCGTGGAGTTTGGGGCTAGATTTAGGCCTTTCTCTTGCAAATTCTCTTCTCTACTCTCTTAGGCTATGGTTATTTCTTGTGTACTCTCTAATCTAGTCTCCATCTCTTACACATCTCTTACACTCTTTTACAAGGATGACTATGTCAATTTTATGTTTACTGTGTGTGTGTGTGTGTGTGTGTGTGTGTGTGTGTGTCATAGTCTAGGTGTGAGGGTGTGTGCTTGGAAATTGGAAGAAGCGGTGGACAGGTTGATGGTGATTGCTTGGAAGCTTGTGTTGAATATTCTAAGCGGTTGATCTCCCCCTCTTCTCCCAACAATGGTATCAGAGCAAAGGTTCCGTCCAATTGGAGTAATTATGCATCAAGAAGACTCCAGTTCGTCAATTAAGAAGCTATGGTTGCAACAGCAGAGGTACATCTTAGAAATTTGGGTGAAATTTTTCATTAAGGAATTGTAGACTTCGATCAAGAATCAAGGAAAAACTATATCGACCACAATTCAAAACCGACGAAGTTTTGAAATCGGCAAAGCTTTGAAATCGGCAAGCCTTGAAATAGGCAAAGCTTTGAAGTCTTGCTACGAAGACCTGAAGATTGAAGAAAAGCAAGAAGTGGCGAAGAAGAGAAGAGATAATTTTGCAGGTATTCGAGAGCTGGGTAATTTTCGGCTTCAACTCTTGCACCTCCAAGAGGCTTGGATTCTCCAATCAACGTGGGAACAGGCTTTTGGTCGCAACTCCCAGCGTTGTCGACCACCACCGAAATTAGCCCAGTCGCCCTCAAATTGGTCGCCCAAGGTGCGTGTACCATTTTTCCTTCTTGCTCGCGGGTCGAGAAGCCTTCTACACGCCGTAGAAACCTCTGCAGGCCCTCGTGCTGTCGGTAGCTCTGATTGCACGCCACCATGCACTAAAGTGTACACACTTTAATCAAAAAGTGTGGCTTAAAGCATTGGGTCTTTGGCCGGCCGCCCAAAATTAACCCTACATAAAAAATAAAATAAAAATTCTGCTTAACGTCGAGTCCCACCATTCTACTCAAGTCCCGTACCAAGTGAGCTATACCCCCTGGCTCCACTTACCAACCCAATTGGGTCTTCCTCATTCGGTCACCATTTTCCAAGAAGTATCGAGCTCGTGCCACCAAAAAGTGGAAGGACAACCACCGAGTTGCTAAATATTTTTGCAATGAAAAATTATCGGCTCTTCCAACTTACTTCCTCCTGGACACCGACTATCTCAATGGAGTTGCCAAATTACTTGCCAAGAATCCGAACATCGTCAAATTAATTTTTTAAAAAAATCAACCTATGGACTTCTTCTACAATCGATATTGTTGTCTTCTTTTGGGAGGATAAGGGAGACCACACGCTACAAAATTCAACTGGCTCGGTAAAGCACCGTCGGACCGTCTACTTCTATGGCAATTTCCTAGCGCATCGCCATTCCGGACTGAAGCCACCGCTATTTCTCAGCTAAGTACATTACATTTTTGTCATTTATTTTACTCTTTTATTCCGCATATTGCATCTATGAATATCACCAAATAGCCTTTTTAAGCATTACCATTTAAATATTTATTTAAAAAAGAAAAAACAGAAAAAAAGAGAGGAAAACATAAAAAGCACGCAATCATGGCACACCTTCCCAGGTACCCACGATTGTGGAACAACTTCAAAATCTGCAACAATCACTCACATATGAACACATGCGAAGGCAAGAACTGGAAGATAAATTATTGCATTCTGCACTCACCGAATCTGCACCGGCACCCAAGAAAAACAAAATTAGCAGAAAAGCCTTCACTTTCAAAGATTTTGATGGCACTAAAGATGCTAGCACGGTTCTAGCATGGGTTAGTCAACTAGATGACTATTTTCATGATGAAGACTTTCCCGAGCGTGAAATGGTAAATTGTGCATCCAATCATCTCACTAGCAGCGCTGCATTATGGTGGACCGCCACCAAACAACATGGAAGAAGACCATGCACCTGGAATGCATTTAAAAATGTGTTTTTACCCCAATTTTTGCCCACACAGTACAAAGCTAAAGCACGCCGTCAGTGGGATTTAATTTGACAAGGTAGAAATGAAGATGTACAGGGTTACACTGACCATTTTTGGAATTGTTTAATTCAATTTCAAGCTATTGAACATGTTAGTCGCACAAGAAATTGAAGAGAAAGTACATATCAGGCTTGGCACTACAAATTAGTGCTAAGGTAGATATGTTCGAACCAGATTCTCTGTCAAAGGCTATTAATTTGGCTCTCAACGCAGAAAAGAAGAAAGGTGGACATTCCTCTCACACTCATCAACCTGCTAACACTAACCGAAACAAGAGACCTCCTTTCTCTCCAACTTTGACAGAAGCAAACACCAAAGCCGTACTTTTTTCAAAAGACGTAGATTTGAAAACCCTCCTACAATGGCTCAACCTCATACGAGCAAGACAACAACAACACCGAGCAACGACGCAACCAAAATTCCTTCAACCAACGTTCTCCTCCAAATTCTAATGGTAACAAAAAGGTGAAGTGTTTTAAATGCTTTCAGTACGGTCACTATGCAGATAAGTGTCCAAATGGTCCTGCTAAGGGCAATGATCAATCCAATGGCCATTCCAATGGAGTCAACAGAAATTCAAGTCAAAAACCCTTCAACAAAAACCGCCCCAACGGAGCTACTCTTAACCTCATAGAAGATGCTACACCCGACGACAATGAAGTGGAAGTTAACTACGGTGAGGGATATGATCCTGATTATGATAACGATGACAACCCATCCTCAGGTACTCATATATCTCCTCACACTTTGTTTAAAGTGCAAGGCACTTGTTAAGAGTGAAAATGTCACCATTCTGTTAGATGATGGTAGTAGCCATGATTTCATTTCCACACGATTGGCACAACAACTATCACTCTCTGAAATCTCATCACCTCACAAGGTCAAAACTGTTTTTAATAATCAACGTTTTAATTGTAAAACTCAAGTCACTGTTGAAGTTTGCATTGGTGAATTCACACAAGCACGCACATTTTTGGTAGCACCATTGCATGGTCTTGATATGATCTTGGGAATGCCATTTCGTCATGAATTTGATCCGTTGATTAGTTATAAAACACGTACAATGTCTCTCACTCGTAATAATAAAAATTTCTCCATCCAAGCAACATTGGCACATCAAAAATTTCCACTCCTCTCGCACACTCAAGCCAAATGAGAAATTCGAAAACAGAGGAAAACATATTTAGTAGTGATAAATCAAATTTTTGCTGAAACTGAAACTTCACGTAATTCCGCACACAATGAATTTCTCTCACAGTTTAAAGATGGTTTCATGCATGATCTACCACCTAGAATTCCACTGTCACGCCCAGAAGACCACAAAATTGACATCATACCGGGTAGTGAACCTCCTTGTAGAGCACCTTATCGTGTAAATCCTACCACACACAAGGAAATACAAACTCAAATCACTGATTTACTTGACCGAGGCCTAATCCGACCTAGTAATTCACCATAGGGAGCTCTACTACTTCTTGTCAAGAATAAAAATGGAACCTTTCGTATGTGTATCGACTACATGGATTTAAACAAGATCACCATTAAGAATAGGTTTCCTATTCCTAGAGTGGATGATCTATTAGACAAACTAAAAGGGGCAAACATCTTTAGCAAAATTGTCCTTAAATCAAGGTATCACCAAGTCAAAATGTTTCAACATGATGTCTACAAAACTGCTTTTAGAACACAAACTGGACACTATAGATTTCTTGTCATGCCATTTGGTTTGACAAATGCACCAGCTACCTTCACACGCATGATGAATAGAATTTTCATTGACCATCAAGATTTTGTGATTGTATTTTTTGATGAATATTCAGTAAATCTGACCAAGAGCATAAACAACATTTACACGTGTATTTGATCTGCTTGCACAAAATCACTTGTACTTGAATCCTGAAAAGAGTTCATTTTTCCAATCTGACATTGAATATTTGGGACACATTGTATCGAGTAAGGGAATACATGTTGATCCAAAGAAAATTGAAGCCATTCAATCATGGCCTAGACCTAAAAACTTGCATGAGCTACGATCTTTCATTGGTCTTTGTAGCTATTACAGGAAATTTGTTCGTAATTTTGCTTATTAATCACATTATTTGACTCTCTTGTTGAAAAGCTCATGAATGGACTGATTTGTAAGAAAGCTCATTTAATGCACTTAAACATGCTTTGACTAATGCACCTGTATTGCAATTGCCTGATTTTGAAAGACCATTCTTTGTGGTAGTCACTGATGCTAGTGGAAAAGGTATCAGTGCAGTCCTTATGCAAGATAACCATCCAATTGCTCTCAAAAGTCGTAAATTCAAACCGTCTGAAGCAAATTTCAGTACTTATGATAAAGAGTTGACTGCTCTGGTACATGCATTGAAAATTTGGAAACACTATGTAATGGGTACTGACTTGATCATTAAAACTGATCAACAAAGTATCAAATATTTACTTTCTCAATCCTTAATAGATGATAGACATATTAAGTGGGCCGCTTTTATTCAAAGTTTTCATCCCAACATTCAATACCAACCTGGCAAAGAAAACGTTGTAGCTGATGCTTTGAGTAGAAGACCCTCACTTAATCATCTATCAACCATTACGGGAACTTCATTTGACAATATTCCTGACACTTATGCACATGATGATGACTTCAAAACGACATGGTTGCACATGCTTGGTAATTCTATACACACATTTCTTGAATACACTATTCAAGAAAACTTGCTTTATTTCAAACAAAAATTTTGTATGACTAAACCTTTCCGTACATTAATTATTGAAGAATTTCACATACCACCTTATGCTGGACGTAGAGGATTTGCTGCAACTTTTCAAAATTTATGTCATGATTTCTATTGGACTACTATGAGAATGGATGTTAAACAGTATGTTTCAACTTGTTTGATTTGTCAAAAAATCAAAGCAGCTCTGCAGGTAAGAAATTGGACTTTTACACCCTCTCCCTATTCTTGAAAGACCTTGGCAACATATTTCAATGGATTTTGTTACTGGTTTCCCACTCACAATGCACAAACATGACATGATCTAGACTATTATTGACCGTTTCTCTAAACAAGCGTATTTTGTTCCGTGTAAGAAAACACTCACAGCACATCAAGCTGCACTTTTGTTTCTTAAGACTATTTTCCCCCATCATGGTTTTCCTAAAGTGATTATTTCTGAAGGGTCCATAAAAATTGTCACACACAATTTTTGTGTGTGAAACTTTGAAGGGTCCATTAAAACGAGGACAATCTAATAAAAATTGTCCTCGTTTTTATGGACCCTTCAAAATTTCAGATGTCATTAATGATGTTTCTTTCCGTTTAGAACTACCTGCACATTGGCACATTCACAATTCCTTTCACATAAGTCTTTTACGCCCATTCCGAGGACCCCACACCACATTTATGAAGACCCACCTTCACTTGTAGACCAAGAAGAGCAACTTATCCCTGATAAAATAGTTGACCATGAGACCACCACTACACGCACTGGAATGGTTTATAACCGTTACCTTTTGACTTTCAAGGGCCACCCTAGAGAGGATGCCGAATGGATGCCTGAAATTTTTTTTCGCAACTTTCCCGACCTTCTCCACACTTTCCATCACTCACGGTCCAGTTGATTTCTCTATTGAGAAACTGAGGACAATTGCTATCCCTGGTGGGAGGGATGTTACAAGACTGGGCACCCTCCTGCTGTAGTGGTTAGCTGCAATTGGGATAGCTGGTGTAATGGTTAATTATGTGCTGTCTATTTATTTTACTAATTGAGTTGATGATTTTGTAGAGTGGAATGCATGGATTTGATGAAGAGGCGACATCAATTACTCTTGGCCATTTTATATTTGCACAGTATCTTAGAATATGATTTCAGTAAGCCACTATGGCTCTGTAAATAGTTGTAGTGGGAACTCCCATTATGGGTCATGCAAGAACTAATGAGCTTTACTCATTTACAAAAGTGAAGTGGTTGTAAAAAGAGGGGCCTCAAATTTTGGCACCTTAAACTCAAAAATAATATATTAAATACCAACTCCACAAGAGAGGTGCCTCGCAGTGCATAGTTGTCACCCTGTTGCATCCATCCGCACACTTGGCACTCAGATTTTTCCAATAATGCATCCCACCACCACGTGAAGTGGCTTCCAAATATAGTTCTGATGATGACCTTTTTGCATAATTATCACAAGAAAACAACCACGTTGTGTCCGTACTCATCCACGTGCAAGTATTGACCCCGTTCGACCTCTGATGCCACTAGATGCCATCTGACGCACCTGATTACCTCATGTCATCGGCCCGCAGATAGGTTCCTCGAGAAGTTTTACACACTACCAACTCCTCATTATTGTAGAAAAAACACACTGGTACTGGTGATAGTGAAAATCGATGCACTATGTACATCCTGCCCTACCTGTACACATGTGGGCCCATGTAACCACCTGGCTCTGGAAAATGGGAAATCCTTTATTCGATGCACCATGCATGTGTATGTACATATGCGCAATCCCTTGCTCCAAAAAAACTCTTGACATCATATCTCCAGAGTGGACACAGATTGGAGGGTGGATGAAGATTTTTAAAAATTAGTGTGGCATGTAGTGAATAGCAACGTGGCATGCAATGATGGTTCTATAATTGCATGGTGGGTGGTGGTGATCATGGGTAGCTAGTGGCTGGAGGTGTACTATGGGTGCCGTCAATCACAAAGAGAGAGAGAGAGAGAGAGAGAGAGAGAGTGAGAGAGAGAGAGAGAGAGAGAGAGAGAGTGAGTGAGTGAGAGAGAGAGAGAGAGAGAGAGATGGGAACTACAACTTTTTCCTGCCTTTAAATAATGTTACAAGTGGCATGTGTTTCAATGTGTTCATGAGTTGGTGTGAACCATGCAGGTCTCGTAAGGGTGCTATATTACTCCTTCTAATGTTAGGTGACCTGTTATTTGGTATAAGCCCTACTCTGATTGAAAGTAGTTGGACGGATGGCTTGAGAGAGGATTGGTAGTTTTTATGGCTTGAGTGCTGCATGCGTAGCATGTGGTAGTAGTTGGATGGTTCAGTTTTTTCATGCAAGATTGCGAGAGAGTTATATGGTGATCTCACTACTTAGTGGCTCAAAAGTGTCTCTATAGTGTGTCTGTTATCAAGCAACATGGGCTACATGGTAAATCAAGATGAGAACTAATGATGGCATGGTAATCTGGAGTCCCATGTCAAAGTTGCCACCCTTGCTGCTAAAACATTCCAATTGAATGGTTGTTTTGCAGACGAATGTTGACTGTGGATAGGACCTTGGGGATGGTGGATGGAGCTCCGCATGCCTTAGCAATCATTGCTACCCCAACCATATTTACCATGGCTTCTAATGTCTTGTACCTCTTCTTTACCATGTTAAGGGAGCCTTTGAAGCTCGCGTGCGTATGTTTCCCATGACTTCTTAAGATTCCCCTTTAGCTTTTGTCTCTAGATCACCCACATGAGCAACATGCCTATAATTCAAGACTGGTTCTATAGATCTTTTCTATTGGGAGTGATTCTGTGATATTTGAACCCCATTACCTTGGTAGTACTTCTTCTCTTTCCTTTTCAAACTTGTATCCTCGGGATTTTTCTACGATGCTAAAGACATCCCAAATTATTTTGCTTGTGTTTCTTCCTTTTGGCTTAAAATGATCCTCGTGCAATGTTCTCAATTTCTCCATGCGTGTCTCACCAAAATTTGGTTTCCACTAAAAGTGTTCTTTCCTATTCTATAATCCCAAACCATCAGTATTATACTCTCTATAATTAGTTTTCAATCAAGGTATTAGCATTAATTATTATAAACAACATAAAAAATACTCATTATTTTTAAACATAATCGCACCATTGTGTGTGTGTGTGTGTGTTTAGTATTTATGTATATGTATATATTTACATATAGAACAGAAATAAGTGTATAAAGAATTAAGAAGGCATTAGCTATCTCATGCAATTAATGTTCATCTATAAGATTTATCAATCAAGAGTATTTGCAAGCAAGATAATGAAAGGAAAATCACTTAGCTCGATAGATATATCCAAGTTTTGTAGTTTTCAGAGCGTAGCCTATTGCTCTTATACCACTACAACAATTGGAAGCATAAAGGGCCCTGCCAAATCCTAAAAATAATATGCTACAAAACATAGAACGACAAATGCACATGCTTGGCAAGTTACACGAGCGCTTAATCCACAGCATGACTGATTTGAGAGAGAGAAAGAGAGAGAGAGAGAGAGACAGAGAGAGAGAGAGAGAGAGAGAGAGAGAGAGAGAGAGAGATAGAGAGAGAGCATGTGCAAGTGCGCCTCCAAGAGCGGAGATTTACATCGGCATGAAGAGAGAGGAGATAAGAATAACACAAGCACTGACTGCAATCAGGGATTTAATATTCACGTGATCACATGAAATTTCTTATAATCACATTTACATAATCACAATTAACGTGATCACAAAAAAAGCCGATAAGTGGTGATGTGGCAACCCACCAAAACCAATGAGGTATGTGTTTTTCATGAAGAGCTTACTAGGAAACTATGTGAATCCTAAATCGAGCCCATTAAGAAATGAAAATATCCCAATGGGCTTACCAAATTGGATGATTTCAACAAGTTAAGGGGAAGTCACGCGAATAATTAACGTGATCACGTATTTTAAAACGTGATCACTCAATGTTATTAGCATGTTCACATGTTTGTGATCATGTTAATGAAATCCTTGGCTACAATCTCCTCTTGTACAAGAGTGAACATTTTTGTCTTTTGCATATCTATTTATAGATTTTTGAATGCTAAAAAATAAATATAGATTGTCTGGCCGAACATAAAGTGACCATAGCCCATAACAAGATCTTTAATTATACAATTTCATTAAACTTGATATTCTTTTGCATTTTTCATTGACCACTTATGATTTTTTTAACGATTGATTCTTAGTTTCATCAATTTAATGCTTACTTTGCAACAACTAACAAGAAGAACAATAACACTTTGTCAAGTGATGCTATTAATTCATATCAAGCTTGGTAAGAGGCACAAATGGTTGTGCAACTTGAGCATGCCACGGATGGTTTACCCGTGTCTTATGGTTGATCCCACTTCCAATTCAAGTTTAACGATCGCTTTATGCCACCACAGTACCTTGATCTATTGAAAGAAGGTTGGAGAGAGCTTAAGAAAAATGGGATCCATGTGGTGTCTTCTTCTAATCATATTTTGTAGATAGGTATTCAATTGTGTAAATCATATGAGGATCATAAGGAGACTTTTCTTTTTGGTTTGGACAAGCACATCAAATATAGCATGAAAGTTTTATCATCCACGGAATACAATGATGTCATTGAGATCCTTCTTGAGCAAGAAATGAAGCACAACAAAGCTAAGCCAAAGGAGGATAAGTTGAGTACCACACAAAACCAATATAATCAATGGAGTTGTCATAATAACTAATATATAGCTCTCCTAAATGATTTTCTCATGTTAAACTGATCATTTAATATGGGGAAGTATCAAGGGAGAAAAAGCTAGAATATTGGTTAAGGTGGTAGACGAGCCACAGTAGGGATCCAAAGGAGGGAAAATAGGGATCCAAAGAGGGGCCATCTGCAAAAGAGCAATGTGCAACAGTAGCCTTTAAAGACCCTAAGGTTCAGCCCATTAAGACTTCCAAAATGCTCAGGTTCCAAAAATCAAAGGCTGTGTCCAATGGTCAAAGCTTAATTAAATTGGATGCTTTGAGTGTGTACAAAAAGTCTTCATGAATCGTACATAGGAGGGGGCGAGCCTTGGAATTAGGGAATGAGAGAGAAACACACACTTACACTTTCAAGATTCCTTTACACAAAGGGAATGAGGGACACATGTCAGCTCCCTAGCCTAGATACCCACAAGGTGCACTCAAATCCTATTGGATGGCCATGAAGGTGGACCATTGAGAATTAATAGGCTAGAGTAAATCTAGTTTAATCCATTTAAAAACACTTAATAAAAGAACCAATAATAATTAATCTCTCTAGAAGACTATTGGACAGTCTCTCAAGGGGTCCAATGAGCATTCAACATCCCAATGGCTTGCCTGATTCCTATTGGACACAAGACAAAGGGGTCTAATGAGAGTTTAGTTGCATTAGTTAATTATCAAAATCTCTCACAAAAGGAGAAAGGGGGACACATGTCAGAAGACTATCACTTATGCTCCTTAAATCCTATTGGCTAAGCCTGGAGAGGTCCAATGGGAATCCAACAAGAGGAAATAGCATGAGGGGTCGACCAAGAGAGAGAGGGGGCTGAATTTCTCAAGGCATTATCACACACACACTCACACAAGCTCATGTGTGAAGCAAGAAGACTCTCTCTCTCCTTCTCAAGCTTTAATGGAAAGCTTATCATCTACTCCAAGCTTGGAGAAGGGAGGCCTACACCAACAACTCTTGGCTTTGTGATGCAAATCCAACCAAGAGCGAAGATTCAATGCATGCTCATCTCCTCTACCATGCTAATTACTAAGCTATGCTATGCTAATATGAGTGATTATGTGAGGATCAGAGATGTAAAAATTTCTCGTAAGACTTCTCCTTCTTCCTCTCAATCTACTCTCATACCCCGCTAGCTCTCACCATCTTCAAAGGTGTGTGAGGTCTTGGGTCTGAGATCGTGAGGGAATTGATGTTGTGTTTTATAAGTGTTTTGCTTAGTGCTTGAATCTTCAATCGTCGTTGAACTAGCTAGTTACTAAAGAAAAACAAAGAATTGTACTGTAAAATGTCTCTCTTGATGGGGAAAACCTATAATACAAAGCCTTTTGGAGGGGGGACCGGCTCCATGTAAATCTGATCCTCAACTGTTGTCAATAGCTTAATTTCTATCTCTTTAAAAGTATTATTCATGCCTATCTAACTAGGTGTTATGCTTTTTGTTGCTCTCTCCACCCAAGTACTCTTGTTATGCTCATTAGGAATCTATTCTAATGAAATGCTCACTATGTTCATGATATTTTCCGCTACACACAAGTTACTAGGCCAATAAATGTTACAGGAGTAGTAAGAACAATGCTAATAATCACATTACCTCTCCTTCTCAATCTTCCACTACACCTAGAGAGCACAAAAATCTTCATCTAACATTAATAATAAAGGAAAGGCTAAAACTCAAGAAATCCCTAAGTTGACACATGATGAAAAATTTTCTCAAGGAATACTAAGAGATTGGTTAAGTCTCTTAGTATTCTTCAAGACTGGTTAAGTCTTGAATAATAGAGTGAGTATAGAAAAGAAGGAAGATGTTGTAAGTGTCATACTAAAGGTCACATCACAAGAGATTGTCTTTAGAAAGAACCTAGAAAATAACCCACATGACCTACATCTTCTCTTAGTGTCATAAGCAAGCAAGCTAATATGCCTCAAGTTTCTAATGATTATCCAGATGAGTTTCTCATGAAGTGTCATGGTCATATGAATTCTTAGTGCATCGTGATGTCGTTTGATTCTGATAGTATACATGGAATTGGAGCTGATCTCTCTAGATAGCTGATTCCAATGTTAGAAGTTTACAGCTACTGGTGATGTGTTAGTTCAAACAGTAGACTGGACAAGGAAATAGAAACTGAATTGGATTATATCTACTGAAATGAGAACCAGACTGAAGCACTAAGAATGATGTTCAGATTCAGATTCAGGCTCAAAGAGAATGAGTACAGTATGGCTGGAGTATATTGTACTGTTGTATTTAGGATTACAGATGAAAGATTACAATAAGGATGATGTAGCTCAAGAACAACTTAGGGCTAAGGATTATGAATCAAAAGCTTAAACAGAGGTACATTCGACAAATGACTTAACTCATGCCCACGACTTATGCCAACCCGATTACAATATAATGGGTCCTATTTATATGCTTTGGGAATTACTGTATTAATTGCCGTGGTAATAAGTGACTGATCCACTGTTCGTCTCACAGGAGCCGGTTCCCACCCAGTGAGACTGTCTCAGCCATCTACATCCTTCCCTCCTTTCTTGAATTTTGGCAAGATTCCAAAATTTCTGAGAAAAACTCCACCGTCTGATTCTGCTAGAATGTTGCTTGTCAAGTGCTTGACACCCCTATAGTTGTAATTCCATGGGCATCAAGCCAAGTTGTACTGGAAAAATCCACCATCTGATTCTTCTCAAATTTGGCTCATTGAGTGCTGAACGCCCTTATAATTGTAATTCCAAGGGCCATCAGCCAAATGACACTAATCCCTCAGTGGAAAAATCCAACGTCTGCTGTAAAAACTGGTGGAAAAATCCTTAAAGACTTTGACAATACTCTGCTGCAGTATCTGGTATAGGATTTCTAGAAGGACCAAGGATTGGACTTGACCAATGATAGAATGGACATACAAAGATTGCAAGAGGCAGTTGAAAAGGCCAAGGTGGAGCTCTCATCATCTACACAGACTGATATCAACCTTCCGTTTATTACAGCTGATGCCACTGGTGCCAAGCACCGTCTAATTCGAGGACTCAAAGTCTATGCCAACCGAGAAGAAGGAAAAATCCTTGACTAAATTCTGAGATGGAGAAGCTGGGCCTTTGCCCTTATCAACCTGGTCTATTGATTGCTCAGGACTAGCCTTTTCTATTTGATCTTGGTCAGTACTGGTGGTTACTGAAATCAGGCCTGCTGATTGGTTGATTTCACCAGTGATCTAGTCAGTTTGTTGTTTAGTCTGGCTAACTGGAGTCCTTTCAGTAGACACTGTTTTGACTTGACTTTCTAGCTACTTCAGGAGAGCACTGCTCTTAGTCAGTGTCGTCCTTGGCTTCTTTGAACTGCCAGGTTCATCTTGTTTAGCCTTCCTTTTCAGTCCAGTAGGAGTTGTCTGGCTTTCTGGCTCTTCGTCATCCCATGAGAAGTGGATATTTTTTGATAGTGGAAACGGCTTCTAACTCGAAGCCATTCTCACCTGATCATGGGTGTCTGGAGAAGTTGCCCAATACAGAAACTACCAAACATACCAAGCCTTGAATACACTTTGAGATTTCAACTTGGCAGTTTGCTGAAGCACATTGTGCGACAATATCTAGCAAAGGTTGATAGAGACTTTGGAATCGAGTCTTTTTGCTAAAAGCATGGCAAAAAGTTTCTATGACACATATGTCAGGTTATTCTTCAGACTCATAGCCTCAGCCACAAACCGATAAGCAGCGGGAGCTTCCAGTCTTGCAACAACTGGAATCCCTTGCACACTGGCTTTCCTTTTCCTCTTAGCAGCATCATCTTCCTTCAAAGCTGCATTGATCTTCTCTGCAGTTTCCACAGACGGCTTGGGCCCGTTTGTCATACAGAATGCGAAATCAAAGCTTTCTAGTGTGACAGATACCTTCTAGCCATAAATCACAACACTGCCATCTTCAGCATTGAAAGAGTCCAAGACTTGCCTTATGATGGTTGTGTCAAACTCAATCCTTGTGGCTTGCAGAACCACACGCAAGTCCCACAGTTGGAGTAGAGCCATAGCTTGCTCAGTAAACACATAACGCTGAATTTTGCTATATGGGATGAGTGGAAGAGTTGCCTTTGTAGCAGTAATAAGAGCTTGGGTTTCATCGATAGTGTCCTACATCTTTTCTGAGAGTTTCCTCCTACCCATGCACCGTGAACATGATGATGAAGCAAGTGAAGAAGAAGATGACTTACTTGATTCTTTGAAACCATACCCAGGTGTGGTTGGCAAAGTCAGACAACAATCCATGGTCTCCTCAGAGGATGAAGTTTACAGCTGCAATGAAGATACTTCAAAGCTCGGCGATGGCGAGTGGACAACAGCAGCAGGTAATCATCGTTCAGGGGATTTGCAAGGAAAAATGCCTATTCACCTTACTGTTATACGCATTCGCGCCATAAAAGCTTCACCACTTTCCTAGACTTCTGTGCACCGCAACTAACGTGGCAGACATGCATTGGACAAGACTTTCACCTGTCATTGAAATGATTACCACTGATATTCCATCTGACCGTTGGTCCCCTGAAAATTGATAACGTTGTTTTCACTGTTCTGGTCCTGGTATAGGTCTGGCTTGGTCGTGCTGGTACTGGTCTAAAACTGGTTCTAGAACTGGAACTAGCTACACATGAAAAAGCCCCAAGATAGCTGATTCTGAAATTTCTTGGTCTTCAGTGCCCAGTTCCTTAATACCCTGTTCCTAGCAAGGCTCTCTAACTTTTGAATAGTAGAGCTTCATTTTAGCTCCATGATACACCCCTGGCAACAATAATCCAGATAGGTCTTTTAGTCTTACCGTGCCATTGGAGAAAACCCAGTCCACTTCAAATGGTCCTGCCCAGGCTATCTTTAGATTTAGCTTCGTAGGACCCAATCTGGACAGATATAGAAGTACTAGATCCCCTTTCTCAAATTCTCGGACCTTAATCCTTTGGTCATGCCAGTGTTTCCTTCTTTGCTGAACAATCTCCTATTCCAGCATAGCCCGTTATCTGAGTTCATCTAGCCTGGTAAGCTCCTCCAGTTGCTTCTTAAGATTGTGATTAAACTCTAGCCCATATTCTACAACCATTCTGAGACTCGGAATAACAAACTCCATAGGGACAACAAATTTAGTTCCATATACCATTCTGAATGGTGTTAATCCTGCAGTGACCTTATAAGCTGTCCTATATGCCCATAAAGCAGTCTGAAGCTTCAAATCCCACTGGTCTGACTTTTTCTGCACAATCGTAGTGAGAATAGTCTTAATGGTCTTGTTACTGCTTTCAGCCTGTCCATTGCATCTAGGATAATAAGGTGCGGATTTCCGATGCTTGATTGAAAGCATATCCAGAAGGATCTCCATAGTGTCATTGATGAAGTGTGTCCCTTGGTTCAACACAATCTCCATAGGAAATCCATAGTGACAGACAATATTCTCAAATAAAAATCTTGCAGTGGATTTGGCTGTGTTGTTAGGAATATTCTTAGATTCTACCCACTTAGTTACATAGCAGGTGGCCATCACTATATACCTATTCTTTCTGGGAGTGACCTTCTTGAAAGGTCCCATAAAATCCAAACCCCATTTCATGAAAACACCCAGTGGTTGTACTGGTGTTAAGGGAGTCATGTCTACAGCTGTGGGTCTACCCACTCTTTGGCATATGTCACAAGTTATACAAAAGCTTCTGACATCAGATATCAATGTTTACCACCATAACCCAACCTGCAGAATCTTCTTGTAAGTAACGTCAGTAGAAAAGTGTCCACCAGATTCTCCATTATGCGCCACTGAGATGACTTGCATTCTCCCTTCCATAGGCACACATCGACGAAGAATACCATCAACACCTAGTCGATAGAGTGAGCCCCCGATGATGGTGAACTTTAAGCTTTTGATGACCAGAGCCTTCTTCTGGTGTTGCTTCCAATCATGTGGGAAACCACCCTGAGAAAGAAACTGATATACTTCATATAATTCAGGATCAACTGATTCTGTCACTTTCAGCTGAAATAATTCAGCATCCACTGGTTCGTCTCTTAACGACACTTGAGAATAGCCCTCCATACTCCTAGAGAGAAAATCAGTGCCACAGTGGTTCTTGCCAAGTTTATGGAAAATCCAAAATTCAAATTCCATAAGGAACATCATCCATCATATTAGTCTACCTTGAATAATGACTTTATTAATCAAGAATAGGAGAGCCTGATGATCCACATAGAAATGAAACAGTTTTCCTACAAAATAATGCTTGAATTTTGTAGCACTAAAAACCATCCCTAGAGATTCTCGTTCAGTGGTTGTATAACCTTGTTCAACCTGACTGAATCTACGACTGGCAAAGTAGATAGGATAGTCAGTCCTTACATCTAGCTGGACTAGTATCGCCCCCATTGCCAGCCCCGAAGCATCCACATGTACATGGAAGATAACATCCCAATTTGGTTGCCGAAGGACTGGTTTACTGATAATGGTACTTTTTAAGTTCTAGAAACTTTCGTCACACTCAGCAGTCCAATTGAACTTGCTGGTTTTCTTTGTGAGCTCGTACAGTGGTAAAGCTTGGGAGGAAAATTTATGCACAAACCTTCTGTAAAAGTTAATATATACCAAGAAAGAACTTAACTCAGATGCATTCCTGGGCACCTTGGCTGCTGAACACACTGGATCTTTTCGTTGGCCATTTCTATTCCATTGCGGGATACTAAATGTCCCAGTAGCTATCCTTTCCAGACTAGGAAAACAGATTTAAATGGATTTAGACAAATCCTCTTCTCTTGAAAGCTCTTAAAAACCATTTCCAAGAATAGTAAATGTCGTTCCTCAGTTGAATATACAGTGAAAATATCGTCCATGAATATGGCGAAGAACCGATGAAGAAATTCAATGAATATCTCCATCATACACAGCTGAAAAATGGTTGGTGCATTGCATAGGCCAAATGACATTACCAAATACATAAATGCTCCCCACTCTGTAATGAAAGTGGTCTTCCCCCCATCCTCATGAGAAATTTGTAATTGGTTGTAGCCACTATATCCATCCGTAAAACTGTACATCTCATACCCTACAATCTGATCAAGCAACATATCTGTGAAAGGCAATGGAAATGGATCCTTGATGGTTTGAGCATTAAGTTTCCTATAATCCACACATACTCTCAACTTCCCATTCTTTTTGGGAACAACTACAATAGGAAACAACCAATTCCTAGTGGCTACTTTTGTGATGAACCCAGCTTTGAGAAGGGTGTCAATCTCTTCCTTGACCTTCTTAGCATAATTGGGATTCATTCAGTACCGCAGCACTCTTACTGGCCTAGCATTTGTCTTCAATGGTATCTTGAGCTGGCAGACCTCTGGATCCACCCCTTTTAGATCAGTGTGTTCCCAAGAAAAAACATCTTTGTAATGCTGGAACATTTCGCATGCTTTCTTCTTCATTGTTGGGTTGAAATGTTTGTTAACTTTGATCATTCTAGTGTGTCTTCAGAGCCTAGATTCCATTCCTCGATCTCTTGGTCATCTGGGAGTAACCAATTAGGCCCGCCACCTTTTCTCTTGGTTGACTCTTCAACGTAATCCCAAGACGGCCCTTTGAATTCCAAATCACTGTTTTGATTTGTCGTGTCCTCCCCAAAATGTGCTGGCTCATCTGACGTACTGAATTCAATTGATCCTTCCGGCCAACCTGTTAACTGAATTGATCGTTCTCCTGAATTGAGTTAAATAAACTGGTCTGCAAACTACTTCTTATGTTTGTCAGCTTGCTCCTTGTTCAATAGAACTGCATTGACATCAATTTCTGCTAAGGAAAAAATATTTAGAGCTGCTAACATGCTTTCAATCTTCTTGATCTTATACTTCTAGCATAGTTCTTTAGGTCTCAGCTCCTTTCTCCAGCTTCTAGTATTGTTTGTCTGAATTTGGATTCTGCCACACTGGCCCCTTGTAGAGTCAGAGTTTGATTAGCATAGTCGTAAACGTCTTGTGCCGTTCGCAACCATGGGCGCTCTAGTAGCATTCCATATGCCCCTTGCACATCGAGAACTACAAAAGTGGTCTTGAACTTCTCCTTGACCACTCATATCAACGTATTTTTGATCATACCAGTAGCTTGCACGACTTGATGATCTACCATCCGCACTTTGAAAGGTGCTGGCTTCAGATTTTTAATGCCCATCCTCTGCTGAAGATGTACTCCCATGATGTTTACTCCTGCTCCTCCGTCCAAGGTGACACTCGAAAGTGGTTCCCATTTTTTCCTAACTTTGTAATCTATCTAAATTAGCGGCACTTCATCATCTCGACCAGCTGTCAAGTCAACTGTCCTTGGTCTCCGCCTCAGCCTTCCTTCGCTGTCTGATGAATTTCGTTGTTTCAGGCAAAGTTTTTCTAATGTCTTCGAACTCCACATTGAGTTTCTGGATTCTATCACATATTTCGACATGAATTTCCTCTTTCTCCTGGTCTGAGTGGTTGTCGGAGCTCAAAGAACTGGTAATATCTTCACAATGCCATTCCTTCATTGTAGTGCTTTCAGCTCCTCTATCAACCCCCAACTCTTCAATCAGCCCTGTACTACAGCCAGCATGGTCTCAGGTATGCCGGGCTTTGAATGATCTGTCTTAGTAGATTGGGCTAGTATCTTTTGAATGACTCGTGCTTCCGAACTTTATGGCTGCTCTCGCAGCTTCTTAGCTAAATCCTCTGTGATTTTCGTCGCTAGTTCTCTCTGCTCCTGCCATTCATCAACCACCTTTTCTTTACCCTTGGCCTTCCATGCCTCTCTCTGTTGAGCCCATTTGCTGCTTTCAGTAGTGATTGGTTTTTCTGAAATCTCTGGGATTTCCTCAATCCCTACTCCTTTGCTTCGTGTAACTGCTCGTACTAGAACTGCCTCTAGTACCTTCACCTTAGTAGCCGCAATCCCAGGTGTGTCTGGACATTGAGCCGCAAAATGCCCATACTTTCCACAAGGATAGCAAGTCAGGCTTTAGCTCTGGAAATTACCACTCCCCTGGCCCCGGCGAGTGCCCCCTTGGTATCTGGCGCGCCCTGGACTAGTACCCCTGGTACCTGGTTTCTCCTCCTGAGAAGCGTTGGCAGTTTCCACTCTTACTGGTTCGGCATTGGTATATGCCACTACTGACAAGTGTTTGCCCTTTTTGAAATGATGAGTCCTAATGACACAATTATTCCATAAATGGCCATAGGCTTTACAATAAGTACATTGTGGGCACTCTTTAAAAACATGGTCCTTAGATTTACATTTTGAACACCAAGTCTCCATTATTCTCACTGGTTGTCTGGTCTAGCTAATCTCAGCAATTTTCCGAGCCATCTCTTCAATCTTCCTAGCCGAAGACCCCTTTTTAGGCTTCTCCTTGGTCTTCTCATTGGAGCCACTCTTAGAACTGTTGGAAACTCCGCTTGAATCAGATTTATCAGTAGACGAGCTGCTACTACTCGACCTCCTCTTCTTATGACCTTTTTCCTTCTTAGCTTGTTGTTCCAGATTCAGGGCTCACTGCACCACATTATTGAATTTCTTCGTCGGTGCTGGCACCTCCTGCTCCTTAAGCTTCTTCCTACGAAAGCCATTCAAGAACCATGCTCGTAGTCGCTTTTTTAATGGTGGTTCCTGCAGCTGCCTTGTCAGCTCCTTGATTTTCTCAAGATAGCTTCGGACTGACAATTTTCTCTGCTTAATCTTATCCAGTTCACAAATAATATCCTCATCACCTCGATTGTCGGAATATTCCAGTCTAAAGGCTTTAAGTAGATTATTATAGGATCTAAGTTGGCAAGCCAGGTAATGGAAGTACCACTTTCTCGTTGCCTCCTTCAGCGTTTGCGGAAAGTATTCACCCTAGTCATCCTCATCAATATTTTCCAGCTCTGCATACTGCTCCAAATCTTGGATCTGAACATCCGGATCATCCTTCTTGGCTCCTTTGAATACTGGAAAAGAGATTTTCGACGAGGATGTGTAATTATGCCGATCACCGTTGGTCCTTCCGCTTCTCATCTTAGAGTCCGGATGCCGCTTTGGAGTTTTCTTACAGTTGTCGGTATCTGCATCCCAATTAATATTTGCTTCTGTCTCCGTCGATGTGTCCACCCTGGCTTGTCTATTTGAAGTATGGCTACTGTCTTTACTGCCTTTGGCGCCCTCGTCCCCCTGCCTGGACCAATAACTTTTAGCCTTGCGTGCTTCCCTTTCTGCCCTTCTGCACCTGGACTGACTGGAATGCTGTGAGTCCTGCACCTCATCAGCTTGACTGTGCTCCTCCTGAGCCTCAGTGTTAGTCACCATCTCATGCTTGGGGTCAAAGTCTCTTTCTGACTCCTTAGGAATAGGGTCAACACGGTAGGATGGTTTCCGACCACGACTGGTTTTGGGTGCCATTACTGCAGTTGAGAAACTTCCAACTGGGAGATGAGTTTTCTAGTCAACGAGCAACAACTCTAGCCACCGTGATTGCCAAAATGGAACTTGAGCTGATCTCTTTAGATAGCTGATTCTAGTGTTAGAAGTTTATAGCTACTGGTGATGTGTTAGTTCAAACAGTATACTGGACAAGGAAATAGAAACTGAACTGGAATACATCTACTGAAATGAGAACCAAACTGAAGCACAGAGAATGATGTTCAGATTTAGATTCAGACTCAGAGAGAATGAGTACAAAGTATGTATGACTGGAGTATACTGTACTGTTGTATTTAGGATTACAGATGAAAGATTACAATAAGGATGATGTAGCTCAAGAACAACTTAGGGCTAAGGATTATAAATCAAAAGCGTTAACAGAGGTATAGTCGACAAATGACTCAATTCATGCCCGCGGCTTATGCCAACCCAATTACAATGTAATGGGTCTTATTTATATACTTTGGGAATTACTGTAGTAACTGCCTTGGTAATTACTGACTGATCCACTGTTCGTCTCACAGCAGCCGGTTCCCACCCAGTGAGACTGTCTTAGCCATCTACAATACATGATCTGATTAGTGAATCTCGTGTGAATAAATCACATTTAGAACATATTTCTAGTGGATCCCACTATGGTCTTTGCATTTTCTCCTAGCATGAACTCTTTAATCATGCATGAATGTCCTAATGTGAGGTGAAAGCATGCATTGGTGGTACCACTATTTCACTTTTTGTTGATTGGCTTAGCAAAAATTAGGACACGGTAAAAGTTTTGCAAATCTTATCAAAAGTTTGTGAGCATTGCAATTTTGGATTCTCCATGCTAAAAAGATTCCAATGATATACAACATGGTTGGTAGGTTCATACGTGACACGTAAAATTGGGATCCGTAAGCTGCTCTTAAAGTAATGTCCAAGACAGCACTTTTTGGACCACCAATACATGCTTCGGCCTTGTGACAATGTGTGTTTAACATGCATGTTTTTATCTTAAGTTTATTGTTTCTCCTCTGTCTAGATTTGGTATGAGTTTTGGCATAAAGTCCTTTTCTGAGTTTGATCCACAAGTTAATTGAAAAGAAAACTCTCTCTCTCTCTCTCTCTCTCTCTCTCTCTCTCTCTCTCTCTTCCACCCCCTATTGAGATGTAGAAAGAAAGAGAGAGACAAGAAAAGAGACACACAATGTACCGCTCCGAAAGATTGATTCATATTAAGGACAAGATACAAATTTATAGGTGAGACCAAGTTGAGTAGAGAAATCCATATATAGCTCCAACACCCCCACTCAAACAAAGTTCTCTAGCTTTGGATGAAAAAACCCTTGGGGAGTTCAAGGGAAAAACCTTAGCCCCTATACAATGTGAAAATATGAACGAGCGATGATAATGTGAAAATGAATTCTGTATCTATGTACAAATATACAAGTGACTTAAAGATCAAAATGTTCAAATGTGGAGTGTGCATAGTGCATGGTACCTATAGGATTACAATGTCATATGCACAAAGCTATTACAATAGCAAAGAAGCTAATCTAGAAAGAGTGAGGCCGAAGCAACTCCAAGCTCCGAGTGCAAGAGGATGAAACGTGACTCGTTGAGGACTTTGGTAAGAATGTCTATAATCATCTGGTCACTTGGATAGTGTTCAACCATAATGGTTCCTTTGCGTACTTCATACCTGATATAATGATAATGGACAACAATGGGCTTTGACTTATTATGTTGAACATAGTCTTTTGCAAGACTAATAGCACTTTGGTTGTCACACCGCAAGGGTGTGCTAGAAAGAGGAGAGTGACCGGTATCAACCAGCATTTGTCGAAGCCAGATCAGCTCACGAGCTGCAAGTGATGCCGCAACATATTCCGACTCATTCATAGAAACTGCAACACTGCGTTTTTTCTTGCTCGTCTAAGAAACAAGACAACCATCTATAAAGAAGAAATTTCCACTAGTAGATCGCATAGATAAATGTGAGCTTTCCCAATCTACATCTGTGTAACCCAAAAGAGAAAGAGATTGCATAGAATTCGATGTGAGTTGTCGTCGATAGACCAAACCAAAATCTTTAGTGCCTTTCAAGTATTTCAATACACGCTTTGCTGCAGCCCAATGCTTAAGAGAAGGACGTGCAAGATGTTTTCCAAGATAATTAGCAATAAACAGAATATTAGGATGAGTGTTCATGCCAACAAATTAAGACATCCAGTCAAATTATCATAAGGTTGATTTGTGATAAGTTGCCGCCATTGTACGAAGTGTTCTTCGTAGAGCATGCAAGACAAGGTGTGTTGGCCGAATGTGCAGATTCCATACCAAATTTTTGAATAGTATCTGCAATAAACTTTAACTTTCGAAGGAATAAAATACCTTTTGTACGGTTCCGTTGGATTTGAATGCCAATACATGAGTAAATCTCTCCAAGATCCACCATATGAAATGCAGAAGACTATAACTTTTTCACTTGCTGAAGAAATCCCAAATCATTGGAAACAAGAATGGTATCATCCACATAAAGAGCAAGAATAACAAAACTGCTACCTTGGCATTTTATGTATAAGTTGAGGTCTGAAGAGCAAGAGATGAATCCTTTAGAGGTGAGAAAAAGATCAAATTTATATACCAGGCTCGCGAAGCTTGTTTGAAACCATATAGTGCCTTATGGAGTTGAGCAACAAGGTCTTCTTTACTTGGAACAACAAACCCTTTTGGTTGTTCCATATAAATATCCTCTTCCAAGTCACCATTAAGAATAGCAACTTGCACATCCATTTGATGAGCTTCTAAATCAAATTGAACAGCAAGCCAATAAAACTCAAACACTTGTAATGTGAAGAACTGGTGAAAAGGTCTCTTGATAATCAACAACCTACTTGGGAGTAACCTTTTGCAACTAAATGTGCCTTGAACTTGTCAAAAGATCCATCTGTTTTTACTTTTGTCTTATACACCCACTTACACTTAATACTTGTACGACCAGGAGGTAGTTCACTTAGTATCCATGTATCTTTAGACATAAGAGAATCGTACTCTGCTTCCATAGCCTTTTACCATTGATCCTTTTGTGGTGAAGATATAGCTTCATCATAAGTAACGGGATCTTCAGAAGTAGAGAAAGCATTATCAACAATATCGTCATCATAAACATGACATGAGCCATGTTCAAAATCAATACACAAATCAATAAAAATATCAATATCATCATTGGAAACATTCGGAATGGATGATTGTGAAGAGGACAGTTGCTCTATAGGAAGGGTTTCATCATATGAAAGAAATGGAAAAGCCTGAAGCAATGGTTTAGTATCATCAGAATCATCCATGGACCATGAGCCTCCCATAAGCCTTGGGAGCATGAATATAATTAATACATCCAAAGGTTTGAAAATGAAATACATAAGAAATGTCACCGATCCATGCCGTGATGGGTATCTTATCAAAGGGTGAAGTAGTAGGAAGATGATTCTGAATAAATATTGCTGCCAAAGTAGCTTCAGCCTAGAAAACACGAGATAAACTAGAATGAATCAACATACATCTTACAACATTGAGAATAGTGCAATTCTTTCATTCAGCAACGCTATTATGTTGAGGTGAATATGGAATAGTGTGTTAATAATGAATTCCACTGTTAGCACAGTAACTCACAAACTCTCGAGAAACATATTAGCCTCCATTGTTACTATGAAGCTTCTTAAGGCGACGACCAATTCGAAGTTCCACAGCCTTGTGGAATTGTTTGAAAACAGATAAAGCCTCAGATTTTTGTTTAAGTAGAAATACAGTCGTATACCGTGAGAAATAATCAATGAAAGTAATGAAGTAGCAATATTGTGATCTCGAAGAAGGTAGAGGTCCATATATATTAGTATGAACAAGATCCAATATGTCATGAGAATGAGTTGTATTTGAAAGAGGAAAGGGTTTACAATTATGTTTCCCAAGAGCACAAAACTCACAAATTCCTATATAGGGATGAGCTTTAAGATCCATGCCCACTACAAGAGGCTATTCATATTAGCGACGCTCACACAGCGACGCTCCAAAAAAAAAATTCCCGGCGTCGCTATGAGCGTCGCAAATTTACAAGTAAATTTGCGACGCTCATAGCGACGTAGGCCAGGCTAAAAAAAAAACAGAGAGCTCCCAAAAACTCAGATCTCAGATCTGAGTTTTTCGGCGCCCTCAAGCAAGGAGCAGGTAACGCTCTCCCTCTCCCTCTCTCTCTCTCTCTCTCTCTCTCTCTTTCTTCTCCACACACACACACACACGAGGAGAGGAAGGAGAGCCAGGTATGCTCCTTCCCTCTCCTCACTCTCATGTTCCCTTCCCCTCTTTCTCTCTCCCTCTCTCTCTCTCTCTCTCTCTCTCTCTCTCTCTCACACACACACACACACACACACACACATAGTGTTTTTGAGAGAGAGAGCGAGAGAGAGAGAGAGAGAAAGAGTACAAACATAAACAAAAACGCACACACACATACATAAACAAAGAATGCACACACACATTGAGAGAGGAAAAGAGAGAGAGAGCATGCATAAACAAAAAACGCACACATTGAGAGAGGAAAAGAGAGAGAGAATATGCATAAACAAAAAACGCACACATTGAGAGAGGAAAAGAGAGAGAAAACATGCATAAACAAAAAAACGCACACACATTGAGAGAGAAAGAGAGAGAAACTAATTTAACGTCGTAGGAAACTAATTAAAATTAAAAGACCTAAAGATCTAGCCGACGAGGAGTTGAACTCAAGACCTATTATTCAAGAGGGAAATGGCATAACCAATCTATCATACTTGGCATGGGTGATAGAAAGGTTATACCATTTATCTCTTTTTATTGGCACACACATCCACACACGCGCACACACACAAGAAGAAGAGAGTTATAACGTCGTAGGAAACTATCCTAAAAGACGTTAAAGATTAGACTAGATGTAGACTTACGTTAAATTAGATTTAGGTTTATTTAAGTTAGATTAGATTAGATTTAGGTTTATTTTTAGTTAGATTTACGTTTATTTATGCTAGATTTAGATTTACGTTATATTAGATTAGATTTAGGTCTCCATAGACTGCGATGCCTGCATGAAGCGGGTGAAGAAAGCCCTCAATGGAATATAGGGTATTGCTGCCTTCACTCATGGTAGGCTCCGTCGATCCAAAAGTACTGGTGAAATGTCTTTAGAAGAGAGGGAAGAAGGTGGATCTTCAGGGCGGCAAGAGTCACTACATCCCCGACAATGACCATCTAGACAACCTCTAGTCATTCAACAGCAACTTCAAAGTTAGTAACAAGAGCAAGAACGGTCCAAAGGGCCAATTGCTATCGTCAGATGTGGATGGAGATGAGGCAGCGTCACCGCCGGAAGTTAACTCTCACATCTTTACTGATGAGAATGCCAACTCTTGCCGAGTTATGTGAAAAATTATGTGTTAAATCAGTTTTAAGGTTCTTATAATCACTGTTAGTTTAGTTCTTTGTTTTTAATATAACATAATTTACGTTAGATTTAGATTTATGTTATATTAGATTAGACTTAGGTTTATTTAGGTTTACCCACACACACACACACACACACACAAGAAGAAGAGAGTTTTAACGTCGTAGGAAACTATCCCAAAAGACGTTAAAGATTAGGTTAGATGTAGACTTACGTTAAATTAGATTTAAGTTTATTTTTAGTTAGATTTACGTTTATTTAGATTTACGCTTATTTACGTTAGATCGAGTCCACGCAAGAATTACTTACGGTTTAGGGTTTAGAGTTAGACGAACAGTGAAAAGATCTACTGTGAAAAGATGTTAAGATGCTCCGAAGTGCTACAGCTAGAGAAGAGGCAAAGGGGTTTTGTCCACTACATGCAGTATCATGTAGCATTAGAAAATTTCAGAGGTCATTTGGAGGGCCTTGTAAGAAATTGTATTTCTCTCTCTAGAAACTTTTTTTAAAATGCACTTGCACCTTGTGAGTACGTCCAAAAGAACAACCAGACACTCTGAAAAGTAGATTTATATTCCCAATCGTCCTTGAAAATGGTCACTTTTTTATTTAATGCGAGCGTCTTTTTCAGGAGGCAGGTGCGGCGCATTCAATGCAGCTTACGTCATCACTGAAAGTTGAAAAGTCACAAACTGTAAAATAGTGATAGATTTTGAGGATTTTGACACCACCAATGCATCCGGAACGCCAAAATACCTTAAAAACGAATGTCTACTTGTTTCATTCCGACATCCGGAGAGGCAAAAAATGTCAAAAAACCCCCAAAAATGGGCTTTTTACTAAAGGCGCGCGAGGAGGCATTCTAAAATTTTAGAATGCCCCTTTGCGCGCCGTTAGTACAAAGCCCATTTTTGGGGGTTTTTGGACACTTATCTTTCCAAAAAGCCCCTTTTTAGAGGTTTTTGGACATTTTCCTCTCAAAAGCTCCCTAAAAAAAAGAAAAAAGGGCCTTTTTACTAACGGCGCGCGAGGAGGCATTCCAAAATTTTGGAATGCCCCCTCACGCGCCGTTAGTACAAAGCTTTTTTTAGTGATTTTTGGACACTTATCTTTCCAAAAAGCCCCTTTTTAGAGGTTTTTGGACATTTTCCTCTCAAAAAGCTCCCTAAAAAGAGGAAAAAAGGGCCTTTTTACTAACGGCGCGTGAGTAGGCATTCCAAAATTTTGGAATGCCCCCTCGCGCGCCATTAGTACAAGGCTCTTTTTAGTGATTTTTGGACACTTATCTTTCCAAAAAGCCCCTTTTTAGAGGTTTTTGGACATTTTCCTCTCAAAAAACTCCCTAAAAAGAGGGAAAAGGGGCCTTTTTACTAACCCCCTCGCGCGCCGTTAGTAAAATGCCCCCTCGCGCGCCATTAGTAAAATGTTCTTTTAGGGGTGTTTGACATTTTTGGCCTCTTTGGATGTCTAAGCGAGGCAATTGGACATTCATTTCTAGGAGATATGTGTGTTTCGGACGCATTGGCAATATCAAAAGTTTCAAAATCTTCCACCACTTGATAGTTTTGTGACTTTTTGAGTTCTAGTGATGACGTATCCCGTATCAAATGCACCGCATCTACCTTCTGAAAAAGGTGCTCGCATTAAATAAAAGAGAGTGCTCATCTTCAAGGACCACTAGATTATTAAATGAGGAGAGGGACACCTTTTATATTTTTGTTAATATCAATCTATTTTTCTACGTAACGTAGGCTCTTCTCTCATTGGAGGAGCTTATTTTCCTCTCTCTACCAAAAGGCCCTCCAAAAGACCTCCGAAATCTCCTAATGTTTTTCTTATTTTGGCGTGAACTTTTTCGAGAAGATTTAGCTTTTTTCTATTCGTATTGTGTCCGTCAATCTTGCGTCTCACGTCACTCTATTTTGAGGACTCGTTTATTATTAACGTCTCCTTTACCCTGTCTTTTTTGGGTGACGTCTCTCACATCTTTGGACGTTCCTTGAGCATCCTTCTTACGTTTATCGTTGACAGAACGCAGTACTCATATCTCTCTCATGCTCAATTGCGGCCTTCACCATATATGGTGTGTAGATTCTGCGATCTTATCTTATACGTCTTCTCGCAACAAGATATGGCTATGAATATTCTCGTCAACGGCTTTCCTTCTGGCCAACGTTCTGTTCCTCCTTTCCAAGGTCAAGGATTTCCACGCTGGAAAGCAAAGATGTTGTTAATTCTTGAAGGCGATGAACTCTCCGATGTTGTTCTTGGAAATCGTGTTTGTCCGCCTCAGCCTGTTGATACGGATAATGATAACGTGCTTATCACTGAAGGACCTATATTTGAAGATTGGAATCCACAAACATTGTGTAAAATTACAAGTGTTATGATGGCCAAGTGTTGAATGCATCTAGTTTTAAGACATGGTTAGAATGGCCAAGTGGTGAATCTGGGAGACACCAACAATTGGATCCACATTTCAAAGCTTTCTTATAATGGCCAAGTGGTGGATCTTTGATGCACCTACTTCCCAATTTTGAGTCCAAATGGCCAAGTGGCGGATCTAAGAACTACTCATCCCACCAACATTGTGTAAAATTACAAGTGTTATGATGGCCAAGTGTTGAATGCACCTAGCTTTAAGACATGGTTAGAATGGCTAAGTGGTGGAACTAGGACACACCAACAATTGGATCCTCATTTGAAGCCTATGTTATAATGCCCAAGTGGTGGATTTTTGATGCACCTACTTCTCAATTCTTAGTCTAAATGACCAATTGGTGGATCTAAGATCTACTCATCCCATAAACATTTATTAAAATTACAACTGTTATGATGGTCAAGTGTTGAATGCACCTACCTTTAATACATGGCTAGAATGGTCAAGTGGTGGATCTATGAGATACCAAAAATTCGATCCACACTTCAAGCCTTCGTTCTAATAGGCCTACTTCCCATGACGTATGGAAGTACCTTATTGCAAACTTTCAGAAGAAATCTGTTACATAAATACTTTATTTGAGAGGGTTGCTTAACAAGTTACAATATGAAGTTGGTACTGCCATGACGGGACATATTGAGTCTTTCAAATCTATTATTAATCAACTTGCTGCTGCCGGTGATCCTGTTCCACAAAAGCAACTGATTACACTTCTCCTTGATACGGTGAAGGACTCTTCTTATGATAACATTGTTACTATTCTCTCTAATAAAGATGGTCTTGATTTCGACCAAGCTTGCATGTCTTTAATTGAATACTCTCAACGTCAAGAACGTCGGAATGCTAGTCACGATACAGCTATGACTTCACAAGAGGAGACTGAGTCACAACAGATGGAACGTGCTTTTTATGCTCGAAGGCGTCCATTTCAACGAGGAAACCGCAGAGGTGGCCGTCGCGGTAATATTTTCTCTCGTCTCAAATTTCCTAATAAGCAATGTTCTTACTGCAACAGAAATGGCCATACTAAAGATGATTGTTGGGCACGTCAATATGATGAAGAACACAATATTACCACAAAACAACCACGTTTATCTAGAGACTCTTCTTCTTCTTCTTGTGAATATTGTGGACGATCTGATCATCCCACTCATATGTGCTATAAGCGTCGATTCGACACAGATCGGAATAGAGCATATGCTACCGAACATCGAAACAACATTGTACCAGAAACAAGCTGCGTCGACCTATGTTCAGTTGCTCCAGACAGAATACTTCATGTACGTGATGGATCACTTTTTATTGTCGATTCTGGTGCTACAGGAAATATGACATATCAGTCTAAGTGGCTCCATAACTATCATCCACTGCCAGTTCAACGTGTTGTTTATCTTGCTGATGATACTACTTGTCAAGTAAAGGGTATTGGAGACTTATATCTTGGTACCTTATCTTCTTCCACTCGAATTTTGCGAGGAGTATTGCATGTACCAGATCTTCAACGTAATCTTCTTTCAGTTGCTAGACTTGTTGATCTTGGTCTGTTTGTTGGATTTGATTATACCAAATGCCGAATTGAGAAAGATAGACAGACTATAGCCACTGCTCCTCAAAACAGTAATTTATTTGAACTCTCTCTCAACGATGCTGTAGCAAATATTGTCACTGCTCCAGGTGATCATGATTGCAAAGTATGGCATCACCGTTTTGTTCATGCTCATTTCTCAAAACTCCTTGATCTTCAACGTCGTGATCTTGTTCATGGCATGGATCTTAAAGCCCATCCCCATATGGGAATTTGTGAATTTTGTGCTCTTGGGAAACACAATCGTAAACCCTTTCCTCTTTCAAATACAACTCATTCTCATGACATCTTGGATCTTGTTCATACTGATATATGTGGACCTCTACCTTCTTCGAGATCACAATATCGCTACTTCATTACTTTCATTGATGATTTCTCAAGGTATACGACTGTATTTCTACTTAGACAAAAATATGAATCCTTATCTGTTTTCAAACAATTCCACAAGGCTGCGGAACTTCAAACTGGTCGTCGCCTTAAGAAGCTTCGTAGTGACAATGGAGGCGAATATGTTTCTCGAGAGTTTGTGAGTTATTGTGATGACAGTGGAATTCATCATGAACACACTATTCCATATTCGCCTCAACAGAATGGTGTTGCTGAATGAAAGAATCGCACTATTCTCAATGCTGTAAGATGTATGCTGATTCATTCTGGCTTATCTCGTGTTTTCTGGGTTGAAGCTACTTTGACAGCAACATTTATTCAAAATCATCTTCCTACTACTGCACCCTCTGGTAAGATACCCATCACAGCATGGACAGGTGACATTCCTTCTGTATCTCATTTTCGAACCTTTGGATGTATTGCTTATATTCATGTTCCCAAAGAAACACGAACAAAGCTTGATGCTCCTGGTCTTAAAGTTATTTTTATTGGATATCGTGACACTTCCAAAGGCTACAAATTCTATGACCCTTCCTCCAAGAAAGTAATTGTGAATCGTGATGCTAATTTTAACGAACAGCTTATGGGAGGCTCATGGTCCATGGATGATTCTGATGATACTAAATCATTGCTTCAGGCTTTTCCATTTCTTTCAGAAGATGAAAATCTTCCTATAGAGCAACTTTCCTCCTCACAACCATCCATTCCAAATGTTGCCAATGATGATATTGATATTTTTGTTGATCTGCCTATTGATTTTGAACATGGCTCATGTCATGTTTATGATGACGATATTGCTGATAATGCTTTTTCTACTTCTGAAGATCCCGTTACTTATGATGAAGCTATCTCTTCACCACAAAAGGATCAATGGCAAGAGGCTATGGAAGCAGAGTACAATTCTCTTATCTCTAAAGGTACATGGATACTAACTGAATTACCTCCTGGTCGTACAGCTATTAAATGTAAGTGGGTGTATAAAACAAAAGTAAAAGCAGATGGATCTTTTGACAAGTTCAAGGCGCGTTTAGTTGCAAAAGGTTACTCCCAAGTAGCTGGTGTTGATTATCAAGAGACTTTTTCACCAATTGTTCGCATTAAAAGTGTTCGAGTTTTATTGGCATTTGCTGTTCAATTTGATTTAGAAGCTCATCAAATGGATGTGCGAACTGCTTTTCTTAATGGTGACTTGGAAGAGGAAATTTATATGGAACAACCAGAAGGGTTTGTTATTCCAGGTAAAGAAGACCTTGTTGCTCAACTCCATAAGGCACTATATGGTCTCAAACAAGCTTCACGAGCCTGGTATACAAAATTTGATCTTTTTCTCACCTCTAAAGGATTCATCTCTTGCTCGTCATACCCCAACTTATACATAAAACGCCAAGGTAGCAGTTTTTTGATTCTTGCTCTTTATGTGGATGATACCATCCTTGTTTCCAATGATTTGGGATTTCTTCAGCAAGTGAAAAAGTTATTGTGTTCTGCATTCGATATGGTGGATCTTGGAGAGATCCACTCTTGTCTTGGCATTCAAATCCAACGGAACCGTACAAAAGGTATTTTATTCCTTTGACAATCAAAGTTTATTGCAAATACTATTCAAAAATTTGGTATGGAATCTGCATATTTAGCCAACACACCTTGTCTTGCGAGCTCTATGAAGAATACTTCTGACAATGGCGGTCAACTTGTCACAAATCAACCTTATGCTAACTTGATTGGATGTCTTCCGTTTGTTGGCATGAACACTCGTCCTGATATTCTGTTTGCTGCTAACTATCTTGGACAACATCTTGCATGTCCTTCTCTTAAGCATTGGTCTGCTGCAAAGCATGTATTGAAATACTTGAAAGGCACTACAGATTTTTGTTTAGTCTATCGACCCCAACTCACATCGAATTCTATGCAATCGCTTTCTCTTTTGGGTTACACAGATGCAGACTGGGCAAGCTCACATTTATCTATGCGATCTACTAGTGGAAATTGCTTCTTTATAAATGGTTGTCTTGTTTCTTGGACCAGCAAGAAACAACGTTGTGTTGCAGTTTCTACGACTGAGTCAGAATATGTTGCGGCATCACTTGCATCTCGTGAGTTGATTTGGCTTCGACAAATGCTGGTTGATATTGGTCACTCTCCTCTTTCTAGCACACCCTTGCGGTGTGACAACCAAAGTGCTATTAGTCTTGCAAAAGACTATGTTCAACATAATAAGTCAAAGCACATTGTTGTCCATTATCATTATGTCAGGTATGAAGTACGCAAGGGAACCATTATGGTTGAACACTGTCCAAGTGACCAGATGATTTCAGACATTTTGACCAAAGGCCTCAATGAGTCACGTTTCATCCTCTTGCGCTCGGAGCTTGGAGTTGCTTCGGCCTCACTCTTTCTAGATTAGCTTCTTTTCTATTGTAATAGCTTTGTACATATGACATTGTAATCTTTTAGGTACCATGCACTATGCACACTCCACATTTGCACCTTGTGATATCTAAGTCACTTGAATATTTGTACATAGATGCACAATTCACTTTCACATCATCACCGCTGGTTCATATTTCACATTGTATAGGGGCTTGGGTTTTTCCCTTGAACTCCCCAAGGGTTTTTTCATCCAAAGCTAGAGACCTTTGTTTGAGTGGGGGTGTTGGAGCTATATATGGCTCACTCTACTGAACTTGGTCTCACCTATATATTTGTATCTTGTCCTCAATATGAATCAGTGTTTGGGAGCGTATATGGTGTGTCTCTTGTCTCGTCTCTCTCTCTCTCTTTCTCTCTACATCTCAACAGTAGTATAAGTCATACATAGCAGCATGGTGTAAAGGTCGACATTTTAGGGTGGAACAGATCAACAAAAAGCGTTTTACTCAAGATTGTGGAATCATGGCAAAATTTGAACAGTCTAGTCGACGACGTTCCTCTGATGCAGATCCTGTGGTAGCCCCTCGTAGTGCAAGGACGTATGAAGGCTACCATGTGCCAATCACAACGGCATCAATGGAGGAGATCAAAGAAGATGCTCAATCAGAAGCTGCTGCTGTGGTGCCAGACAAGCATCAAGATGCTACTACTCTATATGGGGTGCATGCAGAGGAGCTACAAAATGAAATAGAGGATATGTGTTTAAACGGAGAGCTCTATATAGATATAGGAAGTTATGCTGAGTTATGCGAGGATGAGAGGGAGATCTCTTAAAGCCATAAATATTGTATTTGAACAATTTTGCTTCGTGTTGTAAAAGCTCTGGCTCTCTAACTACCTTCCATGGTGTATAACGCTCTTTTCTACTCGCGCTCACATCTTTTGATTGAAAATTCTGAGTTTTCGACTTGCCTCTTCTATCACTCAATTCATTGCGTCATTATATTTATATGCGTCATTACGTCATTGTATTTAATGGTCTTTGCGTCATTGTCTACTCTATTCATTCAATATTAAGTTTAAATATTCGTGTATTTAATGCAGGTATGGATGATGAGGAGTTTCTTTCTTCTTTGTCACCGCAGCAGAGACAGTGGTACGTGGAGCGTCATCGCTCTGGCGCATCATGGCGCATTTCTACTCCATCCGCATCTCCCTCTCTTTTGGAGCATTCGGCGCGCTCCGAAGCTTCGGCGTCAACGAGACGATCTTCACACTCGTCTAGACACCGGCGCTCTAGTGGTGGCGGTGGCGGTTGTTGTGGGGATTCCGCCGCCGATGCCTCCACACCGCCTCGTGTTCGACGAGGCTCTTTACCCTCCCCTTCTTTGCCCGCCCCCACACCAGCCACAGCATCGCCATCTACGCCAGGTTTTGCGCGGCTGACTGTTCCTAACAGCTACACACCTCTACCTACTCCGCCAGGAGCCATCCCACTCAACACTCCTCGCTTCGGGGCCCAGACGCCGGTGGAGACACCTGACGTCCGTACCCCCATCGACACGCCGCTAGAGACCCCTGCCGGGACACCCAGGTTCACATGTCACCGGCCAGAGGACTTGCCTTACTCCATCGACTTCAGCGGCGGCATCATCATGGATGATGACGGCAAGAAGGTGATCTCACGCATGCGTGGTCTTTGCTCTCAGCTGTTTAGACACTACATACAAAACAAATGGAGTGAAGTACCAAGTGATTTAAAAGCCAGAGTCATCAGCATACTTCATGATGAGTTTCCCGTTCCAACACGGGATCAGCGCTTCAATGAAGACCTGATAAAGATTCGAATGCGCGAATACTGCAAACACAAGCGTTCCGAAGTACAAAAAGCAATCAAGCATGGGTGGAACAGGCCAGATTGGCTAGCCAAAGAAGATTGGAAGAATGCGAAGAAAGCAGCGCGTGAGAATCCCGACAAGTGGAAGCAACAAAAGGATGCAGCCAGAGCGTGAGTAGAGGCAGGGAGCTCGCACCACTTGGGGAGCGGTGGATGGGCATCATTTGAGGCCGATTTTGTAAGTGTTTTTGCATTGCTCTTTATGTTCGATAGTTTAGGGTTTATGAGTTTTTTAATTCTAACATAATGAAATCTTTGTATGTTTTGACAGTGGTCGATGACAGGACGTGATCCCACACCGTACGAGCGCGAGTACGCAGGCAGGAAGGGCTTAAACGTCCTGATGGACATTCTCAGTTCTCGTGGCGGCATGGTTAGTATTAGGGTTTACTCTTTTCTATTTTTTGTATTGTTTTATAAATATCGTTATATGTTTATACTTACTGAAAGCTGTCTTATTGTCTTTTTTGCAGAATCCGACAGATACGCCGCTTGGACGCGATGAGATGTCTGACTAGACGACGTCAGTTTAGCCGTAGCTAGATAGCATTAGTTTAGGGCTTCTCATAGCTTATGTATCATGAGATGGATTTTATACGTCTTTTTGAACCATGTATATTATTACATTTGTCACCGGAGTTCATTTTGCCAATCAATTCTTTATGCCTATGATGTTGTACAATTGTCATTATTACATTTGCCAATCAATTCATTTTGCCTATGATGTGTACAATTGTCAATTTTACGCTTGTCAATTTTGCAAACAATGCGTCTTGTGGGTGACTATTTTGGGTCTATTATCTACCCTTGCACTTTTTTTAAAAAAGTGAATCAAGTACAATATGGTTGATGGGTGGCAGGGCATTCAATGCCCTGTCACCAAAAAAAAATTCTCTCGGGCGTCGCTATAACCGTCGCTATTTATGGCTCTGGAGCGTCGCTATAGACTTCTGTGTAAACGTCACTATAATCGTCGCTATGACCGTCGCTATGAGCGTCTCTATATAGCGACGCCTATAGCGTCGCATATAGCGACGCTATTAGCGACGGTTTTTTTGACGTCGGGGGTTATAAAAACCCAGTGTATTTCCGTCGCTAACAGCGTCACAAGAGCACACAACCTCTTGTAGTGGCCATGAACAAGATCACGACACTGAAGATCAAGGAGTTTTGAGAAATCAGCATGAACAAAACAATGATTCCATACTTTGCAATCATGATCACCTGGAGTAGTGACAACATTTGCTACAACATCATTGAGATAAAGTTCAAAAAAATTACCGTTTCGAGGAGCAGTGCCTATAGTATGTCCATGTTTTTCAATTAAACATTTGGTATGATTAAATCCAACAAAGAGATCAAGATCAACAAGTCTAGCAACTGAAAAAAGATTACGTTGAAGATCTCGTACATGTAATACTCCTCACAAAATTCGAGTGGAAGAAGATAAGATACCAAGATATAAATCTCCAATACCCTTTACTTGACAAGGTATATCATCAGCAAGATAAACAATACGTTGAACTGGTAGTGGATGATAGTTATGAAGCCACTTAGACTGATATGTCATGCACCAGAATCGGCAATAAAAAGTGATCCATCACGTACATGAAGTATTTTTTTTGGAGCAACTGAACATAGGATGCATCTTGTTTCTGGTACAATATTCTTTTGATGTTCAGTAGCATATGCTCTATTACGATCTGTGTTGAATCTATGCTTATAGCACATATGAGTGGGGTGATCAGATCGTCCACAATATTCACAAGAAGAAGAAGAAGAGTTGCTAGATAAACGTGGTTGTTTTGTGATAATATTGTGTTCTTCATCATATTGACGTGTCCAACAATCATCTTCAGTACGGCCATTTTTGTTGCAATAATAACATTGCTTATTAGAAAATCTGAGACCAGAGAAAATATTACCACAACGGCCACGTCTGCGGTTTCCTCATTGAAATGGACGCCTTCGAGCATAAAAAGCACATTCCATCTGTTGTGACTCAGTCTTCTCTTGTGAAATCATAGTTGTATCATAATCAGCATTACGTCGTTCTTGACGTTGAGAGTACTCAACTAAAGACATGCAAGTTTGGTCGAAATCAAGACCATCTTTATTAGAGAGAATAGTAACAATGTTGTCATAAGAAGAGCCCTTCACCGTATCAAGGAGAAGTGTAATCAGTTGTTTTTGTGGAACACGATCATTGGCAGCAGCAAGCTGATTAATAATAGATTTGAAAGACTCAATATGTCCGGTCATGGCAGTACCAACTTCATATTGTAACTTGTTAAGGAGCCCTCTCAAATAAAGTATTTCTGTAATAGATTTCTTCTAAAAGTTTGCAATAAGGTACTTCCATACGTCGTGGAAAGTAGGCAGTTCATACATATCAAGCAAAAGAAAATCAGTAAGAGCAGAAAGAATATACCGACGAGTTCTTTATCACTTCATTGCCAATCTGTATACGCAACATTCCAATCTTCAAATATAGATCCTTCAGTGATAAGCACATTATCATGATCCGTATCAAGAGACTAAGGCAGACAAACACGAGTTCTAAGGACAACATTAGAGAGTTCATCGCTTTCAATAATTAACAACATCTTTTCTTTCCAGCTTGGAAATCCTTGGCCTTGGAAAGGAGGAACAAAACGTTGGCCAGAAGGAAAGCTGTTGACGAGAATAGTCATAGTCATATCTGGTTGCAAGAAGACGTTGTTGGGCGCATTTCTGACACCCTACTTTTTGTAAATTTGTACATATGGACATGACGACCGGTATCAAAAAGATGTATGGGGTGTATTTGTGAGATTTTTAACTTGGTTTAGCAAGCACATGTACATGCAATGCAAGTCGCTAGTCTAGTGACAGTTGTCGGGCTACTGTAAGTGCCCGTGAGTGAGTTTTTTGAAGTGAGCCTTGTATATAAATTAAACTCATGTACAAACTTTAAAAAGTTCATCCAAACATCATAAATTTGTAGGTTTTGGGTCGTTGTGGCTCCTTGATGGTTTTTGTCGCAGTTTTTGCCCTCGCCTTGCGTACTCTACGTGTAGTCGTACCGGGACAGCTCTCTGTTCGTATCAATTTTCATGTAGCGGCGTGTAGATTTAAATTTGGTCATCTTCAGATTTCTTGCCAGTCACTTTTCAAGATTTCTCTCAAGCTTTAAAGTGCCCCAATTGGAGTTGTGCTCTTCAAGTTATGACTAGTTCTCTGTAGGGTTATGGCTATGGCAGCCTTGTGGCAAATTGTATGTAGGCAGATTGGGAGGGCATGTATCTATGAATTGTGGAATTGATATTGAAGTTGTGGGTTTGTGATGTTCAATGGTGAAAGGGGAGGCCCTTGTCTTCATATGCATTGGTCGGTGTATGTTGTAAATCCAAGCTTTGACAAGGTTTTGCTCCTATGTGACATAGTCTCTTGGGTTGGCGACGACCAGTAAATTCCCAAGGAGACCACTCTTGATGGAGTTGTGGTGTTTTAGAGGGATTTTCTAAAGCTTTTGGTGTTCTTGTAGTGCTCCTTCAATGCTCTTGGGTGACATCAAGATAGAGGTGTTTCGGTTTGCTTGTTTCCCAACAACGTATAAGATAAGATCATAGAATCTGCACACAATATATGGTAAAGTCTGTAATTGAGAACGAGAGAAATATGGTGAGTGTGTTCTGTTAATGATAAACGCAAGAAGGATGCTCAATAAACGTCCAAAGATGTGAGAGACGTCACCGAAAAAAGCAAAAAAAAGAAGATGTTATTAATAAAAGAGTCCTCAAAATAGAGTGACGTGAGATGCAAAATTGACGGCCACAATATGAATAGAAAAAAGCTAAATTTGCTCAAAAAAGTTGATGCCAAAATTAGAAAAATTATCGCAGATGCTTCACAAAGACGCATGAGGACAAAAGCTGCGTCAAGCTCAATTACAGTAAAAACAACATAACTTTCTATTGCGAGCTCTGATTGACGCAAATCTAGAACTCAAATCGAAGAGCCTGAGCAGACAAACAAGTTTTGGATGAAAAGTTCCATGTACATTACCGCTCTGATACCATGTTGGGATGTAGAGAGAAAGAGAGAGATGAGACAAGATGTCGACACACCATGTACCGCTCCCAAAGACTGATTCATATTGAGTAAAAGATACAATATATAGGTGAGACACACCATGTACACACCAAGAAACAAGAGACACACCATGTACCGCTCCCAAAGACTAATTCATATTGAGGAAAAGATACAATATATAGGTGAGACCAAGTTGAGTAGAGTGAGCCATATATAGCTCCAACACCCCCGACCCCCCCAAAAGGTGCCTCTACCATGGCCATTTGTTGTGAGCAGAGTAGTCCTTTTCTGCCATTCATCTCTCACTCTCATGAAGAAACCCATTCTCGAGCTGAATGATCACTTTTAATTTTTAAAAATATAGCCATTTGACCATTAATAAAAAGAAAAAATTGAATTTTATTTACGATATTGCTATCAAATGTCTTTCACTTTGTTATTTTAGATAGTTGTTGAGCTAAGATCCCGTATACTAGAACACCATGTGATATTGGGTACATAGATGTATCCTTTTGAGTATTCAACTATACCTATGTTAAGTCATCCTAATTGTGTACATTTTATATCTCCACCACTTGACCATTCTAAACTCTTCAACCGATTTCATGTTACTTGTGTCAATGTAGACCTTTAATATGTGTATTTGTGAGAAAAAAATAGTTGTTATGAAAAAAAATTCAATCTATTTGCAACTATAATAAATGCAACGGTCTTGTGTTTATTATATTGTTCTTATCACTGAACATGTTTGGAGAAAATAAGTCTTAAGAGAGAAGAATTAAACTAATATTAATAATGGATTTTATGATAAAGAGTTGTTACATGATAAAGAGTTATGAAAAAGCACTCTCGTGATTTTGAGATAATATTTTACCAACCGTGGGGGCTATGGCTCGCCGGCTTTGTATTTGTCTCATGCTTTAAATCGACGATATGACATCATCGCAATAGCCACTCCTGTGAGATAATTGTGTTTCTTATGTCATTTGTCAAGTAATCTTTGATGAAAATTGGTAAGATAAACTGTAAAAACTTGTGCCAATCGTGGGACTTAAGACCACTTAGTTTGTCATCTTTAGTAGGGTAGAGAAGCCAGTAACTGACAGGGCCCCGAACCAGAGACTACACCACTCCCCTTAAGAAATATGATCACGCTCCAGAAGGAAGACAACGAGAATGGTGTCACAATTAGTTGAGGATGGCGTGGCGTGCACAATCGTGGCTGGATTGTGGGTTAGAACCAGAGCATTTGAGTCTCTCTTTTGGGTAACCCTCGTCCTCGCTCATTGGGCTTCGTTTTATTACATAGCGAAGTAGAGTTGCCTGTCCCGGAGCACCTTCATTCATCCCGTTTTTGAAGCACCTTCGTCTGCAGATTCTGTTTGTTCTCAGCTTTCATTTCCACCAAGTAGCGCCTAAAATTTTGTAGTGTAACTGCAGATTAAAGCCCCGTAATTTCATCGTCTTTGTACTGGTTTCTCTACCCTGAAAGTTGCATTCAAGCATTACATGCTCCCACTAGATATGACTTTCTTTACTTGTTGCTCCTCTACCTTTCTCAAAACCCATGGAGCTTTTGGAATACCATAATCTCAATTGGGTTTAACATAAGGCCACATCTATGGCATTCGACCCACATCCCTATCCACAAGATTTGAAGCTCTTATATAAGTGGTGCCAAATAAACATCCATGTTCTTTACCTTGTACTTCCCTGGAATAATCAATGATCGAAATCCACGATTCGACAACTTGACTTGATGGGTGGGACTCCCATCGTAGTCCATCCTTAATCAAGCCTTTGTTCTCTGGTCCTAGTCCAATAGCCTAATTTAATGAGTGAGACTCTCCCTTCTGAGTTGATTTCTTAATTTTATTCTTCATAATTTGTACCTATTTTTATCGACTGCTTAATCTGATGAGCAGTAGTCCCTTCATGATCACATCATGCTGCCTACTATCAATCATAGATACCGCTTGAACCAACACCCACAATTTTTAGAGACATGGGTGCCCTTGGGCATTGTGGCAAACATGAGGGACGTCTACCTTGGTCGAACTTCAATAAGAAAGTAAAGCTCTCAAAAATGCACCTACATTTGGGTAGCTCTTTGGTTAGTGGTTGTGGATCCAATGAGACTCATTGGCAAGATGCATTGTCTCTAGAAGGTCTTATCAAAGAGGAATGACATTAAGGAGTGTGTGTGTGTTGGGGGGGGGGGGGAGGGGGATTGACATCATGACGAGGCAACGAAAGGGAATGGGGGCTATAATATTAGTGGCTCACAACACTGCCTAGGGAAGGCCTTGCAAATTTATGTGTGAATGGACGTGTGTCATGTTCGTGATCGGTGAAAGAAGGCAGATACATCCAAAGGAGGGGGTTGAAGGTAGCCATGCAGACATGTGAAGAGCAAAACGATAATCGTGAGCGGTAAGATATTATGGGCTTTTTCTTGTTACGGCCTTTTCCTCGTCGAGGTGACGGGAGACGACCGCATAACACTCTCTCTCTCTCTGAGTCTCTCTCTCTCTCTCTCTCTAAATACAGCCTCACCCCATGCATGCTGACCACCCATTACCTACGTAAATACACTTAAGCGGCCCGGTCCCCACGTAGGTAGCAATCGCATGCAGGCTGTATAATCTAGTCGCCATGGCAGCTATCTCTGTAATGAAAAAGCTACAGAGATGCGAACGCATTCATGCAGGAAGGTCGGATGACTATCCTGTTCTCACGTACAAGATCAAAATCAAGGAATACGCCTCCTCTTCCTCCTCGCTAGTGCCCTGCACAATCTCCATCAATAGCAGCTGCTGCTCCCTTTCCTTATGCCCTTCTACCACTAGAGCTCTTTCTCAGCTGACAGACCCTTTAGCCCGTTTTGCACCCACTAGTCATGAGAAGCTATCCACATCTCACGAATTAGGCACCACGCACTTTCCTCTACGACCTCCATTGAAGCTGCAGAGGGATAGCGGGCAAGAGCTAGCCCCTGATGAGCTGTCTTGCCCTTCTAAAATCAATACTGCGCCTGGCTGCAAGCTGCAGCTGCTGGAAGTTGAGGCAGCAGAGACCACCTCGAGGGGTGACTACATGGAAGCTGCCAGACGACACTACCGGGAAGGAGAAGGACGGGAGCATGATGCCTGCGAATATAAGCGAGGACGAAGAGGGGATGTGGGCGATGTTCCCACGGAGGCTGGAGCTGCCAGACGCAGAAGAAGAGGAGGAAGAAGATGGGAAAGGCGTGAAGGAGACGTTCCTGCATGAATGTGAACACCAAGCTGGGGCGCTGGAGAGGAAGAAGACGCAGCAGCAGCAGATAGAAGAAGGTGGGCAACTGAAGAAGGGGGAGGTGTGGGAAGTAAAGAGGGTGGAATGTGAGTGCTGCGGCATGGAGGAGGAGTGCACGAGGGGTTATGAAGAGAGGGTGAGGGGGGAGCTAGGAGGACATTGGCTGTGCGGGCTGTGCGGGGAGGCGGTGAGGGAGGAGAGGAAGCGACTGAGGAATCGCGTTGCAGGAGGCGAGAGGAGCCTCCAAGCGGCGCTACAGGCGCAATGGAGCCGTGCCGTGGATTCAGCAGATGGTCGCGAGCCAGGGCGTCGCCGCCACCCTCTGCCGTAGCGGTACCCCACGCTGTCTGCCGCCTCCTTCGCCGCCACCTCAGCACCCTGACGCCCTCCCCTCGTCCCCCGCCCTCCTCGTCTCTACCCCGTTCTTCTAGCTGCCTCCCTTCGTTCCACGTCCACACCACCACATGTAGCACTACTCTGACTGAGAGTAGTTGGATGGACGGCTTGAGAGAGGACTGGTAGTTTATATGGCTTGAGTTGATGAAAGTTAACACGTGATAATTTTTCTTCCGAAGGAATAGTAAGAGATTGGTTAAGTTTTGAAGAATGAAATGAGTATGGAAAAGAAGGAAGATGTTTTAAGTGTCATACTAAACGTCACATGAGAAGAGATTGTCTTTAGAAAGAACCCACATGACCATAAGCAACAACCTAATGTGCCGCAAGTTTCTAACGATCATCCAGATGAGTGTCTCATGAAGTATCAAGGTCATATAAATGGTTAGTGCATTGTGATCCCGTCTGATCCTGATAGTATACATGATGTGATTAGTGAATCTCGTGTGAAGAAAGCACACTTAGAACATATCGAGAACATATTCTAGCGGATCCCACTATGGTCTCTGCACATTCTCCTAGTGTGAACTTTTTAATCACGCATGAATGTCCTAATGTGGCAATCTGTGTTTAGCATGCATGTTTTTATATTCAGTTTGTTGTTTCTCCTCTATCTAGATGTGATATGATTTTTGGCATATTAAAGTCCTTTTGTGAGTTTGATCCGCAAGTTTATTGGAAAGAAAACTCTCTCTCTCTCTCTCTCTCTCTCTCTCCTCCGCCCTTGAAGGTGCCTCTAACATGGTCATTTGTTGTGAGCAGAGTATTCCTTTTCTACCATTCGTCTCTCACTCTCATGAAAAATCCATTCTCGAGCTTAATGATCACTTTTAATTTTTTATAAATATACCCATTTTGTCCATTCACAAAAAGAAAAATTTGACTTTTATTCAAGATATTGCTATCAAGCGTCTTTCAATTTGCTATTTTAGATATTTGTTGAGCTACATCAAGAAGTGTTAAGATCCCATATATTACATTCTAGAACACTATGTGATATTCCACCTTGTGCACATAGTTGTATTCTTTTAAACATGTTCATGAGGATAAGAAATTTAAGTATTCAATTATACCTATGTTTAGTCATCTTAATTTTGTACATTTTATATCAAAGGGTTCTCTAGCTCCACCACTTGGCCATTCTAAACTCTTCAATCAATTTCATGTTACTTGTGGCCATGTATGTTTAATTATATGTGTATTTATAAGAAAAAAATAGTTGTTATAATTAAGAAGATTTCAATCTATTTAAACCTATAATAAATGAAATACTCTTTTGTTTATTATATTGTTCTTATCATTGAACATGTTTAGAGAAAACAAGTCTTAAGAGAGAGGAATTAAACTAATGTAAATAATGGATTTTATGATATTTAAGAGTTTTTGCATGATAAAGAGTTCTAATTAAAGCACTCTTGTGATTTTGACATTATGTTTTGAATGAATGGATTATAGTTGCACATTTTTTAAGATTGTAATGATTTAGATAAGAAATTGTTTATTTGTGCATATATACACACACATGAGTCCCCATGCCAATACCACAACAACATGGCATATGCTTGTATAGATTCCATGCCAATATGATAGCAACATTGTTCAATGATTATTTTTTTCTTGAATACGTATAAAAAGAGGTATTCTATTGAAACAACTTATATAAAGTGTAAAATAATCTATACCATCTGGTAACTAGAAATACCCAACATAAGAAGTCTCCTTAGAGTGAAAGGAACTTCATTAATAAAGAAGTCCCCTAACAATAGGTTGCACTCCAGGTTAAAATACATTAGAATGATTCCTAAATTTAAGAAAAGAAACTCAAAATCTTTGAGTAATAACTTTATGAGTACATAGATGCATATACATCTCCATGCCAATATGACAACAACATTATTCAATTCATGCTCGTGTCTTGAAGCAAAAATGGTTCTCTTGGCTAAATCCATTTATACACAGTAAACAAAAATATTGATCACATTCCAAATTGAAAATCCCAAGAAAATTTAGTCTCCTTGAATTAAAATGCACTCACTATAACACGTCCCCCAAAATTTCACACACACACACACACACACAAGCTGGTTTTCTCTTGTTGACCCTGGTCCCGCAATGGCCTCAGCCTGCAAGCATAGACCCATGCACACACACCCTATTCGCCTGCATCAAACCCACCTTCTTCAAATTTCCCTAGACGCAGCAGCCTAGCTACATTTAGCAGCTTCGTGGCCTACTCGCAAGCCCGCGTTCATCCTCCCCTCTCCCTTTCTCTCTCTCTAACGTCCCCATAAACCGCACTCTACCGCCATCACAAAAAACTAAGAACAAAATAAAATAAAAGGTTTCCTTTCTCATAAAATTGAAGAGGGGGTTCTCACGCTCCTCCCCTCGAAAAAGGGAAAACATTTTTTTTTTCCAATTTTGAATGACCTTATGCCGGAATTTTACCACCAAAAAGGAAAAGAGAAAGAAAGACTCCCAATAACTTTTAGAATGTCAAGAATTCTTATTTTTTAGCGTGATGTTCAAATGCTTTAATGTACTTATTATTGATCTATTTTGAAGCGGGGAGGTTGAGATTTGAAAAAAAAATGGAAAACACAACGATTGACTATGCAAAGTCCACCATCATCATTGCTAGTAGCGGTCAAAAGAAATCGTCCTAGAAATTATGCATGTTAGCATCGATTGACCATTCATCAAATGATAAATTTGAGAATGACACAGTTATGGGGGCAATATTAGCTAAGTAAGAGATTGAGAAACCATTTTTTATTAGCCATATTGCTTTGTTTGAAATGAACTTGCTACATGAGAGCACATTGGTGTCATGAATTGAGGTTATGTACAAGGATTGGGTTTATGACGGAGCATGATGTGGTGTTTTTCTTAATCTGGCAGAGAGCTCTTTTGCACTAAAAAGTAAGATCTTTTTTGATATGGGTCTCACTTTTGAGAGATTACATTAGACATGCATGCTTAATCAAAACACTTGATGCACCAAATTGGATTTAAATGTTACATTTTAGTGCCTGGTTTGAATGAGAAATCATTGCAAAGCACTAAAATTGTGATTCTTGAATGGCCAAGAGAGGGCATTAAACTTTTGGGGTTACGATTGATCATTTTTGCTTGTGTTGATTGACCAAATGATTAAGAGAATTAACAATTGAGTTTCTTTTGAAGGGTTGTGGGTCAGCATGAGTATTCAATGATCCAAAGGGTGTCGGCATTGCAACATAGTGCAATATGTGTCTATTTAAGAGCCATTCCATAAAGTTGTATAATCACTAGCTCACCGCTTTGCAATAAAAATGCTAAAGTTCATTGAGCTAGTATTTAGTCAACTTTTTAAGAGCTTTCAATTGTACAATGTGGCTATCAAGGGCCAATTTACTTCATTAAAAGTTATGTACTTTCGGTTGGGGTGGTAAAGCCCAATGTGCCATGCCTATGTGTCGGGCGGCGGCCGGAGACTACCAGGAACTAACACTCACCATTCATTCTACATAAAAGAATAAGGATTCATTACCCTAACACTATTCTGTTTGGAGTCCACCCAAACCCGTGTCTCCTCTCTTCTCCATTGCTACATACACAAACACGCTCTTGCATGCGCTCTTCAACTGGTATCAGAGCTTAGGGATTGGGAGCACCATTGGAGCTCAGCGGGGAGGCAAGCAGAGAAGCAACAAAAACAGAAGCACGTTTTTGAAGATCTATTTTGGCCTACCAAAACTTCTTCATTTAAGCTGATTCTTGTGACTCTTGATCGGTTTTTTTTTCCTCTTCAACTTTGCAGAAGAAAGTTTTCTCAAAATCTTCACCAATTTTGAGATACGTCACTCAGACTGCGTATAGGTCGTGAAGTAGAAGCTGCAGATTTTTACAGATCTGTTTTGATCTGTAAAAACAGCTTATTTCAAGTCCATTCCTTCTACTCGCAACTGTTTTTTCATGGTCTACAGCTTTGCAGAAGGAAGTTTCTGCAAATTTTGCACAGTTTAAGAGATATTGAGTTCAGATAGCAGGGTGGTCTACCCTCGTCAGTTCTTCTGCGTACAAGTTTTCATTGCATACTCTTTCTGCAATGTCTGTCACATGCATATTTGGTGTAGGGTCTTGAGGGTCTGTTATATCAAACAAACCACCACAGCGGTTACAGAAAAGGGTTTTTGTGGTTGATGTAAGATCTTATGCGGTTTATGTATTGTGATGGAAATATGCAAAGCCTATTGTTGAGGGTCGTGGTAAGGTTTTATTGAGCTGGGGGATTCTCAAATGTGGAGATCCTTTTGGTGATACAGGTTTTGGAGCGAGCCTCCGACATCCCCATAGTTTTGTCATTGACATAGGATGTATGTTTATGCGATTAGTGCAGTATTGGTGTGCATGATCTACTGACCCGCCAGTGTTGGCATTGCTGTCATCTTTATGCGTATGCCTTTGACAGTGTTCAGTTGGTCAAAGACAAAATTTTAGAGTTGGAGACATTGACAATGACAGTTCTTTGAGATTTTATCTTGCCGGTTTAGCCACTTTGATCAGCATTTCAATCATTGTATACATTTGTTTTGGGTTCAGAAGTCAGTTTTATAGGGGAGACTTTGCCGAAATTTTTTAGGTTTTCTATCATCTTCTTTAGTGGAGCGGGTCTATTACTTTTGTTCCTTGTCGAGTGATGGCTTCATCATTAAAGAACTCTTTGTTCAACATTGAGAAGTTAGACGGCACTAACTTCCCATATTGGAAGGAACAAATTTACAATGTCTTAGTACAGAATAAGCAGATCCGACCGATAAAGATGAAAGGGATAAAGCCTGAGGATATGGATGAGTGTGATTGGCAGGAGTGCATCATAGGTTTATTGCCTGAAAAAGTTAGTTGATTTGAAGATGAATGATGGCACACCCATGTGAAACCATCTCAATGAGTTCAACACAATTTTCAGTCAGCTTTCTACGCAGGGAGTCAATTTTGACAATTTGGTCAAAGCGATGTTCTTACTAGTTACGCTGCCAGAAAGTTGGGATACTTTTCGCACAGCCATAAGTAACTCAGCACCTTCTGATGGTTTAATATGTGCTGATGTGGAGGGTAATTTTTGCTTACTGAAGAGGTTAGCAAGAAGAATCTTGATACTTCTCGTGGTACTAGCAATGCTCTCGTTGTTCGTGGTCGATCACAAGAAAAGGGAACGCAGAATCAGAGAGGAAAATCTCATAGTAAATCATGTGGTTGAGAAGACATTGAGTGCTATCATTGTCACAAAAAGGGTCATATGAAGAAAGACTGTCGAAAGTGGAAATGAGAGAAAGGTAAAGACATGAAGTCAGAAGAAGGTAAGACTAAGGAAAGCAATATAAAGATTGAAGAGATCAACAATGTTTTTGTTGAAGATTTTGATGGAGATATTTATCTCACATCTGCCATGGATTCAACATTTTCGATTGTCGTTGATGACTATGCTTTACATGATTGGGTTGTTGACTCAGGTGGATCATTTCATGTGACTCCTCATAGAGACTGGTTCAGTACATATGATGTATCCCGTAAAGGTCGTGTTCGTCTTGGCAATGATTTTTCCTGCGACAGAGTTGGTGTCGACGATGTGCAACTGAAATTTCAGAATGGTTCTTCATTCATGCTCAAGAATGTGAGACATGTGCCAAAGCTTACAAAAAGCTTGATTAGTACAGGACAATTGGATGATGCAGGATATTACTACACATTTGGTGATAGTTCATGGAAGATCACCAAAGGTTCTTTAGTGGTAGCACATGGTTCAAAGTCTGGGACTTTGTACATGCTACATGTATCCAATGTTAAAAACCATGTAATTTGTGTAATCGAGCAGCCAAGTGTTTCTTTGTGGCATCGCCGATTAGGACATATGTCTCAAAAGGGAATGAAAATCTTATCTCATTTTGGTTATGTGCCTGGCTTCAATTTCTCAGTCTTTTCAGTTTGTGAGAATTTTCTTTATGGTAAACAAACACAGTCACCACACAAAAGGGGAAGCACTCAAAAAAGTGAGCCATTAGAGTTAGTGCATAGTGATGTCTGTGGACCTATTCCTAACGTATCCATGGGAGGTTCATTGTACTTTGTTACATTCATTGATGACTTCTCAAGGAAAGTGTTGGTATATCCTCTCAGGAAGAAGGATGAAGTTCTTTCAAAATTTCAGATTTTTGTGGCATTAGTGGAGAATCGGTCTGGCAAGAAAGTAAAGTGCTTGAGGTCAGACAATGGTGGTGAGTATGTCACTAAAGCCTTTCAGAATTTTTGTGATTCCAAAGGCATCAAAAGAGAGTTGACTACTCCATATAACCCTCCACAAAATGGTGTTGCTGAGAGGATGAACCGTACCATACAAGAGAAGTTACGTAGCATGTTGTCTAATGCAGAGTTGCCTAATGGATTTTGGCCAGAAGCGTTAGCAACTGTTTTCCATCTTATTAATAGATCTCCTAACAGGGATTTAGATGAGAAGGTACCTGAAGAGCTTTGGTCTGGGAAGCCACCTTCTTACAAGCATCTTAGAGTCTTTGGCTATGAAGCGTATTGCCATGCTCCAAAGGAGTTTCGAAGAAAGTTGGCTCCTAAGTCAAAGAAATACATATTTCCTGGCTATGGAAATCCTGGCAAGATGGGATTTCGGTTATGGGATCATGAAGCTAAAAAGATAGTTTGTAGTAATGACGTATACTTCAATGAACAAAAGATGCATAAGAAGCCTGTGCATATAGTGGAAGTCAGGAGAGTTATCTTCCAAGAAGATGGAATTGTCCACAATAGGGCTGAAGTGACTAATGTAGACAACAAGTACAGAATCCTCTTGGAGTACAAGATGTTGCTAAGGGACAACCGGCTCAAGCAGTTATTAGAAGGTCTACAAGAGTTTCAAGGCCTCTTGATAGATTTACTCCCTCATTGGACTATATTATGTTGACAGATTACGGAGAGACTTCTTGCTATAAGGAAGCTATGTGAATGGATGAAAAGTCAAAGTGGGAGAAAGCTATGCAATAAAAAAGGACTCATTGCATAAGAATCAAACTTGGAAGTTGGTTCGATTGCCTAAAGGTAAAAAGGCATTACCATGCAAATGGGTGTACAAGAAAAAAATTACACCTCATGATAATAAACCCAAGTACAAGGCACGACTTGTTGCTAAAGGATTTTAGCAATAGCAGGGTATTGACTTTGATGATATCTTTTCTCCAGTTGACAAGATGACTACTTTGTGGTGTGTACTTGCATTTGGTTGCTAAAGACGACATGGAACTTGACCAGATGGATGTCAAGACGGCGTTGTTGCATGGTGATCTTCAAGAAGAGGTTTATATGCAGCAGCCGAAAGGTTTTGTTGAGAAGGGCAATGAAGACTTGGTGTGTCAGTTAGAAAAGACTCTTTATGGTCTAAAAATAGTCATCAAGGGAGTGGTACCATAAATTCTACTTGTTCATGCTCTCTCAAGGCTACAAACGTAGCAATATGGACCATTGCCTCTACACTAAGTGAGCTAACGATGGTAGTTTGCTGATTTTGGTCCTTTATGTGGATGATATGTTAATTGCCAGGAAATGCAGGGATGAGATTTCAGCCTTGAAGTCAGAGTTACATGCAAAATTTGAAATGAAAGACATGGGTGAAGCCATCCATATCCTTGGCATGCGCATTAAATGAGATAGATATAAGATGGTATATTTGTCTCAATCTGATTACATTGCTAAAGTGCTCAAACATTTCAATACGGAGAGGGGGAAGGCATTGATTACTCCATTGCATCCATATGTGAAACTTTCTAAAAATGATTGCCCTAAGTCTGAAGAGGAAAAGGCTGGAATGGCACAAGTGCCTTATTCATCTGCAATTGGGAGTTTGATTTATGCTATGATTGCTACACATCCTGATATTGCTTTTGCAGTGGGAGTTGTTAGCAGATATATGTCAAATCCAGGCAAGAAACATTGGGAGGTAGTGAAAGGGGTTATGCGATATTTGAATGGTACAAAAGACATGTGCATTTGCTTTGGAAGAAAGGAAGCATGTGTAGTTGGTTACACGGATGCAGATTATGCAGGAGACTTGGACAAGAGAAGGTCCACTTCAGGATATGTTTTTGAATTCACTGGAGGTGCAGTTCCATGGCGATCTCATTTTGAAGATTGTGTTACCTTGTCTACTACAGAGGCTGAATATGTTGCAACTTCAGAGGCTTGCAAGGAAGCTATATGGCTTGGTCGGCTGGTAGTAGACTTGTGAATCAATGTTGAGATGCCTGTGTTACATTGTAATAGCCAAAGTGCTATACAATTGAAAAAGAATCCATTGTTTCATGCAAAGACAAAGCATGTGCATGTGAAGTATCACTTCATCTGTGAGGTGCTTGAGGACAAGCGATTGCAGCTTGCCAAGATTCACACCACTGAAAACCCTACTGATCTTCTAACAAAGGGCTTACCTTCAGAGCAGTTTGCACATTCTCTCTCATTTTTTATGTGTACACATAGACTTGTTACTAAAAGAGCATCATGTGCATAACCAAAGGCACTTTTTTCCCTAAGGTTTTTTCCCTTTGGAATATTTGGGTATTTGAGATCCTAGCTTTAGGTTTCAACAATGTTTTTTGTGTGTCTTTTTTGGCTTTCAAATGGCTTTTGTAGCTTGTGTTTGTTAACACTCAGCTTCAAGAATATTGGCTTGCAAATAAAAGGAATCAAGGGGCCTCTACCAAGTGGATGCTTTGCTCAAGGATGCTTAAAAGAGTTGGTGAAATCCTTCCATGATATTTCTCTTTTGTTTATCTCTCCATTCTCTATGCTTGGATTAAGTGATTTTGCTTCTAAGCTATAGTTCTTTCATTTTCAAAAGCTAGGCATGCATGAAAGTTTCAACACTTTACTTTGTAAATATTAAACTCATTAAAAATTTGGTTTTATGTGTGCTAATTGTGGGTAATTGGCCTTGACCTTAGGTTAATGTAGGATCATTCCTTGTTAGTCCAAGACTCTTAGTGATTGGCTTAATACTCCACACATTTCTAGCATGAGCTAGGGCTATGATTAGGCTTTAGTCCAAGACTCTTAGTGATTGGCTTAATACTCCACACATTTCTAGCATGAGCTAGGGCTATGATTAGGCTTTAGTCCCTTAGTCCATTTCCATAAACATCTCGTGATGGAAGCAATAAAAAAGCGCTAAAGAAATGAAAAAAAATACCAAAAAAAGTATCCAAAAAGAGTAGAAAAAATGCTACTAGACACATGAAACTAGTTTGCCTTGATTGCTTCACTATGTATATAGTAAGAAGTAAAAAAGTGATAGTGGTGTGGATTTTACCGCATGGCATAGCTTTTGATGAAGGCTCCACATCATCTTTCCTCGAAGATTTTTTCAAAAGCTCTATGGCCTCGCATCACAAATGAGATTTTTCATTAAAAGATGTATGGATGTAAAACTTTCCACATTATAATAAAATGAATTTTGTAGATTTGTGATGCTTGTGTCCAAAAAAAAAAAACCATTCGTATGTATGGTGTGGAGCTCGCACCGTTCTCCACATTTATAAAGATACTCTAAGGAATGTGCCCTTCCCCCACCACTTGTATCCCCTCGAGTGTTGAAGGGGGACTTATGCTTCTCCTTCGGTGTTGGAGGGACTTTTTATTGTAAAAGTATCATAATTGTACGAGACAGAACTCATTACCGATGTTTTATAAGTACATGTATCATTCCACATTGCCATGTCTTGACGTATTTTCCGTGTGTCCCTTTGTTGGGCATAACAAGTCCTTGTCACCTTCATCTGAAATCTTTTCAATAAAAATGATATAAATTCATTGCTTTATTGTATACATGATTTAATCAAAGAACTTTTGAGATCACATAGAGGAAATCAAAACACAAAATATAAGTGTACCTTTTGCTATTGGTCATCTGGATGAAGCACAATGTTGGATGGATCGGATTCCAGACCTCCCTTGCATTGTTGCATTACCTTCCCACATTATGTGTTGCTCGACTTTTGCCAACATGTTGACTGTCACATTAACTTTTTCTATCATGCATACCATAACCTACATTACTGTTGATGTCGGTGGTCTTAGGGTAGGTTGAATATTTCGGATGGTCCATCTGTAAGCTCACACACATACACCTACACAAACTCGCTGTCTTTGGACCGACCCATTTGGTTGCCCTTGTGGAGAAAATCCTGCAATTAGGAGAGAGACCATCGTTTCACATCTACCGAAAAATGTCCCTATGGGGCAAATCTTGCAATCGGTGCATTCTAGCTCCAAACGGGAAGCTTTTCAAGAAGTTTTGGTGCTCTCTAAACTGCACCACATGCTTTCAAGATGCATGCTTATGTGATTGCATCACGAGAGAGGCCCTTGATTTGCATCGGCTAAAAAAAAGCTAAAGATTTATGCCCTACTCCTCTTGTGCATATCCCGTAATCGTTACACTCCAAGAGATGATGTTCCGGATAGGAAGCTCCTTAAGCACTTTCTGTGCTTTCTGAAGTGCACCACATTTGGCATACATATCGACCAAGGCATTGCCAAGCATGACATTTTTTGCAACAACCCTCGGACTAACAATATTAGAAGTGAATTTTTAAAGTGCACCACGTTTAGCAAACATGTCAACCTAGGCATTCTCAAGAATGACATCTTTTTCAACATTCCCCGACTAACAATACCACTGTGAATTTTTTTGCACATATCAACATCTTGTGTAGAGCCACATGCCTTCAACATGCACGCATATGTGAGTGCATTAGGAGAGAGGCCATCGCTTTGCATCCGCTAAAAACAACCTAGAGATTTTGGTCCTGCTCATGTTGCACATACGAAATTTCCTCAAGAACTTTCTGTGCTCCCTAAAGTACACCAGATTTGGCCTACATATCAACCAAGGCATTACGAAGCATGATAATTTTTGGCAACAACCAAAGACTAACCATATCAGAGTGAATTTTGAAGTCCATATCGGCATCCTGCATAGAGCCGCATGCCTTCAAGATGCACGCGTAGGTGATTTCATCTCGATAAAGGCCCTCACTTTGCATCCATTGAAAATAGCCTAGAGCTTTTTGGCCTTGCTCTTGTTGTGCATATCCCACAATCAGCGCTAAATATCAACCAAGGTAGTGCAAAGTACGACATCTTTTTTTAATAGCCTTTAACTAGCAATACAATTGTGAATTTTGGTGTCCACATTAGCATCTTGAGTAGAGTAGCATGCTTTCAAGATGCATACGTAGCTGATTGCATCTGTAGAGAGGCCCTTGCTTCGCATTTGTTGAAAATAGACTTGAGCTTTTTGGTCCTACCCTATGTGGAAAATCCTTCAATCAGTGCATTCGAAGATTCCCTACTCTGGACAAAAAGCTCCTCGAGCACTTTTTGTGCTCTCTTAAGGGCATCACATTTAGCAAACATGTCAACCAAGGAATTGTGCATGATACTCTTTTTCAATAGCTCTTGAATAACAATATGAGCAAGAATTTTTATGCCCATGTCAATATCTTGCATAGAGCCACGTGCCTTCTAAATGCACGTGTATATGATTGCACCTGGAGAGAAGTCCTCGCTTTGCATTGGCCGCCCGCTAAAATCAGCCAAGAGCTCATTGGCCCTGCTTCTGTTGTGCATATCATGCAATCAATGCACTCCAAGAGACGATATTCATGACAGAAGGTCCTCAAGAGCTTTGTGTGCTTTACAAAATGCACCACATTTGGCATACATATCGACCAAGGCATTGCCAAGCACAAAAATCTTTTGCAATATCCACTCACTAATAAAATCAGAGTACATTTTTAAGCCCATATCAACATCTTGCATAGAGTCGCATGCCTTCAAGATGCATGCATAGGTGATTCCAGCGGTTGTGGTTTTGCATCGGCCGTTGGAATCAGCTGGGAGTTATTTGGCCCTGCTTCTGTTGTGCATATCTCGGAATCAATGCACTCCAAGAGACGACATTCTGGACAGAAGGTCCTCAAGAGCTTTGTGTGCTTTAGAAAATGAACCACATTTGGCATACATATCGACTAAGGCATTGCCAAGCACAACAATCTTTTGCAACAGCCCCTCATTAATAATATCAAAGTAGATTTTTAAGTCCATATCAACATTTTGCGTAGAGTCGCATGCCTTCAAGATGCATGCATAGGTGATTGCATATGGACAGAGGCCCTCGCCTCGCATTAGCATCTTGTGTAGAGCCACATTAATTCATACGTATGTGATTGCATTTTGAGAGAGGCCCTTGCTTCGCATCTACTAAAAACAGATTGACACATCTCGTTTCAGCAGCCTTAGATTAGCAATATCATTGTGAATTTTTGTGTCTATATCACCATCTTGCGTAAAGCCACAATGCGCATGCCTTTAAGACGCATGCATAGGTGATTGCGTCTGGAGATAGGCCCTTGCTACCCACAAGCTGAAAACAGCCCACAGCTTCCTGGCCCTGTCTAGGCATATCCTACAATCAGTGCATTCCACAAGATGAAATCTTGCACAATAACCTTTTCAAAGACCTGATAGGTGCACCGCACTTGACATACTTACTGACCAGCATTTTCCCCAAGTATGCATTTTTTTCAAGCAACCCACTATCTCAAATATCAGCATGAATGCTATTGCTTTGGTACCAAACCTTCTCCTTAGCATAATCTTTAAGTGAGCTAACAAAAGAAAGACTCGTTCTCTTGCTCTCCATTTTTGCTTGTCTAGCCTTTATTGTTGCTTGCCTGGGGGTGTTGTGAGAGAAAATGGATGTGTGTGGAGCAAGGCATTGCCAAGCACAACAATTTTTGCAAGAACCCTTTGCTAACAATATTAGAGCAAATATTTAAGCCCCCATATCAACATCTTGGGTAGAGCAACATGCTTCCATGCATAGGTGATTGCATCTCTGCTGAGCATATCCTGCAAAATCAGTGCGTTCCCCAAGACTACGTCCCATAGAGTAAGCTCGTCAAAGACTTGTTGCACACTAAAAACACTTGACATACATAATGACCAACATTTTTCCAAGTATGCATTCTTTTCAAGTTACCCACTATCACGAATATCAGCATGAATCCGATCAAGAAAGGCATAGCAAATCACGGAAGTTTTTTGAAACAACAGTGCATTCCAAGAGATGCTGTTTCGAACAAAAAGCTCCTCAAGCACTATTTGTGCTTTCTCAAGTGCACCACATTTTTTGACCAAGGCAACGCCGAGCACGACATCTCTTTCCAGTAGCCTCATACTAACAATATCATCGTGAATTTTTGTGTCCATATTAGCATCTTGCGTAGAGACACAATGCACATGCCTTTCAAATGCACGTGGAGGTGATTGTGTTTGGAGACAGGCCCTCACTATGAAACAGGTGAAAACAGCCCACAACTTCCTAGCCCTGTCTCGATTGGGCATATCCTACAATCAGTGCGTTCCACAAGACGACATCTCGCATAGTAACCTCGTCAAAGATTTGTTGTGTGGTGCACCGCACTTGATATACATATTGACCAACATTTTTCCCAAGTATGCATTCTTTTCAAGTAACCCACTATCGCAAATATAAGCATGAATGCTACTACCTTGGTACAAAACCTTCTCCTTAGCACAGTCTTTAAGTGAGCTCACAAAAGACTAGCCTTTATTGTTGCTTGCTTGACGATGTTTCAAGAGAAAATGGATGTGTGTGGAGCAAGGAATTGCAAGCACAACAATTTTTGCAACAACCCTTGGATAACAATATCAACGAAAATATTTAAGCCCATATCAGCATCTTGGGTAGAGCCACATGCCTTTAAGACACATGCATAGGTAATTGCATATGGACAGAAGCCCTCACTTTTCCACTGCTGAAAACACCGTAAAGCTTTCTAGCCGTCCTCCTTTTGTGTGTATCTTGCAATCAGTGCATTCCAAGAGATGCCACTCCGAACAATAAGCTCCTCAAGGACTTTTTGTGTTTTTTGCATACATGCCAAGGCATTGCCAAGTACACTGTCTTTTCCAACAGTGTCAATTCTTTTTCCCATATCAGCATCTTGCATAATGCCACATGCCTTCAAGATACAAGTGTATCTAAATGCATTTGGGGAGCTTCCTTCTCTTTGCATGTGCTGAAAACAGCCCAAAGTTTCCTGGCCTTGTCGCTATTGGGCAATATCCTGGGATCAAAGCATTCCAAGAGACAAAATTCTATAGAGGAAACTCGTCAAGCACTTTTTGTGAAAACAGTCCAGAGCTTCTTGCCCTACCACTATTGAGCATATTCTGCAATCAAAGCATTCCAAGAGATGACATTCTGGAGAGGAAGCCCATATCAACATCTTGCATAATGCCACATGCCTTCAAGATACAAGCATAGTTGAATGCATTTGGAGACCTTCCTTCTCTTTGCATGTGCTGAAAATAACCCAAAGTTTCTTGGCCCTGCCACTATTGGGCAATATCCCATGATCAAAGCATTCCAAGAGACGACATTCTGGAGAGGAAGCTCGTCAAGCACCTTTTGTGAAAACAGTCCAGAGCTTCCTGGCCCTGCCACTATTGAGCATATCCCTTGATCAAATCATTCCAAGAGATGACATTCTGGAGAGGAAGCACTTTTTGTGAAAACAGTCCACAGCTTCTTGGCCCTGCCACTATTGAGCATATCCCACGATCAAAGCATTCTAAGAGATGACATTCTGGAGACGAAGCTCATCTACCTAAAGTACACCACATTTGGCATACATGTTAGCCAAGGTAGTGCCAAGCACGACATTTATTTTCAACAATCTCTCTCTCTTTCATGCATTTTATTGCACAACACATGTCTCTCTCTCTCTCTCTCTCAATATCTCTTTGCGCTTTCATCTCCTTTTCATGATGTGGTGCAACACAGTGCTTTGATCTATGTTTCTCTTGCGCCATTGCTTTTTTCATTGTCTCTGTCTGCGTTTTACCTTGCGCTTTTTATTTTACCAACTCTCCTACTTTAAGATCCACTTAATTCTGGCCAAATGGCATAGCTAGCTTTGCTGCATTCTTCAAATCGTTATTACATAATCAAAGTAAAAAAAACTTCTATGTTATGTTGTCTCTATGTGATGCCTACCGTCTATTGGCACTTTTTAGGCGAGGGAAACCACCTTGGCTCACTTGGTCAAGGACCTATACCGATGCCCTGGGTTGATAGGGGTTAGCCATTGCCTTGGTAGGCTAGTATATTCTTGGAACACCTCCTTGAGGGTTCAAGGAGCCAAGAGTTGTAGCTTGACTTACCTTGGGGTGGTCTCCTTGTTATGTGATTAAATTTTTTCTATGAAATGTTGAAAAACAATCTTCCATGAGCTTCAAAAAGCTATGACAGTGTACTAATAGATTAGGACTTCTTTGTGGTCATAGACATGATAGACTTGGATGCTTTATTGAGATTGATCATATAGTTTTTAGGCTCGTAGGTTTATGAACTTGAATTAGCCTAGGATCATAATTGATTGCTTGTGTTACATGCATAAATCTAAAAAATTTAGTGGTTTAAGCTTCATATAGTAAATTGCTCTTTTTTCTTTATGCTGTTTAGTTTTTGGCCTTGATAAAACCATCTTTTGGAAGCAAAAAATTCACTTTGCATGATCTTTCATTACACTTCATATTTTAGTCATCTTCATTGGCCTTTGATACTCATGACTTGTCTTATGTTTTGCAGCTCAGTACTCCTCCATGCACGTGCTTTCTACCATGTCTCTATGTTCTTCTTTGGCGGCACACAAGGATATGCGCCAAATTAGGAGGGGGGGAATGTTAACTGAACCGGCATTTAACTGAATCGACATTCATTGCAAAGTCAGAACCAAGCAATGGGAGGCGTTGAGCACTCACTAAGCATCCTATTCGCCTGCTTGTGACCTCGCTGCAAAACATGAAAATTAACGCAAAGGTCAAAACCAAGCAAAGGCAAGTGTTGGGTAGCCAGTAAACCCCCTATTCACTCGGTTCTGACTCCAAGCTACATCGATTATGCACCAAGATTGGGATGTGCTATTGATCTGAGCAATATTTCCTATTCACATTGTATAAGTCCTTGGGCTCATTTGGGAATTCCAAATTGTATAAGATTAGGTTAAAAAACCTCAAATTTATCCCATAGTTGAAGGGCTTGAAGCCCAAGACTATTAAAGAGCCCTTTTCTAAAAGAGAAGTCATTCTTGGGTAAGCTCTCTTCGTTGTAGAGTGGATGGCCATGAGGCTCATCGGCTTTCCATGCCCATGTAGCTCTTGATTTCTAATAATCAATTACTCTTTCTTTCTTGTTAGTTTTCTTTGTTTTGATTATGTGAAGTGAGATTGTATTAGTCTAATGTTAGATCTCTAATCTCTTTTTTAGTTAATGTCTCCTATCCACACCATTGGCCATGGTGTATTGTCACGGGAACCGAATAATAGAGATAGACAGCAAAACAGAGGAAGAAATCTTTGTATTGATAGTGTTTGATACAACAGAGGAGCAAAATATATATGGGCGCACTCCGTTGTACGGAACTCCAACCTCCCGACCACCCCCGAGCTTCAGTTCGCTTGCATGCAGCGTCTCAATCGCACTCGCACTCGCACTCGCACTCTCACTCTCACTCGCACTCGCACTCGCACTCGCACTCGCACTCGCAGAAGAAGAGGTCGGTAAATGATCCCCAAACGCACCACCCGTCGTGCTTTTATCCTTCTTTTCCTCGAAAAGCCTGCACAATTTTCGTACCAAGTATACCTGCGAAAATAATATAAGAACGTGATCGCTAAGCGATCCGTAAAGGTTAGATTTCTATCATGACACTTTGCACAGATCCTGTTTCACACATTGATTTCTGCATCGCCTACAAAATAGCCAAAAGAACATACTCGTGCAACCAATTCAACATGATAATCAAAGTAAAAAAACATAATTATATACCTTCATAATCTCAATTGTCATACTCTACCATGAAGAAACAATCCACTTCTTGGTTGATAGCAGGGACAACTGTATGATGTTGTATGTCTGTCTGTCCCTTTGTACACTACACTGCTGTTGCCTTCTGTTTGTTTTCATCATAACTTTTACAAACGAACTCATAACAGAGCGATCTAGGTACTCAAAACGACGGGAATAGGTCTGGTCTACAAGATCGCGTGGACAGAATTGCGAAAAACGTCTCTGTTTGGCTAAAAACGCAACTTTTAGGTCGCGACTCATAAAACCTCTATTTTTGGGTCTCCACCACTTTTACAACTTATTTTAAGCCTACCCATGCATTTTAAGCTAAAACACATAAATATAAAACATTGATATTAATAAAAATCTCCATTTTACTATTCATAGACAGACTATCTGTTATTCATTAATCTTTATCAAATCCGCCTTTAGTGTATTATTTAAAAAAAAGAATATATGTTCTCTCTTAATATCGCAACTCATTCGTATAAGCTCTATTTAATAGACTATTCAACAATCTTTCAAATCGTGGTAACGAAAGATATGCCCTGCTACATTCTTTTCGACTTTAAGAACTTCAAAGACTAGTCCTATTACATTCTCCCCTTATCAAAATTAACTCTGTCCTCAGAGTTGGTCTAAAGAGAGGAAAATTCTCTTTGCAAAACACTAAGATCAACCCATGATGCATCCTCTACTGGATAGTTCTGCCACTTAACCAAAACTTCCACAATGTCTCTATTTCTCAGATGTTTAAAACCTATGTAGTACTAAGTCTGGTTCTACAGTCAATAGTCCGTCATCTTTCAACTTAGAGTTGTTTTGTAAAACATGATGCACATTAGGAACATACTCACATGAAATACATGATGCACTTTAACATGAGAAGGCAATTCCAATTTGTAAGCTAATGAACCAATGCGCTTCAAAATTTTAAATGGACCAACAAATCGTGGAGACAATCTTCTATCATTTCCAAGAATCAAATGAGACTTCTCAGGAATAACCTTTAAAAAACCATATCACCAGTTTCATACTCCACAACACGATGTTTCTTGTCATAATACAGTTTATGTCTCTTTTGAGATTCTCTAATATTCCCCCTGATTTTGGCCAACTTGCTATCCATTTTCTCAAGCATCTCACGTGACAGTTCTACCTTATTCCTTGAATTAAGAAAATGAATAGGTGCAGGATAGTTATAGCCACACATTGCCTCAAACGGAGTCATCCTAATAGATGAATGATATAAACTGTTATATGTAAATTCAACCACCAATGGCAGATATTCATTCCAATTAGATTGGTTTTCATTGACATACATTTGTAACATATCTTCTAGAATACGATTCACTCTCTCCGTTTCCCCATCTGTTTGAGGATGGAAAGCATTAGACATGCGTAACTGGGTACCTATAGAGTCAAAAGTCGCTCTCCAGAAATGAGAAGTGAACTTAGAATCTCTGTCAGACACTATGCTCTTGGGCATGCCATGCAAAGGAAATATCTCTTTCATAAACAAGTATGCAATGGTCAATGCAGTATAAGTTATTTTTACAGGAAAGAAGTGAGCTTGTGTTGCGAGTCTATCTACCACTAGAAAGATCGAATCATACCCTCCACGAGTAGTAGGAAGTCTAATGATAAAGTCCATGGATATACACTCCTACTTCTGTAAAGGAATGTCTAAGGGTTGAAGGTCACCAAGTATCCTCTTATGTTCAATATTAGCTTGTTGACATTGAAAGCATTCACGCACATAATTCTTAACATCCAATTTCATACGCAGAAAAAGAATGAACTTTTAATCTTTTCATGTGTCTTATTCAATCCAGGATGACCAGAAAAAGTTGAATTATGACACTCATGCAAAATTTGACTCTTGAAAGCAGAATTTGTAGGAATACACAAGCGGTCATAATAATACAGATTTTCCTTATACAAGTGATATCTGTTCTCATACCTCTCACCAATATTCTCACGCAAGAATTTTAAAATAGGCATATAAAAAGAATCATTTTCAACTTCAGCATGCATATCATCAATCAAATTGGATCGCACAACAGTCAACAAATTACCCATGGGCGTACGACTCAATGCATCTGCAACTTTATTTTCTTTTTCACACAAATACTTCAAATCAAAGTCATACTCAGCTAGCAATTCAATCCATCTTCTTTGTCTGTTATTTAACAATGGCTGAGTGAAAATATACTTCAAGTTTTGATGATTAGTACGCAATTCAAATTTTACACCAAGCAAGAGATGACGCCAATGCTTCAATGCATGAACAACAGCAAGTAATTCTAGATCATGTGTTGCATAGTTCAATTCATGTCGTCTTAATTTCCTAAACTCATATGCAACCACTCTTCCTTCTTGTGTCAAAACACAACCTAATTGTTAACCACTAGAGTCACAAGACACAACAAATGGTTTGCCCATCTCAGGAACTTTTAAAACATAATTTTCCGCTACTTTAGCCTTCAAGGTCTCAAAAGCAGTCTCACAGCTAGAAGTCCACACAAAACCCTTGTCTTTCTTGGTCAATTCGGTCAAAAGACTTGCTATCTTAGAGAAATCTAATGTGTGCTCTCTCATATTGTGCTAGACCCATAAAGCTTCTTACATCTCTTACTAACATAGTCTTAACTTTATCAAGATCAATGTGAATCCCCTCTTTATAAATCACTCTTCCCAAATACACAATCTGATCCTTTGCAAAAGAATACTTACTTGCTTTGGCATACAATTTATGTGCACGCAAAACCTTAAATGTTTTCTTTAAGTGCAATACATGATCTTCTTCATTCGTAAAATACACAAAATATTATCCAAGAATACCAGAATGAAGTCCTCAAGATATGGGTGAAAATATTATTCATTAAGCACATGAAAGTTGTTGGTGCATTAGTCAAACCAAAAGCAAGAACTCTAAATTCATAATGTCCATAACATGTACGAAAAGAAATCTTTGGAATGTCCTCGGCCTTGATACGGATTTGATGGTAGCTAGAACGAAGGTCAACCTTTGAAAATATTGTGGCACCACTCAAATGACTAAGCAGTTTATCTATGTAAGGAAGAGGATATTTGTTCTTAATGGTCTTTTTGTTTAATCCCCTATAGTCGATGCATAACCTATATGTACCATCCTTTTTCTTTTGGAATAACACGGGACTACCCCAAGGAGATACACTAGGTTTAATGAAACCCTTTTTCAAAAGATCATCAAGTTGTATCTTGAGCTCTTTAAGCTCATCAATATTGAACCCGTATGGAGATCTGGAATAAGGTGTCACTCCTGGATATAGATCTATGGCATGGTCTACCGCTCTAGGCGGAGGTATACCAGGAAGATCGTCCGGAACACATCCTTAACTTCATGTAAGAGATCCTCTATAAATTCTTGATTTGTCTCTTTATGTTTATCCCCAGATTCTCTTTAATCTCATTAGCAAACACAAGCAACGTCTCACACAAGCAAACACAAGCAACATCTCACACTCTTATCTAAGTCACCTTATCAATTCCATTGCCAAAACTAGATTTAGAATCTCTTTCTTTCCACAAAGAGTATGACTTATCATCATCAAATGATTAAAGATATATTTTTCTTTCTTAACAATCAATCAAAATATGATTTTCAATGATCTAATTGATACCAATGATAACATCATGCATATCAATGTTTATGTTATAGAAATCATCTTTATGATTTCGACTCTTCAAAGGAAAAAAAAACAAATTTTCTACTAACTCTTTCGTGAAACTATTATTACCACTAGTTAAGTCCACAAGTCTTTTAATTTCTCGATTTAATTTCAAGTTTAATTTCTCAATCAATTTAGATGATAAGAAGCAATGAATACTATCCAAATCAATTAAGAAATTCAAATTTTAATCTCAATTTCTACGCATAAATTCGATCTCACAGAAGCTTTCAAGGGACGTATCAAAGACATAAAACATCACAAAGAAGGGGTAGATGACTTACCTTTATCGTACGCATCGCCAAAAGTCTCCAATTGAGCCACCTTGGTACGTATTGTCTTATCGGTCACCTTGCTCGAGCATTCGAAAGTCTTGTGGTCGTGTTCTCGATATTGAAAGTATAATCCGTCTTTGAGTTCTTCAATCCACACTTCTAAATCTTCGCATATCTTTCTTATGCCATCAAACTCTTTAAGCTTAGCCTTCGTTAAGAATGATTTGGTTGTCGCTTCTCCCATATCGTCATTGTTTCTTTTGGCGGTACCCCAGCGCCGCCACGATGATTATTGTTTCCAGGTGGATTAGCATGGTTTTCACCTTCATGTTGGCCATCAAGTCTACATAGATATCAAGTTCTCGTGCTGCTTTGCCCCGCAAAGCCTCAACACGCTCCCGATTTGCAATTTTCAGATCTTCTCATACTCGCCGAATCAGGTCTTCTTGCTCCTTCATCCTCCTCTCGTATTCTTCCATGTCCAGAATCAACCGCTTGCTCTGATACCAATTGTCACGGGAACCGAATAATAGAGATAGACAGCAAACAGGGGAAGAAATCTTTGTATTGATAGTGTTTGATACAACAGAGGAGCAAAATATATATGGGCGCACTCCGTTGTACGGAGCTCGAACCTCCCGACCACCCCCGAGCTTCAGTTCGCTTGCATGCAGCGTCTCACTCGCACTCGCACTCTCACTCTCACTCTCACTCTCACGCGCAGAAGAAGAGGTCGGTAAATGATCCCCAAACGCACCACCCGTCGTGCTTTTATCCTTCTTTTCCTCGAAAAGCCTGCACGATTTTTGTACCAAGTATACCTGTGAGAATAATATAAGAACATGATCGCTAAGCGATCCGTAAAGGTTAGATTTCTATCATGACACTTTGCACAGATCCTGTTTCACACATTGATTTCTGCATCGCCTACAAAATAGCCAAAAGAACATACTCGTGCAACCAATTCAACATGATAATCAAAGTAAAAAAACATAATTATATACCTTCATAATCTCAATTGTCATACTCTACCATGAAGAAACAATCCACTTCTTGGTTGATAGCAGGGACAACTGTATGATGTTGTATGTCTGTCTGTCCCTTTGTACACTACACTGCTGTTGCCTTCTGTTTGTTTTCATCATAACTTTTACAAACGAACTCATAACAGAGCGATCTAGGTACTCAAAATGACGGGAATAGGTCTGGTCTACAAGATTGCGTGGACAGAATTGCGAAAAACGTCTCTGTTTGGCTAAAAACGCAACTTTTAGGTCGCGACTCATAAAACCTCTATTTTTGGGTCTCCACTACTTTTACAACTTATTTTAAGCCTACCCATGCATTTTAAGCTAAAACACATAAATATAAAACATTGATATTAATAAAAATCTAAATTTTACTATTCATAAACAGACTATCTGTTATTCATTAATCTTTATCAAATCCGCCTTTAGTGTATTATTTTAAAAAAAGAATATATGTTCTCTCTTAATATCGCAACTCATTCGTATAAGCTCTATTTAATAGACTATTCAACAATCTTTCAAATCGTGGTAACGAAAGATATGCCCTGCTACATTCTTTTCGACTTTAAGAACTTCAAAGACTAGTCCTATTACATGTATGAAGGCTATGCATTCCCTCTCTTTCTTTCTATCTACAAGGTGTGTGGTTAGTGTGTGTGCATACGTAGTTGTATTGAGGGGTTGGACCGAAATGTCCATACTAATGCGAAGTAGGTATGTTAATTGCATGCTTATGTAGTTTTGCGATTAGGAGTTGTGATTGGGTGATTGATGTGAGAGGCTAATTTCAATTTTGTGCAAGGGATTAGTAAGTAGAAATGTGTGGTTGATTAGAGGAAGCCCCTTACATGGCGTCTCTCTATGATGGGATGAAGTATCCCTTGAATCCTCTATTTTGATGCTTCCTATGATGCTCATGCCTCCAAGAGCTAGCCGGGTTGCTGTTCCATGGGCTGATAATTTTGTGTGGGTTGCGAATAGGCCGTTGCTACAACACCTCTCAACAAGATTCTTGATAGAATTTACTTTCAATAGACAATATTGTACTTCCCTGACAATGGACATGTATTGATTCAACCCCAGAGTTCTATAACACATATCCTTGTCCACAAAACCCTCTCTTTACAACTACAGATTGCTTACTCGATCTTCTTGGTCCAAATTTCTTTCTAGGAGCTAAGAGGGGCCGTTAGAGTTCAGTAATCTCTCCAAATTTGTTCAATTCTTCCTAGTTTGTCCTTGGGATAGGTATTAGGGAGTGTGGGCTTTTTTGTGGCTCTGATTGGTGAGTGTGAAGTAGGTTTCTCATGTCGAGTTTTGTCTAGCCATGTTTAGCCTTGGGGTTTGGCTCTATTCCATGGCCATTAGGCTCCTTCATGGGGTAAGTATTTATCCCATCCCTACCAGTATGTTTTTGTGTGCATTTGTTGCCTCTTCACTCTAGTTTTTCCTATCTCCCCTATATATTACCTGGTCATTATGGTTGACTGGCTAACCAACTTGACCCTTGTTGGGTATATAGGTGAGGGTAGTGGCACATGGGGAGAGCAGTGTGTGCAAGCTTTGAAGGAGCATAGGATGCCCCTAGGGGTCAGCCCTACCAGGTGTCGTGGGCATAGGGTGCATGAAACCCTAGAATTTTCCCAAGTAGCCCAATATTTTTCTCTCCTAGCTAGAGGGCAACACTCATCCATAGCGTTTTTGGTGGGCAGTAGTAGTAGGGCTCAGAGATCATCTCTATAATGTAGTACAATTTCAGCACTGCCTATTTGTGGCCCTTGTGATCATGTAGTGGCATGTTTCCTTGATCAAGATCTAGATCCACATCTAGATCTATCGAGGAAGAGATGCACCAGATATATGCTCTCAGAGCATGTTGGATGTGATACCCATGTGGAGACCATGTCAGTTGTAACATTTAATGTCCTGGTAACTTGTGTGTAGTGGAAAATAACATGAACATAGTAAGCACTTCATTAGAATAATTTCCTAATTAGCATAGCAAGAGTGCTTGGGTAGAGAGAGCAACAAAAATCATAACAACTAGTTAGATAGCATGATCCAAAAGGCTTTGTATTATAGGTTTCTCCCATCAAGAGAGACATTTTACAATACAATTCTTTGTGTTCCTTCAATACTAGCTAGTGCAATAAAGATGGAAGCTTCAAGCACTAAGCAAAACACTTATAAAAGACAACATCAATTCCCTCACAATCTCAGACCCAAGACCTCATACACCTTTGAGGATGGTGAGGGCTAGCAGAGTATGAGAGTAGATAGAGAGGAAGGAGTAGTATTATGGGAAAGATGTACATCTCCTCACATAATCACTCATATTAGCATCACATATCTTAGTAATTAGCATGGTAGATGAGATGAGCATGCATTGAATCTTCGCTCTTGGTTGGATTTGCATCACAAAGGCAAGAGTTGTTGGCGTAGGCCTCTCTTCTCACAAGCTCGGAGTAGGTGATAAGCTTTCCATTAAAGCTTGAGAAAGAGAGACAGAGTCTACTTGCTGCACACGTGAGCTTGTGTGAGATAACTCCGTGAGAAAATCAGCCCCCCCTCTCTCTTGGTCGACCCCTCATGCTATTTCCTCTTACTGACACCCCATTGGATCTCTCTCAGGCTTAGCCAATAGGATTTCAGGAGCATAAGTGATAGGCTTTTGACATGTGTCCCCCTCTTCCCTTTTGTGAGAGCTTTAGGTAATTAATTAATGCAATTAAACTCTCATTTGACCCCTTTGTCTCCTGGCCAATAGGAATCGGGCAAGTCTTAAGCCTGCTGAATGCTCATTGGACCCCTTGGGAGACTATCCAATAGTCTTCTAGAGATATTAATTCTTATTGGTTATTTTATTAAGTGTTTTTAAATTAATTAAACTATATTTAATCTAGCCAAATTCTCATTGGTCCACCTCCATGGCCATCCAATAGGATTTAAGTACACCTTGTGGGCATCTGGGCTAGGAAGCTGACATGTGTCCCTCATTCCCTTTGTGTAAACGAGGCTTGTGAGTGTGTGTGTTTCCCTCTCATCCCCTACTTCGAGAGCTTGCCCCCTCCTATGTAGGACTTATGAAGACTTTTGGTACACACACAAAGCATCCAATTTTCCTAAGCTTTGACCTTTGGACACAACCTTTGAATTTTGGAACCTTAGCATTTTGGAAGTCTTAATGGACTGAACCTTAGGGTATATAAAGCCCATTGTTTCACCTTGCTCTTTTGTAGATGCCCCCCCCTTTGGAATCCTTATTTTCCCTCCTTTGGATATCTATTGTGGCCGGTTTGCCAGCTTAACCAATATTCTAGCTTTTTCTCCTCTGGCACTTTCCCATATTGAATGATCACTTTAACATGAGAAAATCATTTAGGAGAATTAGATAGTAGTTATTATGACATTACCTCTCTCTTGAAATCATAGTCGTCCTTGAAGATGGGGTAGAGAAGATAAAGCCTATTCATTAGTCCTTTTTCTAGCGGGTAGAGGATCCCTATGTTACCCTACAACAATATTCCAGAATGGATGACTAATCCATTTGGCGCTTGAGAGCCGAAGATGCCACAAGCATGTCTGCACATTAGTCCTATCAATCTTCCATAGTAGAGTGACAAGCTCTCTTTGGTGTTTGGGAGATGTCGTCTCCGCAAACTTGATCTAAGTATGCATACTAATTCACATTTGTGCATAATAAATAAAAAGAGAGTCTTATAAGACAAAAACTTTGTTCATTTTAAACATTTGTACATTTATACATTTGCTTACTCTAGGGAAGCATTGTAAGCATTGACAAGGTTTAGGTTATCCTTTAATTTTATGCCTTGCATCCATCTAGCATTTTTAAAAGGATAATTCTTAAACTTAATAATATATTGTCAGATAGTCTTATCGCCTCTTAGTACCTTGTCTTCATGTCGGAGAACGGACTCGGGTTCTAGCACCTCTTCTTGGTCCTCAATCTCCGGTGGGTCTTCAATAGCTGGTTGTTGAGGTGGCTCTCCTTTTTAAGGCTTTAGTAGGCTCACATGAAAATCATTGTGTATGAGCCAATGGTTGGGCAACTTGAGTTGATAGGCCATGTCATTGATTGGCCTAAGAATCTTGAAGGGACCATAGTATCTTTCTGCTAACTTAGCATAGCACTTTTGGTGTCCCGTAGGATTCTTGCCCGTCATGTGCCTTAATTGAGCCTTGGGAAATTTGAGTAGGACCCAATCATTTTGTTTAAAGGCTTGGCTCTTCTGTGCTTATTAGCAATAGCCTTTTGCCTTTTCTGTGAGATAGAGATAGCGTCCTTAATCTTTTGGAAAGATTCTTGTAGGTCTTGACTATCCTCATCGGCAGGGAAGATCTTCCCATGTACCTTAAGTAGCAGGGGACTTTTTGATCTTCCCTCAATTACCTCAAAAGGTTCTTTTCCCATGGAAGTATGTACAATGTTATTGTAGGCATATCGTGCTTGAGAGGAGAGATAAAGAATTCCTCTTTGTTCACATAGCTTTGGACATAGAGCCTCAATTTCCCAATTAAGGGAGTGATTGAAGCTTCTTGCCCCTTGAAAGCACCATCTGCGGCGGGTAGGACATCTCCCATCTCATAAGCTTGTATGCCTAACTTGGTGGCCAACTCTGTCGATATGAAATTGTGAGTAGAACGAGGGTCAAAGAGAATAGGAGCATCATGTTCTCTTACCTTTCCCCAAGCATGGAATAGAGGAGATCCTTTGTGGTGAGCTTCCTCTTGTTGTATTTCAGCTAAGGTAGCTCTAGGAGGCTCATGATGGGTGTTCTTTTGGGACAAGCACCGTACACATGCCCTTGCTCGCCGCACTTGAAACAACGGTTATCCTTGCGATAACGCTGAAGCTCAAGCTCTTGAGGAGAGAGTTTGTTTTTGCCTTTGTAAACTCCCTTCTCTTTAAATTTGTTGGAATTGCCCTTAGGGGACTTTTGGACATTGTCCTTCCCCTTAGGCTCATTGGAACCCTTGTTTTTTGTGGGCTTATAATTTCTCTTAGCCCCTCTTTGGAAATTGATTTGAGAAGACACCATAGTATGGTGTATAACCACTGATATGGTGCATGGCCTTTGGGAGTTGACATACTCCACCATTTCTTCAGTTAAGCTCGCACAAAATTATTGCTTTTTCTCTCCAAAATCCATCTTTTTGAAGACAGTGGCTTTGAGATGTAGGTACCAAAACTTGTCTACATATTTATGAATGGATTCGTAGGGAGAGAACTTCAAGCTTTGCCATTTGGTGAGTACTTTTTCTTTGGCATCGGTGGCCAAAAACTACCTTATAATGGAAGCTCTTAAATCTTTCCATGTTCGTGGAGCTTCACCATCTGGCCGTAGGCTAGACCACCATTGCGTGGCGGACTTTTGAAAGTGCATAGCTACATGGCGTAGCTCAGAGGACTCCGTGGAGACCTCATCACCAAACACCACATCGGATTGTTGGATAAAGGCCAAGACTTTGTTCGTAGAACCAAAGGTGCCATTGTAGGTAAGGAAAGAGATGCTCTTTCCTCCCTCTTTGAACTTCTTGAGCTTGGACGACCTCTTCCATGCGGCATAGGATTTCCTATGCCCTCTTGTTTTTGATGGTTCAAAAGTTGCACCATCACTTTCTTCAGAAGATAGAATTTGAGGAAGATGGAGAAGAGGGTGACCTCTTTCTCGCCTTTTTCTTGCCTTGATCTTCTTTGTTTGCAGCATCACTTGCATAAGAGGAAGAGGATGAAGATGGAGAAGAGGGTGTCCTCTTTCTCACCTTTTTCTTATCTTTTTTTTTGTCATCCCTCTTTGAATTATGGTGTGGAGAAGTGTGCGATGGTCTTCTCTGTTTAGGAGGTGATGGAGAGCATTTAGCCCACCGTCTTTGTGGAGCCATCTTCGCCAAGGTGGCAGGAGACTCACTTCTTTCTTGTTCCTATGGTGGGGGCTCTTGAATTCTCCTTTGGGAAGGAGATGCATCATCAAGAAGCAAATGTTTGATCCCTTCGTATGGATCCTCTTCTTCTTCCCGAATTAGAGAGAGACCTCTTTTGGGAGTCTCGCAAGGAGGCTTCCTAGGTACTCTCTCCTCATGGTGGGGAGTTTGGAGAATCCCATGAGCACGAAGCTACCGTTGCACTTCACTTTGGAGGGATGGATTGCCCATGTCTTGTTGAATCCTTGAAAGAAGGTAATTAACAAGCATAGGGGCATAATTAGTACCCTGCTCATTGGCAAAATCAAAGCTATCAACATTAATTTCAGTATATTTACTATTCTCAGCCATTCTAACAACTTTTAGGTGTAACTTTTTTTAGGTGTACTTTGGCACTTCAAGCCCTAATTGCTACTCCTCTTTACCCCTTTAGAAAAAACACTCAAGCTACTATACGCGTGGCTCAAATACCATTAACTGCATGGAATAGAAGACACTACAAGAGGTTGTGTGCTCTTGTGATGCTGTTAGCGATGGAAATACACTGGGTTTTTATAACCCCCGGCGTCGCTAAAATCGTGGCTAATAGCGTCGCTACGAGAGCGTTGCTATAGGCGTCGCTATATAGAGACGCTCATAGCGATGCTCATAGCGATGGTTATAACAACATTTACACAGAAGTCTATAGAGACGCTCCAGAGCCATAAATAGCGACGGTTAAAGGGACGCCCGAGAGAATTTTTTTTTGGTGACAGGGCATTGAATGCCCTGCCACCCATCAGCCATATTGTACTTGATTCACTTTTTAAAAAAAGTGCAAGGGTAGATAATAGACCCAAAATAGTCACCCACAAGACGCATTGTTTGCAAAATTGACAAGCGTAAAATTGACAATTGTACACATCATAGGCAAAATGAATTGATTGGCAAATGTAATAATGACAATTGTACAACATCATAGGCATAAAGAATTGATTGGCAAAATGAACTGCGGTGACAAATGTAATAATATACATGGTTCAAAAAGACGTATAAAATCCGTCTCATGATACATAAGCTATGAGAAACCCTAAACTAATGCTATCTAGCTACGGCTAAACTGACGTCGTCTAGCCAGACGTCTCATCGCGTCCAAGCGGCGTATCTGTCGGATTTTGCAAAAAACGACAATAAGACAACTTTCAGTAAGTATAAACATATAACGACATTTATAAAACAATACAAAAAATAGAAAAGAGTAAACCCTAATACTAACCATGCCGTCGCGAGAACTGAGAATGTCCATCAGGGCGTTTAAGCCCTTCCTGCCTGGGTACTCGCGCTCGTACGGTGTGGGAGCACGTCCTGTCATCGACCACTGTCAAAACATACAAAGATTTCATTATGTTAGAATTAAAAAACTCATAAACCCTAAACTATCGAACGTAAAGAGCAATGCGAAAACACTTACAAAATCGGCCTCAAATGATGTCCATCCACTGCTCCCCAAGTGGTGCGAGCTCCCTGCCTCTACTCGCACTCTGGCTGCATCCTTTTGTTGCTTCCACTTGTCGGGATTCTCGCGCGCTGCTTTCTTCGCGCACAGTAGCGTTGAGACCCTCCATGATTATCTTGAAACATTGCACGTCGAACAAGTCGAAAAAAAATCCTCTGTAATCGATCCTCAAAATCTCTTGTAGCGTGCCGAAGTAAGTGAGTTCCGCCACCACAGGATCTGCATCAGAGGAACGTCGTCGACTAGACTGTTCAAATTTTTCCATGATTCCACAATCTTGACTAAAACGCTTTTTGTCGATCCGTTCCACCCTAAAATGTCGACCTTTACACCATGCTGCTGTGTATGACTTATACTACAACGAACAAAGATTATGAGTGGCCGTTCAAACGTTTAGAAATAAAGTCACTAGCTAGTCATACAATTCAAACTTACCTTGGCCGCGCAACCCCGAGAGTGCTCCCACTCTTCCTCAGTCACTTCGTCACCGCATTGTTGTGCGCTTTTCAATTGGTTGTGCAACCATCTTAAGCTCATGAATGTTGGTAAGATCTCCAGAACCGTCGGACAGTGCATCGGTGGTCGTCTTCCCCGTCTCCACTCGATTTGTGCCCTTTGTCGCTCTTGCTTTGCATCCTCATATTGTGAAATCCACTTTTGCATCACTGGATTGTGAAGCATGCAAAATCGGTTGATTTTAGCCTCTAGATCTTCCGTCATCTTCTTCTCAACACCGAGATTGCACATGACAATCCCAGATATGTGCTCATCATCTATGGTTTGCCATAGCGTGTCCCGGGCTTTATCAAATTCGTCTAGCCACTCTCCAATGTACTCTCAGTGAGGGCGCCCTACGTGCATTCAGTCTAGGTCCACATGTGACACATGCTCTGTATCCGCTTGTTTGAAGCCCTGCATGTATCCACATGATAATAGATCAACTATGGGAAAAAACAAGATTTACAGTGTCTGAGTGAGGAGTGTCAATAGATCACCTGAGCATTCTGTTAGCCCGGGATAGTCATGCATGATCCACATTAGAATGCCTCTGATCAAAGCATTCGGTCGTCTTGTGTGTCGGCTCATATCCACCACCTCTATGCCAATCCACAATTTTTGTAGCTCTTCCAATAGTGGACGAAGATACACATCCATATTCTCCACTTTATATCGCCCTGGCACAATCAAGCTTAGCCATAGGTGCCCCTTCTTCGTAGTCAACCACGCGGGAATGTTGTAGTTGACGATGACAACGGGCCATACACTGTAAGATGTTGATCTTTGACCAAATGGATTTACGCCATCCATAGCCAGGCCTAAGCACAAATTTCGAGCTTCCGTGGCAAAATCCGACCATGTTCCATCTATACGTTTCCAGGCTACGCAATCTGCAGGAATTCGTAGCACACCATCCGAAGATTTATTCTCCTCATGCCATGATGCTAGGGCGGCCATGGACTTACATTCGAAGAAATGCTTGATGCGAGGAAGCAGAGGAAAATGTCGCAAAACCTTTTGTGGAATTTTTGTCCCATGGAGATCTACTCGATATCTTTCGGAATCACATTTCGGACACTTCTCCATGTCTATGTATTCCCCTCTGAAAAGAATGCAGTCATTAGGACAAGCGTGGATAGAATTGTAATCCATCCCCAAGTTTCGCAAAATCTTTCTTGCTTCATCTCGGAAATCTGGCATCACATTGTCAGCTGGTAGTATGTGCACTTTAAGCAATCTACACAACATAAAAATACGATACAGTCGTGTAAAAATCTATCACATCATTATACATTTAGAGTTTTATTAAAGTAAACTAATTGTAATAGATCACCTGAAAAGCGCTGTGACGCTAGTGTCACTCCATCCAAACTTTGCCTGCATGTTGAGAAGAACCAGAAGTGCTTTCAATCTAGACATACGTGCTCCATTATACAATGGCGTATCGGCTTCACTTTTCATATCATCATAGATAAGCCTTTCTGAATCCATGATCGTCTCGATCATTTCATCAATCTCGGGCTCAAACATTGCCTCGTTGGGAATGTGCTCTGCATGATCATCCCCCGAGGTGTCAGGGGCTACATCTTGTGGCCTCACATATGCTGCTTGACCAAAGCGCCTGCGAACACGTCTATTGGGTTGCAAGATTGCTGCTTGTTGGCCAGCGTCAGAGTCCGACGAGTTATAATTGGCAACAACTCGATCTATAATAGATGGATCGAACTCGCCAAATTCGCGAACGTGCTGCAAAGAAACACGTCTTGTCCGTCGCACAGCATGCTTGCATTGATTACAAGGACATAAGACCCTCGTTGAGAGATAGGTGTTTCGGTTGGACAGTCCCACATCCTCGTCACTACTCATAATGAGGATAAAAAACTTATAACCTGGACAACAAATTTAATATTCTATTGGCATTCTTCGTCTTATCTCTCTCTCTCTCTCTCTCTCTCTCTCTCTCTCTCTCTCTCTCTTTACCTCACATTCTCTAATCATGTCCAATCCCCGCACACCTCGGTCTAGAGGTGCACGGAGATCAGAACCACCGGGTTATTATCTCGTCTTTATTGGTCAATACCTATATTTGTGGGTACAAGAAATCTACACACCCACGTCTACATGATACTGCATGTAGTGGACAAAACCCCTTTGCCTCTTCTCTAGCTGTAGCACTTCACAGCATCTTAACATCTTTTCACAGTAGATCTTTTCACTGTTCGTCTAACTCTAAACCCTAAACTTTAAGTAATTCTTGCGTGGACTCGATCTAACGTAAATAAGCGTAAATCTAAATAAACGTAAATCTAACTAAAAATAAACCTAAATCTAATTTAACGTAAGTCTACATCTAACCTAATCTTTAACGTCTTTTGGGATAGTTTCCTACGACGTTAAAACTCTCTTCTTCTTGTGTGTGTGTGTGTGTGTGTGTGGGTAAACCTAAATAAACCTAAGTCTAATCTAATATAACATAAATCTAAATCTAACGTAAATTATGTTATATTAAAAACAAAGAACTAAACCAACAGGGATTATAAGAACCTTAAAACTGATTTAACACATAATTTTTCACATAACTCGGCAAGAGTTGGCATTCTCATCACTAAAGATGTGAGAGTTAACTTCCGACGGTGACGCTGCTTCATCTCCATCCACATCTGACGACAGCAATTGGCCCTTTAGACCGTTCTTGCTCTTGTCACTAACTTTGAAGTTGCTGTTGAATGACTAGAGGTTGTCTAGATGGTCATTGTGTCGGGGATGTAGTGACTCTTGCCGCCGTGAAGATCCACCTTCTTCCCTATCTTCTGAAGACATTTCACCAGTACTTTTGGATCGACGGAGCCCACCATGAGTGAAGGCAGCAATACCCTATATTCCATTGAGGGCTTTCTTCACCCGCTTCATGCAGGCATCGCAGTCTATGGAGACCTAAATCTAATCTAATATAACGTAACTCTAAATCTAGCGTAAATAAGCGTAAATCTAGTTAAAAATAAACCTAAATCTAATTTAATGTAAGTCTACATATAACCTAATCTTTAACGTCTTTTAAGATAGTTTCCTACGACGTTATAACTCTCTTCTTCTTGTGTGTGTGCGCGTGTGTGGATGTGTGTGCCAATAAAAAGAGATAAATGGTATAACCTTTCTATCACCCATGCCAAGTATGATAGATTGATTATGCCATTTCCCTCTTGAATAATAGGTCTTGAGTTCAACTCCTCGTCGGCTAGATCTTTAGGTCTTTTAATTTTAATTAGTTTCCTACGACGTTAAATTAGTTTCTCTCTCTTTCTCTCTCAATGTGTGTGCCTTTTTTGGATCGTATGCATGTTTTCTCTCTCTTTTTCTCTCTCAATGTGTGCGTTTTTTGTTTATGCATGTTCTCTCTCTCTTTTCCTCTCTCAATGCGTGCGTTTTTTGTTTATGCATGCTCTCTCTCTCTTTTCCTCTCTCAATGTGTGTGTGCATTCTTTGTTTATGTATGTGTGTGTGCGTTTTTTTTTTTGTTTGTACTCTCTCTCTCTCTCTCTCTCTCTCTCTCAAAAACACTATGTGTGTGTGTGTATGTGTGTGTGTGAGAGAGAAAGAGGGGAAGGGAACATGAGAATGAGGAGAGGGAAGGAGCATACCTGGCTCTCCTTCCTCTCCTCGTGTGTGTGTGTGTGTGTGTGTGGAGAAGAAAAAGAGAGAGAGAGAGAGAGAGAGAGAGAGAGAGAGAGACGGAGAGCGTTACCTGCTCCTTGCTTGAGGGCACCGAAAAACTCAGATCTGAGATCTGAGTTTTTGGGCGCGCTCGGTTATTTTTTTAGCCCAGCCGGCGTCGCTATGAGCGTCGCAAATTTCTTTGTAAATTTGCGACGCTCATAGCAACGTCGGGAATTTTCTTTTTGAGCGTCGCTAATATGAATAGCCTCTTGTAGTGGCTGTCGTCAGATGTGGATGGAGATGAGGCAGCGTCACCGCCGGAAGTTAACTCTCACATCTTTAGTGATGAGAATGCCAACTCTTGCCGAGTTATGTGAAAAATTATGTCTTAAATCAGTTTTAAGGTTCTTATAATCCCTGTTAGTTTAGTTCTTTGTTTTTAATATAACATAATTTACGTTAGATTTAGATTTATGTTATATTAGATTAGACTTAGTTTTATTTAGATTTACCCACAGACACACACACACACACACAAGAAAAATAGAGTTTTAACGTCGTAGGAAACTATCCCAAAAGACGTTAAAAATTAGATTAGATGTAGACTTATGTTAAATTAGATTTAGGTTTATTTTTAGTTAGATTTACGTTTATTTAGATTTACGCTTATTTACGTTAGATCGAGTCCACGCAAGAATTACTTACGGTTTAGGGTTTAGAGTTAGACGAACAGTGAAAAGATCTACTGTGAAAAGATGTTAAGATGCTGTGAAGTGCTACAGCTAGAGAAGAGGCAAAGGGGTTTTGTCCACTATATGCAGTATCATGTAGACGTGGGTCTGTAGATTTCTTGTACCCACAAATATAGGTATTGACCAATAAAGACGAGATTATAACCCGGTGGTTCTGATCTTTGTGCACCTCTAGACCGAGGTGTGCGGGGATTGGACATGACTAGAGAATGTGAGGTAGAGAGAGAGAGAGAGAGAGAGAGAGAGAGAGAGAGAGAGAGAGAGAGAGAGAGAGAGAGAGAGAGAGAGAGAGAGATAAGACGAAGAATGCCAATAGAATATTAAATTTGTTGTTCAGGTTCTAAGATTTTTATCCTCATTATGAGTAGTGACGAGGATGTGGGACCGTCCAACCGAAACACCTATCTCTCAATGAGGGGTCTTATGTCCTTTTAATCAATGCAAGCATGCTGTGCGACAGACAAGACGTTTTTCTTTGCAGCACGTTCGCGAATTTGGCGAGTTCGATCCATCTATTATAGATCGAGTTGTTGCCAATTATAACTCGTCGGACTCTGACGCTGGCCAACAAGCAGCAATCTTGCAACCCAATAGACGTGTTCGCAGGCGCTTTGGTCAAGCAGCATATGTGAGGCCACAAGATGTAGCCTCTGACAGCTCGGGGGATGATCATGCAGAGCACATTCCCAACGAGGCAATGTTTGAGCCCGAGATTGATGAAATGATCGAGACGATCATGGATTCAGAAAGGCTTATCTATGATGATATGAAAAGTGAAGCCGATACGCCATTGTATAATGGAGCACGTATGTCTAGATTGAAAGCACTCCTGGTTCTTCTCAACATGCAGGCAAAGTTTGGATGGAGTGACACTAGCGTCACAGCGCTTTTCAGGTGATCTATTACAATTAGTTTACTTTAATAAAACTCTAAATGTATAATGATCTGATAGATTTTTACACGACTGTATCGTATTTTTATGTTGTGTAGATTGCTTAAAGAGCACATACTACCAGCTGACAATGTGATGCCAGATTCCCGAGATGAAGCAAGAAAGACTTTGCGAAACTTGGGGATGGATTACAATTCTATCCACGCTTGTCCTAATGACTGCATTCTTTTCAGAGGGGAATACATAGACATGGAGAAGTGTCGGAAATGTGATTCCGAAAGATATCGAGTAGATCTCCACGGGACAGAAATTCCACAAAAGGTTTTGCGACATTTTCCTCTGCTTCCTCGCATCAAGCATTTCTTTGAATGTAAGTCCATGGCTGCCCTAGCATCATGGCATGAGGAGAATAAATCTTCGGATGGTGTGCTACGAATTCTTGCAGATTGCGCAGCTTGGAAACATATAGATGGAACATGGTCGGATTTTGCTAGGGAAGCTCGAAATTTGTGCTTAGCCCTGGCTATGGATGGCGTAAATCCATTTGGTCAAAGATCAACATCTTACAGTGTATGGCCCTTTGTCATCGTCAACCACAACATTCCCCCGTGGTTGACTACGAAGAAGGGGCACCTATGGCTAAGCTTGATTGTGCCAGAGCGATATAAAGTGGGGAATATGGATGTGTATCTTCGTCCACTATTGGAAGAGCTACAACAATTGTGGATTGGCATAGAGGTGGTGGATATGAGCCGACACACAGGACGACGGAATGCTTTGATCAGAGGCATTCTAATGTGGACCATGCATGACTATCCCGGGCTAACAGAATGCTCAGGTGATCTATTGACACTCCTCACTCAGACACTATAAATCTTGTTTTTTCCCATAGTTGATCTATTATCATGTGTATACATGCAGGGTTTCAAACAAGCGGATACAGAGCATGTGTCACATGTGGACCTAGACTGAATGCACGTAGGGCGCCCTCACTGAAGAAGCAAATCTACGAAGGTCATCAAGCGTATCTTCCAGAGAATCATGTGTTACGCGACGGCTTTTTGGGAAGAGAGCCACCAAGGATGTCTGCACAAGCATGGTTAGAGCAGAAGGAGATGTGCGATGACGGATTGCCTCCAGGGATGAAGAGACTATCTCTATGGTACGAGTTACCATACTGGCCCCGACTCATGATCAATCACTTGCTCGATCCAATGCACATATTCAAGAATGTGGGTAATCTACTATGGGACCATCTGACCGGTAAGAAAGATACTTTGGGAGCCAGAGTTGACCTTAGAAATGTGGATCGTATGGAGCAATATTGGCCGCAAACAGCGTCTGATGGATCGATAAAACTCCCTAAAGCACCATGGATTTTCACAGGAGCCCAAGAACGCAAAGTAAAAGAGACCATGCATTCGATCTTTGCGGACCCCCACTGGCGTAATGAACTCGCTCCGAACGTGTTTTACTAAAGAAGGAAAGCTTTACGGTTTGAAGTCACACTATTGGCATAAAATGTGTCAATCACAACGGCATCAATGGAGGAGATCAGAGAAGATGCTCAATCAGAAGCCGCTGCAGTGGTGCTAGACGAGCATCAAGATGCTACTACTCTATATGGGGTGCATGCAAAGGAGCTACAAAATGAAACAGAGGAGATGTGTTTAAACGGAGAGCTCTATATAAATATAGGAAGTTATGCTGAGTTATGCGAGGATGAGAGAGAGATCTCTTAAAGCCACAAATATTGTATTTGAACAATTTTGCTCCGTGTTGTAAAAGCTCTGGCTCTCTAGGTACCTTCCATGGTGTATAACACTCTTTTCTACTCGCGCTCACATCTTTTGATTGAAAATTCTGAGTTTTCGACTTGCCTCTTCTATCACTCAATTCATTGCGTCATTGTATTTATATGCATCATTACGTCATTGTATTTAATGGTCTTTGCGTCATTGTCTACTCTATTCATTCAATATTAAGTTTAAATATTCGTGTGTTTAATGCAGGTATGGATGATGAGGAGTTTCTTTCTTCTTTGTCACCGCAGCACAGACAGTGGTACGTGGAGCATCATCGCTCTGGCGCATCATCGCACGTTCCCACTCCATCCGCATCTCCCTCTATTTTGGAGCATTCGGCGCGCTCCGAAGCTTTGGCGTTGACGAGACGAGCTTCACACTCGTCTAGACACCGGCGCTCTAGTGGTGACGGTGGCGGTTGTTGTGGGGATTCTGCCACCGATGCCTCCACACCGCCTCGTGTTCGACGAGGCTCTTTACCCTCCCCTTCTTTGCCCGCCCCCACACTAGCCACAGCATCGCCATCTACGCCAGGTTTTGCACGGCTGACTGTTCCTAACAGCTACACACCTCTACCTACTCCGCCAGGAGCCACCCCACTCGACACTCCTCGATTCGGGGCCCAGACGCCGGTGGAGACACCTGACATCCGTACCCCCATCGACACGCTTCTAGAGACCCCTGCCGGGACACCCAGGTTCACGCGTCACCGGCCAGAGGGCTTGCCTTACTCCGTCGACTTCAACGGCGGCATCATCATGGATGATGACGGTAAGAAGGTGATCTCGCGCATGCGTGGTCTTTGCTCTCAGCTGTTTAGACACTACATACTAAACAAATGGAGTGAAGTACCAAGTGATTTAAAAAATAGAGTCATCAGCATACTTCATGATGAGTTTCCCGTTCCAACACGGGATCAGCGCTTCAATGAAGACCTGATGAAGATTCGAATGCGCGAATACTGCAAACACAAGCGTTCCGAAGTGCAAAAAGCAATCAAGCATGGGTGGAACAGGCCAGATTGGCTGGCCAAAGAAGATTGGAAGAATGCGAAGAAAGAAGCGCGCGAGAATCCCGGCAAGTGGAACCTACAAAAGGATGCAACCAGAGCGCGAGTAGAGGCAGGGAGCTCGCACCACTTGGGGAGCGGTGGATGGGCATCATTTGAGGTCTATTTTGTAAGTGTTTTCGCATTGCTCTTTATGTTCGATAGTTTAGGGTTTATGAGTTTTTTAATTCTAACATAATGAATTCTTTGTATGTTTTGACAATGGTCGATGACAGGACGTGATCCCACACCATACGAGCGCGAGTATGCAGGCAGGAAGGGCTTAAACGCCCTGATCGACATTCTCAGTTCTCGCGGCGGCATGGTTAGTATTAGGGTTTACTCTTTTCTATTTTTTGTATTGTTTTATAAATGTGGTTATATGTTTATACTTACTGAAAGCTGTCTTATTGTCTTTTTTTGCAGAATCCGACGGATACGCCGCTTGGACGCGATGAGACGTCTGACTAGACGACGTCAGTTTAGCCGTAGCTAGATAGCATTAGTTTAGGGTTTCTCATAGCTTATGTATCATGAGACGGATTTTATACGTCTTTTTGAACCATGTATATTATTACATTTGTCACCGCAGTTCATTTTGCCAATCAATTCTTTATGCGTATGATGTTGTACAATTGTCATTATTACATTTGCCAATCAATTCATTTTGCCTATGTTGTGTACAATTGTCAATTTTACGCTTGTCAATTTTGCAAACAATGCGTCTTGTGGGTGACTATTTTGGGTCTATTATCTACCCTTGCACTTTTTTTAAAAAGTGAATCAAGTACAATATGGTTGATGGGTGGCAGGGCATTCAATGCCCTGTCACCAAAAAAAATTTCTCTTGGGCGTCGCTATAACCGTCGCTATTTATGGCTCTGTAGCATCGCTATGAGCGTCGCTATAGACTTCTGTGTAAATGTCGCTATGAGCGTCTCTATAGAGCGACGCATATAGCGACGCTATTAGCGACGGTTTTAGCGACGCCAGGGGTTATAAAAACCCAGTGTATTTCCATCGCTAACAACGTCACAAGAGCACACAACCTCTTGTAGTGCACTGAGGCTTCCAAAGTTTTGTAATACCTTTCCTTTTGACACTATCTTCCTAGTCCACATTGAAGGATCAAAAGAGTCGTATTTTGAGAGAGATCAATCTTGATTTTTCAATACTACACTTTAACCTTGAGTCCATGGAAAACATTTTCATAATATCCAAAGCATTTCTAGTCACTTGAGGGAGAGCTTTCAGGAAGAACAAGGAGCAATTTGCAATGAACTTTGCTAGGAGTTGGTCATTTGTTATAAAATTTGTTTCTGGAGAGGTTTGATGAGACCCCTTTTCATGATTGAATCTAGGTCTCCATTGTTGGAGCTATATATGGCTCACTCTACTCAACTTGGTCTCACCTATGTATTTGTATTTTGTCCTCAATATGAATCAGTCTTTGGGAGCGTATATGGTGTGTCTCTTGTCTCGTCTCTCTCTCTTTCTCTCTACATATCAACATGGTATCAGAGTAGTAACGATCATGCGCCGATTCAATTCATGCATGGTGACAAAACAGTATGTGTATGCGAGTTGCATGTAAGATTCAAAAATTGCTACAAATTTTATTTTTGAGCATTGATTCTTGTTAACTCTGGTTGTTTTGTGTTAAGAAGAATATGATTAGTGTTTTGTGTGACGTTTATTGCTAATCAATCTAATCGTTGATTAGGTTTTCTTGTTGATGACACCTTGAACTTCATCTCAATTTTCCTTGCTGTTCTGCTCAAAATTTGGAGAAACGGGAAAAGCACAATGGAGCTTAGCACAATGGCACTTTTCATCCAAAACTTGTTCGTCTCCTCGAGCTCTTCGATTTGAGTTCTAGGTTTGCGTCAATCGGAGTTCGCAACAGGAAGTTATGCTGTTTTTACTACAATTGAGCTTGACGCGGCTTTCTTCGTCCTACTTCTTCGTGAAGCGTCTGCGATCGTTTTTATTATTTTGGCGTTATATTTTTCGAGAAGATTTAGCTTTTTGCTATTCGTATTGTGGCCGTCAATCTTGAGTCTCACGCCACTCTATTTTGAGGACTCTTTTATTATTAACGTCTCCTTTACCCTGCCCTTTTTGGGTGACGTCTCTCACATCTTTGGAAGTTCTTTGAGCATCCTTCTTACGTTTATCGTTGACAGAACACAGTCCTCATATCTCTCTCATTCTTAATTGCGGCCTTCACCATATATGGTGTGCAAATTCTGCTATCTTATCTTATACGTCTTCTCGCAACAAGATATGGCTATGAATATTCTCGTCAACGGCTTTGCTTCTGGCCAGCGTTCTGTTCCTCCTTTACAAGGTCAAGGTTTTCCAGGCTGGAAAGCAAAGATGTTGTTAATTCTTGAAGGCGATGAACTCTCCGATGTTGTTCTTGGAAATCGTGTTTGTCCGCCTCAGCCTGTTGATACGGATAAAGATAACGTGCTTATCACTGAAGGACCTATATTTGAAGATTGGAATGTTGCCTATACGGATTGGCAATGACATGATAAAGCAGCTCGTCAGTATATTCTTTCTGTTCTTACTGATTCCCTTTTGCTTGATATGTACGAACTGCCTACTTTCCACGACGTATGGAAGTACCTTATTGCAAACTTTCTGAAGAAATATGTCACAGAAATACTTTATTTGAGAGGGTTGCTTAACAAGTTACAATATGAAGTTGGTACTGCCATGACGGGACATATTGAATCTTTCAAATATATTATTAATCAACTTGCTGCTGCTAGTGATCCTGTTCCACAAAAGCAACTGATTACACTTCTCCTTGATATGGTGAATGACTCTTGTTATGATAACATTGTTACTATTCTCTCTAATAAAGATGGTCTTGATTTTGACCAAGCCTGCATGTCTTTAATTGAATACTCTCAACGTCAAGAACGTCGTAATGCTAGTCATGATACAGCTATGATTTCACACGAGGAGACTGAGTCACAACAGATGGAACGGGCTTTTTATGCTCGAAGGCGTCCATTTCAACGAGGAAACCGCAGAGGTGGCCATCGCGGTAATATTTTCTCTCGTCTCAAATTTCCTAATAAGAAATGTTCTTACTGCAACAGAAATGGCCATACTGAAGATGATTGTTGGGCACGTCAATATGATGAAGAACACAATATTACCACAAAACAACCACATTTATCTAGAGACTCTTCTTCTTCTTCTTGTGAATATTGTGGACGATCTGATCATCCCACTCATATGTGCTATAAGCGTCGATTCGACACAGATCGGAATAGAGCATATGCTACTGAACATCGAAACAACATTGTACCAGAAACAAGCTGCGTCGTATGTTCAGTTTCTCCAGACAGAATACTTCATGTACACTATGGATCACTTTTTATTGTCGATTCTGGTGCTACAGGAAATATGACATATCAGTCTAAGTTGCTCCATAACTATCATCCACTGCCTGTTCAACGTGTTGTTTATCTTGCTGATGATACTACTTGTCAAGTAAAGGGTATTCGAGACTTATATCTTGGTACCTTATCTTCTTCCACTCGAATTTTGCGAGGAGTATTACATGTACCAGATCTTCAATGTAATCTTCTTTCAGTTGCTAGACTTGTTGATCTTGGTCTGTTTGTTGGATTTGATCATACCAAATGCCGAATTGAGAAAGATGGACAGACTATAGCCACTGATCCTCAAAATGGTAATTTGTTTGAACTCTCTCTCAACGATGCTGTAGCAAATGTTGTCACTGCTCCAGGTGATCATGATTGCAAAGTATGGCATCACCGTTTTGTTCATGCAAATTTCTCAAAACTCCTTGATCTTCAACGTCGTGATCTTGTTCATGGAATGGATCTTAAAGCCCATCCTCATATGGGAATTTGTGAATTTTGTGCTCTTGGGAAACACAATCGCAAACCCTTTCCTCTTTCAAATACAACTCATTCTCATGACATATTGGATCTTGTTCATACTGATATATGTGGACCTCTACCTTCTTCCAGATCACAATATCGCTACTTCATTACTTTCATTGATGATTTCTCAAGGTATACGAATGTATTTCTACTTAGACAAAAATCTGAAGCCTTGTCTGTTTTCAAACAATTCCACAAGGCTGCGGAACTTCAAACTGGTCGTCGCCTTAAGAAGCTTCGTAGTGACAATGGAGGCGAATATGTTTCTCGAGAGTTTGTGAGTTACTGTGTTGACAGTGGAATTCATCATGAACACACTATTCCATATTCACCTCAACAGAACGGTGTTGCTGAACGAAAGAATCGCACTATTCTCAATGCTGTAAGATGTATGCTGATTCATTCTGGCTTATCTCGTGTTTTTTGGGCTGAAGCTACTTTGACAGTAGTATTTATTCAGAATCATCTTCCTACTACTACACCCTCTGGTAAGATACCCATCACAGCATGGACAGGTGACATTCCTTCTGTATCTCATTTTCGAACCTCTGGATGTATTGCTTATATTCATGTTCCCAAAGAAACACGAACAAAGCTTGATACTCCTGGTCTTGAAGTTATTTTTATTGGATATTTTGACACTTCCAAAGGCTACAAATTCTATGACCCTTCCTCCAAGAAAGTAATTGTGAATCGTGATGCTACTTTTAACGAACAGCTTATGGGAGGCTCATGGTCCATGGATGATTCTGATGATACTAAATCATTGCTTCAAGCTTTTCCATTTCTTTCAAAAGATGAAACTCTTCCTATAGAGAAACTTTCCTCTTCACAACCATCCATTCCGAATGTTGCCAATGATGATATTGATATTTTTGTCGATCTACCTATTGATTTGGAACATGGCTCATGTCATGTTTATGATGACGATATTGCTGATAATGCTTTTTCTACTTTCGAAGATCCCATTACTTATGATGAAGCTATCTCTTCACCACAAAAGGATCAATGCAAGAGGCTATGGAAGCAGAGTACGATTCTCTTATCTCTAAAGGTACATGGATACTAACTGAATTACCTCTTGGTCGTACAACTATTAAATGTAAGTGGGTGTATAAGATAAAAGTAAAAGCAGATGGATCTTTTGACAAGTTCAAGGCGCGTTTAGTTGCAAAAGGTTACTCCCAAGTAGTTGGTGTTGATTATCAAGAGACTTTTTCACCAGTTGTTCGCATTACAAGTGTTCGAGTTTTATTGGCATTTGCTGTTCAATTTGATTTAGAAGCTCATCAAATGGATGTGCGAACTGCTTTTCTTAATGGTGACTTGGAAGAGGAAATTTATATGGAACAACCAGAAGGGTTTGTTATTCCAGGTAAAGAAGACCTTGTTGCTCAACTCCATAAGGCACTATATGGTCTCAAACAAGCTTCGCGAGCCTGGTATACAAAATTTGATCTTTTTCTCACCTCTAAAGGATTCATCTCTTGCTCGTCAGACCCCAACTTATACATAAAACGCCAAGGTAGCAGTTTTGTGATTCTTGCTCTTTATGTGGATGATACCATCCTTGTTTCCAATGATTTGGGATTTCTTCAGCAAGTGAAAAAGTTATTGTCTTCTGCATTTGATATGGTGGATCTTGGAGAGATTCACTCGTGTCTTGGAATTCAAATCCAACGGAACCGTACAAAAGGTATCTTATTCCTTCGACAGTCAAAGTTTATTGCAGATACTATTCAAAAATTTGGTATGGAATCTGCACATTCAGCCAACACACCTTGTCTTGCGAGCTCTACGAAGAACACTTCTGACAATGGCGGTCAACTTGTCACAAATGAACCTTATGCTAACTTGATTGGATGTCTTCAGTTTGTTGGCATGAACACTCGTCCTGATATTTTGTTTGCTGCTAATTATCTTGGACAACATCTTGCATGTCCTTCTCTTAAGCATTGGTTTGCTGCAAAGCGTGTGTTGAAATACTTGAAAGGCACTACAGATTTTGGTTTAGTCTATCGACGACAACTCACATCGGATTCTATGCAATCTCTTTCTCTTTTGGGTTACACAGATGCACACTGGTCAAGCTCACATTTATCTATGCGATCTGCTAGTGGAAATTTCTTCTTTATAAATGATTGTCTTGTTTCTTGGACTAGCAAGAAACAACGTTGTGTTGCAGTTTCTACGACTGAGTCAGAATATGTTGCGGCATCACTTGCATCTCGTGAGTTGATTTGGATTCGACAAATGCTGGTTGATATTGGTCACTCTCCTCTTTCTAGCACACCCTTGCGGTGTGACAACCAAAGTGCTATTAGTCTTGCAAAAGACTATGTTCAACATAATAAGTCAAAGCACATTGCTGTCCATTATCATTATGTCAGGTATGAAGTACGCAACGGAACCATTATGGTTGAACACTGTCCAAGTGACCAGATGATTGCAGACATTTTGACCAAAGGCCTCAACGAGTCATGTTTCATCCTCTTGCGCTCGGAGCTTGGAGTTGCTTCGACCTCACTCTTTCTAAATTAGCTTCTTTGCTATTGTAATAGCTTTGTACATATGACATTGTAATCTTTTAGGTACCATGCATTATGCACACTCCACATTTGCACATTGTGATCTCTAAGTCACTTGAATATTTGTACATAGATGCACAATTCACTTTCACATCATCATCGTTGGTTTATATTTTCACATTGTATAGGGGTTTGGTTTTTCCCTTGAACTCCTTAAGGGTTTTTTCATCCAAAGCTAGAGACCTTTGTTTGAGTGGGGGTGCTGGAGCTATATATGGCTCACTCTACTCAACTTGGTCTCACGTATAAATTTGTATCTTGTCCTCAATATGAATCAGTCTTTGGGAGCGTATATGGTGTGTCTCTTGTCTCGTCTCTCTCTCTCTCTCTCTCTCTTTCTCTCTACATCTCAACATCCATCGACCAAGACTTTGTTAGCCATTCGCATGATTGGTGACTTAAGATTATCCTTGAACTCTTTGAAAAACTCAGTAGTAGTCAATTTGTCCCACTTAGGGAGATTCTCCTTGCCTAATGCTTGCACCACAAAAGAGCATTCCTCCCCTTGATAGGATTGTCTTTTAAGTGGGAGATTGTCTTGTTGACACTCTCAAGAAGAGTTGCTCTGGTTTTTTCTTAAAGTCATGAATCATGGAGATTATGTTATGCTTTATGTCTCTTTTGAAGAACTCTTCAACAAATTCCTTCATTTGTTGAAGAATTCTTCAACAAATTCCTTCATTAGACAGTCAATGTCTCTAAACTTGGTAACATGTAAAGGTTGAAACCAAGAAAGTGCTTTCCCAATCCAAAATACTTAGGACTATTTATGGAAGTTAGTGATCATTTCTTTAAAGGTTGAAACGACTTATTTGTAGGATAATACATGCTAATGATGATCTTCAAACCCATTGTAAAGATTCTTGACCCACTTTTAGACAAGATATTCTTATTTTCCTATGAGTTTTGAGTACAAATCTGATGGCAGTGAGATTGTCATACTATGTAAATACGCTATTCAATTTTTGAATAGAGTCTCACTAGGATTTGGATGAATATTGCCAAGAATAGTAGCTTGTGAAAAGTTAGGGGCATATGATCATGTGCTCTCCTATTGTATCATAGTGGTGATTGGTGGAGTCATCAAAAATATAGTTTCTCAGTGTCTAATTTGACCAAATGGTCATTGGGAATTGGTTTTGGTTACAAGTCCACCACTAAGATACCTACATAGGTATACTTTGTAGCTTCATCTTTTTTTTTCACAGTACTTAGTTGAGTTTGAATTGCATTAATCACAACAAGTTACAAACAGCCGTGCCATATCCTTTGCATAGGGAACTCCATATAAAATACACCACAGGAAACACACCTACACAATTTCTCTTACTTGTTAAGCTTGCACTTTTTATTCCTTCTAGAAGGGAGACTCCATGAGCATGTCTCCAGAATAGAATTTGTGTCAAGAGCTCACATTTATTTTGAAAGAGTAACGCATTTTTGGACTACCATACTGCCCTCAATACTGTATCTCTTACTATGCATATGTTAGTCAATAGATCCTCATCGTCAATGGATCTAGAACCCATAGTAAGGTTGTGTGTAAAGAAGGGAATTTCTAGATGTGTGAAGACCCACGTGCAGACAATGCCTACGAAGTTTCTAATTTTGGGACATCCCCAGAACAGGTACATGAGGTTTTCATTTGGGGGCTTGCATGTGACACAAGAACCTTCGGCTAGCCCTCTTGATTTTTCCTTATCTATGATTGGCACAAATCCAAAAAAAAACCTCCAAAGGAAGACTTTGTCTAGACTCTCTTTGCATTTGGCTTTCCATATGTTTCCAACTACTTGAGACCATTTTCTTACATCCCACTTTTTATACCAGATCTTGTTGAGGTGTTCGATCCAAGCCTCTGAAGAGAAAATATATTCATAGATTAATTTAGTTTTGGGTGAGAAAAACAGTCTTTCTCCATACCACTTTCAAGCTTTCCAATCTAGCGGTGTGGAGCACGGAGGAAGGGTTAGGTGTGAGATTTTTCAAGTAGTTTTCTGATGAGAGGATTTCCTCTTGGAGTGAGAGATTGCAACATAGCTTAAGATGCTCCAAGGATTTCCAATCCCCTTTCTGATAGTTCCAAAAAGAATCCAAGGTGACAAATCCCTTATTATTAAGATTCTTGTGCATTTCATCTAATGCTTTTATTAAGGCCCAAGTTTTCCACATAGGGACCCAAGGAGAGCAGTGTCTAGTCATACCCTTCTAGTACATGGTCTCTTCCTTGCACATGAGCACATTAGCGGTTTTACAACATTTTTCAATAAATTTCCAAGTAAAACCCCCTAATTGATACCTTGCACCGGATGGAGGAGAAGTCTATTGTGAATGAACCTTCCTCTTGAACATGCTCTCAAATACGTTGCCACATTTATGCCTTATGAGAGGACATCCATTTTTCTAGTTACTTTTGTACATGAAAAGAGGTACAAAAACTTATGATCAACAATCTATTTTTTCTTGGGAAATATTTTTGATAGTAGACGTTAGGGACATTATTGACTCATTAAGCAATTCTATATTCATGGCACTCACTAGAACTTTGGAAGTTATGAGATGTCTCATGTATTTTCCTTGTCTCCTTATGTCTACAAGGACTTTTATTCTATCTTAATACATTTCTTGTATTTAGTACCATTCATCTCGATATCATTGACCTTTGAAGGATCAAGACTGACTAGATTCGTGACTCTATACAAGGGTTTTGTATCTTGCTTTGATACGTACCTTGTATTTAGTACCATTCATCTTGATATCATTGACCTTTAAAGTAATATCAGGTTCAACAAATACATGAGTCTGTAGCTTGAAAAATATCTAACCCTATTGTAATTTCCTAGAATCTTATGTTCTTGCATTGTTTGACGATCTTCTACAGAGAGGGCATTCCTATTCATACCATCTATGTAAAATTTTTCTATGTGCTGATTTTGGTAATGAAACCAAAGGGCATGGGAAAGCCACCCTGGTGTTTGAGTATAGATGTTTTGGTTTGGTGGATCCATCCTCACACGTTTGTGCTACTCGTTACATTACCCACCATTAATGGTGAGGTATCTAGGGATATGGTTGAGATTTCTTCTTCCACTATAATCATTTGATTATTTTTTTAACATGAAATCTCCCTTTGGGGCTCAAAAGGAAAAGGGAGTGGAGTGGTATGTGGGGAGATGGGGTTTGGGAAGTTAAAATGTGAAAGAAGTGGAATGATTAGCCATCAAAAAACATGAAGGAAAGGTCTCTGAAGCAAATCACAGAAGGTGGGTTGAAACCAAAGCAGACTTGGCCAAAGAACATCTGGAAGAAGTTAGAAAGGTAAGATTGTTATGCAAGGAAACCTACCTAAAACCTGAGACAGCTAATCAAGCACATTTTTAATTTGGCCTCGAAAGTCAAGAGAGGTTGAGACCTAATTAATTTTCTAGTAGAAGGGGAGGGAAAGGAGGTGGAAAATCAAGAATAAATGGATAATATTGATGCTTGATCACTTATGCCAGGTCAAAGGCTAGCCTGAGGCTTGCTCTCTAGAATTGGATGGAGCAAAGGATAACCTCTTGAGGAATGTCAAGAAAACAATATTGTTGTCAGATGCCAACCTCCTAGAAAAGGCTTTTACTAAGGAGGAATGATTATTTTTGTGGAAGGATTTAGGCAAAGAGAAATGCCCTAGATGAGGCGGTCTAATCACGAATTTCTTCATAGAATTTTGAGAGGATTTGAAGTCCCCGACATGCAAATGGCTAACCAAGTATTGTTCAATGAAGACCTCAACTCATGCATTAAAAGGGGCCCAAGAAAATCTACTGCTCTCAATTAAAACTTTGGTGGCCTATAACCATGATGTTAATGGTGCACAAAATTATAGTCAAATCAGTAGTCCTTAGGCTTTCCCATTCTAGATGAAATGACTACTCTTCACTAGCATGGATTTATCAAAGGAAGGTCAATTTACGATAACATCCTGGAAGGTTCGGAATAGAATACACTTCATTCACCAAGCAAGAGTGTATTTTACTACAGCTCCATCTAGACAAAGCCTATGATAGAATCACATAGTCATTCATCAAGGATGTCATGAAAGATTTGGGCTTTAGAACACAAATGTGTTGGTTAGCTCTCGCCCTCAGTTCTGGGAGTCAATTTAAGCTTTTTTTTAATGAAATATTTGTGGGTGGTTTTAAAGTTAAAATATTGATAAAACAGGGTTTCCCACTTTCCCCTATGTTATTTGCCATTGGCTCCCATCTGCTAGCTACAATGCTTGACAATAGTGTTGCGAGAGGGGAGATCCAAGGACTATCCTTTCCAAACAATGACTAGCTAAGTTGTTTACATATAACTCTTTTATGTTTCTCAAAGCTTGCCTCGGTTAGTTAGAAAGGCTATAGAGATTGTGCAAATGTTCTTCATAGCCTCTAGGTCAAAATGCAATATTGAAAAACCAAGATTGATATCTTTATCTAAAAATAACTCTTTTGATCCATCTATGTGGTCCAAAGAGATAGTTACAAAAGGTAAGATTTTCAGGCACCCGCGTGCCTTGCTAGAGATGGAGGTAACACACAAGAAAAGATTCCAATGCGTTTTGGATAGGATAAGGATCAGGAAGAGAAGAAGGGAGTATGTATTGTTTTCCTTTCTGAGCAGGTGAAAGTGATCAATTCATATATGCTACCTTACATAACCTTCCCTAGTCCACTTCTTAAGCTAGACAAGTGAAATTGGAAGGATTTCTTCAAACTTGTAAAAATATTCTTATGGAAAAATAACACCAAAGACATGATATTGTGGTAGTGGGCCCATTGTAAATCGTTCATGAAATCGGTGGAGCAAGGAGGGATAGACATTATCAACCCTACTATCCATGCAAAGGCCCAATGTGCCAAGTTCCTTACGACTAGTTATAAGCAAGTCTAGGAATGGAAAATTATGAATAAGGAAATGGTTGACATGGTGAAGCTATTATCTCAAGGTAGACAATGGAAAGTCCTCGAGGTGCACAACAAGCTGCTCGCCCCTTGATGGGCCAAACTCAATCTCGAAGGAACTACAGGGGAGTTAGTGCAAAAATGTAATAGCATTGTAGGCAATGTAGTGGGGAGAGATTACCAGATATTTCCAAAAATCCACTTTAGTTATGAGTGAAGCATATCACTTATTGAATGACCCTCTTAGGGTGAGTTATCACTATTATTTTACAAAGCAACCATAGTGGCTTCTTAATAAAAGATCTAAAACACTGTGCAAATAAAAAATGGTCAAGGGATTTATTTTGCCAACGCCTTCTCCTCAACTCCCAAAATTCCAATCTACAAGTCATCAACTCACCATTAGTTAAAATAGAAAGATGGCATAGTAATTCACCATTACTACTCTCCAACTATCCCAATTATAGTTAACCACATATAACAAGAGGGTGCTCAGTCTCGTAACATACCTCCCTCCAAGGATAGGAGCTTTTTGTAGTTGCTCATTAGAGATTTTTGAACCATGCAATTTGCGTTTGGGCAAGGCAATAAATGGAGCCAATCCATTTAGCTTGAGAAGCTTGTCATGGAGCACTTGGCCTATGTGCCTTGTCAATTACAACCTCCCGCCGCGCGTGGCTTGCCATCAAGAAGGGTCATTTGATATTAGGATTGATTGTGCTTGGTAAGTTCAAGGCAAAAAACATGGATGTTTATCTCGCACCACTAGTTGATGAGCTCGAGGAGTTATGGCATGGGATCAACATAGCATATGCGGTTGAAGTAGCAGGACAACAGCATGCAAGGATCCATGGACTTCTTATGTAAACTATGCATGATTGGCGAGGATACGGTGAAGCGTGTGGTAATGGTGGATGATTTACAAAATTCTTGCTATTCGCAAGCACTTTGTGTAGTACTGAATCATGCTTTAATATATGCAGGGCTTACAACTTCGGGATACAATGCATGTCCAATTTGCGGGCCGTCTTTGGATGTGTGCTATTGTGCCTCGCTTCGAAACACAATTTATCAAGGCCACCATCGTTATCTTCCAAATGGCCATCACTTGCACGAAGGTCAGCTTGGTCGCGTCGATTGTCGTCCTATGCATGTACAAGAGTGGCGTCGTCGATGGAAGAAACATGAGGGGCAACCTGTTCCAAGAATGAAACGTTTGTCCATTCTCCATATGTTGCCGTACTAGGGTGATCTAGTAATTAACCATTTGCTGGATCCAATGCATATATTCAAGAATGTGAAAGAGCTCCTCTGGAAGACAATCATTGGAATCAAAGACAATCGGGCTTCACGAGATGATTTGCAGTCAGTTGGAAAGATGCCAAAGTTGTGGCCTTTCACCAATGCAACGGGCCAAACAAAGCTTCCAAGAGCACCATGGGTATTTCTAAAAAGCGAGGAACGACAAGTCAAAAGGGTGATTTCAGAGTTCAGGATGCCAACAAGATGCATGCGATGTCTCAAGACAGCATTCACCCGTGACGATCAACTGTTAGGACCAAAATCACTTTTTTTTCTAAAGTTTATGTTAAAACAAAGGGAACTCTGCCGAAATTTATGCGGGAGCACGGTTGATTTTGGTGCTGCTCGCTTTCTTGGGCAGAGGACAGGCAGTCTCGCTATGGCTGTGTCCATCTTTTCACTGGGCAGCACACGCCAGGCTCCGTCCTCTGTCCAAGATTTTTTTTCCTGATATGGTCGTCGAAATACGCGTTGATATAAGTGTCGAAAGTAGGTACCTTTTGACGTAGATATGGATGCATATTTTGACGATACCATAGGGACGAAGATTTCGACGGCTCGCGTCGAAATCTGCGTCGAAGGCACCTATTTTTGTTGTAGTGAGAATCAAATCAATTGTAAGTGATGAAATGTGTGAAGAAGATTTGGGAAGTTCTGAAAAACATTTTCAGGCATCCACTTAGCATCTTCTCTAAGGTGGCCTTTAAAAGTCAAAAGATAACAATTACAAACCATGCCAGTGCTTGTAATGGTGGTTTCATGATCAACTATTTGGTAAGGGATGAGTTTCTCTTCTTGATCTACAAATGTGGGTGGTTTCTCATATATATGATGTGTAGGTAGGGGTCCTCGAAAGGGTTGTAATAAAATAATGTGAAATGCATTGTGAATGTGTCGATGTGAAGGTAATTTTAAGCAAAATTAGACATCAGATCACAACATAAATTTTGAATGGACCATAAAAGCGAGAAGCAAGTTTGAAAAAAATATTTGTATTAACACTTTTAATTATTCTATTTTCAATTCAAGCATAGCATAATCTCCTTATTTAAATTCATGTGCTTATTGTAAAATTATTGTCAAAGCTCAAAATTAGAGTATACAGTTTCATAAATTTTAAGAAAATTTGCAGTGAAGTATCAGCAATAGGCACAAGGTTAGAAACTCTTGAAGCAGGAGTAGGAAGAGAATGACCATACACAATCTCAAATGGAGACTTACATGTAGTAGAGTGTGTGGTGTTGTTATAAGAAAACTAAAAAATATACAGGTAATCATCCCATTTCTTGGGTTCATAAGATACATAAGATTTTAATAGATCAATAAATTGTGATTAGTGACTTTTGTTTGACCATTGATTTCAAGATGGAATGTACAAGTGAAATCAAGTGTAGTGCCAAGATTTTCAAAAATTGTAGTCCAAAAAGCACTACCAAGGTTTAAAAAGAGAAGTGCAATTTGATGTGCAGTGAGAGTTTTATTGCATGTAATGAAATATGCTTGCTTAGAAAAATGATCATTAACAGTCCAAATCATGTCATGTTTCTGAGAACAGTGAATTGGAAATCAATACCAAAATCCATAGAAATGTGTTCCCAAGGTCTTTTAGGAATAGAAAGAGAGTGTAACAGACCTAGTTTGTTACCTATTGTTGCTTTAACCTTTTGGAAAATTAAACATGATGAAACATATTATTTAACATCACTTCTCATAGCATGCCAATAAAATCATGACATAAATTCTAAAAAGTAGCATCAAAATTTCTATGTCCAACATAAAGTGGTTTATGTAACTGTTCAATGAGCAAAACTCAAAGTGGTTTGTGGCACACAGTTTCTATTTGAAGTAAAAGAAATTTCCTTGTATAGTGTATTCAAGAAAGGTGTTCACTGAATTTTCAAGCATATGAAACCAAGTGGTTTTAAAATCATCATCTTTTGAATATTATCAAAAGAAGATCCCATAATAACAGATAGGTAATTAAGAGTGGTTCTTCAACTCAAAGCATCAGCCACAACATTTTTGTTACCAGATTGGTACGAATATTTGATTGAAAACTTTGAATAAAAGAAACCCACTTAATATGTCTATTGTCTATTAGGGGTTGAGATAACAAGTAATTCATACTTTGCTGATCAGTTTTAATGATTAAGTCAACACCGATTAGATAGTGTTTCCAAATTTTTAGAGCATGCACTATAGCAATCAACTCTTTGTCATATGTACTAAAATTATATTTAGATGGTTTAAATTTATGACTTTGAAATACAAGTAGATGGTTATCTTGTATAAGAACTACATGGATACCTTTTCCACTAGCATCAATGACTACCAGAAAGAATGGTTGGTCAAAATCAGGTAATTGTAACATAGGTGCATTAGTCAAAGCATTCTTAAGTGAAGTGAATGAGCTTTCTTGTAAATGAATCCATACATATGGGGTGTTTTTCTTTAATAGGAGAGTCAAATAGTGTGATTTGTAGGCAAAATTACGAATTAACTTCCTATGATTAGCTACATAGACCAATGAAAGAGCATAGTTCATGCAGGGTTTTGGATCTAGGCCATGATTATCTGGCTTCCATTTTCTTGGGGAGGCTACATGTACTCCTTTATCAGATACAATATATCCCAAACATTCTATTTCATATAGAAAAAAAAAACTCTTTTTGGGATTCAAGGATAGATGGTTTTGTGAGAGAAGGTCAAAGAAACATGTTAAATGCTCCTTATGTTCTTGCTCAGATATGCTAAACACCAAAATATTATCAAAGAATCCAACGAAAAAGTCTTGATGGTCAATGAAAATTTGGTTTATCATACGAGAAAAAGTAGTCATTAGGAAGAGAATGGGTCTAAGAGGTCTTCTTTATTTGGCATCTTCAGGAATTGAAACCTTTAGTACTAAGAAAGATAATTTTTGAGTTCAAACAAGAAAAATGGCATGAAATCTAAAATCTAGCAGATAAAACTATAACATGTGGCATATCTATGGAAAGAGCTCAACACGTAGATTGTAGATCTACGATCTCCACTCAAATCAAAGATCATGTGTGGGAGTTATAGAAGGCTAAAAATCATAAAATGTTCCATCTTCTTTTGGGGGGAAAGTGCATTCTTTGACCACTCTTACACATCTCTTACACACCCACCATTCTTGCACACATGGCATACACCTATTCATTGAAATGTTAATCATATCCATAAGCTCATGGAAAATAAATACGCCTGGCCTACTAGAACCCATCCACTTCCTAATGCTAGTGCATTTGTCAGACCAAATGGCCTGACAAGAAATTCATAGTGCCCCGTTTATGTTATGAATGCAGTTTTGTAGACATCTTCTTCAAACATTTTAACTTGGTGATACCCTAAGTTAAGGTCTATTTTGCTAAATATGTTTGTCGCTTTGAGTTTGTCCAGGAGATCATCCACTCTAGGAATAGGAAATCGATTCTTAATGGTGATCTTGTTTAGAGAAATGTAGTCAATACACATACAAAAGGTTCCATTGTTTTTCTCAACAAGAAGTACTCGAGCTCTATATGGTGAATTACTAGGTCTAATAAGTCCCCGGTCAAGTAAGTTTGTGATTTGATTTTGCATTTCCCTATGTGTGATTAGGTTTACATGGTATGGTGCTTGATAAGGAGGTTCACTTCCTTGGATAATATCAATTTTATTGTCTTTAGGATGTGATGGTGGTATTCTAGGAGGCAAATCATGCATGAAACAATGTTTAAATTGTGAGAGAAATTTATCGTCTGAAGTTTCTTGAGAAGTTTTGGTTTGAGTAAAAAGTTGGTTAACAAGCAGTAGATAGTTTTGTTCTTGCTTTCAAACTTCTCTTTTGGCTTGACTGTGAGAGAGTAGTGGGTTAAGTTCATGTCAAAATGCATCCCCAAAATCATATCAATACCATGAAAAGGTGCAACTATACATGTATGTGTATGAGACAATTCACCAATGCAAACTTCAACAGCAGTGACTTGAATTTTACAGTTAAAACATTGATTACTAAAAATAATTTTCACTTTTTTAGGTAAAGAGAGTTTTGAAAGAGATAGTTGGTGTGCCAACTGTGTACAAATGAATTCATGGGTACTACCATCATCTAAAAGAATTGTTATATCTTCACCTTTAACTGTGCCTTTGACTTTGAGAAGAGGGTGTGGAGATATAAGAATACTTAGAGAATGATCATCATTGGCATCATACTCAGTATCATAGCCCTCACCATAATTGACATCCACTTCATTATCATCAGGATTAGCATCTTCAATGAGGTTAATTTGTGCATCATTTGGGCAATTTCTGTTAAATGATTTTTGGTTGTGATTGCATGTGACTCTATTAGGTTGTCCATTGAAATGACCATTGCTCTTAACATGATTTTTTGGATACTTATCTACATAATGACCAAATTGAAAGCATTTGTACCATTTCACCTTTTTATTAGCGTTGGAAATTGATTAGGGAATTGATCGTTGGAAGGATTTTGGTTGGTCCTCTACTACATGTAGTTGTTTTTTTTTCCATGAGGTTGAGAGGATGTAGCAAAGTTGTCAAATCTACGTCTCTTGAAGAAGGTACAGCTTTGGTGTTTATTCCTCTCAAAGTTAGGACATGAAGGAATTTTCTTCTTATGGTTAGTGTTAGTAGCTTGATCAACGTGAAGTTGATGTCCACCTGTCTTTTTCTCCACATTGAGTGCCGAATTGATGACCTTTGATAGTGAATTTGGCTCAAACATGTCCACTTCAACACCAATTTATATACTTATGCTTTAATTTTTTGCGGTTTACATGTTTGATAGCTACAACTTTGCAAAAGGAAGTTTTTTCAAATTCTGCACCGATTTTGAGTTATCATTCACAGACTGCATACATGTCCGAAAAGCCAGTTTCATTTTATGTTTTTGATTTTTCTGCTAATTGAAAATGATTTTGTAGAAACTACTCGCGTGAGGGACTGGAATCGATGTGGCTACAACTTTGCAGAAGAAAGTTTTTTCAAATTCTACACCGATTTTGAGTTATCATTCACGGACTGCGTACAAAAGTGAAAAGCAAGTTTTGTTTTATGTTTTTGATTTTTCTGCTAATTGAAAATGATTTTGCAGAAACTACCCGCATGAGGGATCAAAATCGATGTGGTCTACAACTTTGCAGAAGAAACTAGCCGTTGCAGGCATCGAAATCGATTAGAAACTATTCGCTTGAGCCATCGGAATCGATGTGGTCTATAACTTTGCAAAAGAAAGTTTCTCTAAATTATGCACCGATTTTGGGTTATCGTCTTGGACTGCGAATATGTTTGAAAATCAAAATTTTACTTTTTGCTTTTGATTTTTCTCATAATTGAAAACTTCTCAATTATACTTTTTCTTCATCAATCATATATTTGTTACTGACGTAACTTTGGTGCAGAAGCCAGTTACATATCATTTCGATTCAGTCGAACCATTGATGATCGTCCAAATTCTATCGAGCTACTGTTGGTACATGATCTTTTGTTATATGATATACTCGTTCATTGATTCTTGTATAATTATTCTTTTAGAGATATAGTTTACGTCGTTTTATTGATAATTTCTCATTGATACCATAGTGATTTTGATGCTACCATGATGATGTTTTGTTAATACTTTGGTCATGGTGATTTTCGTTGATACCATGATGATATTTCATTGATACCATGGTTATTCTCGGTGATGCCATGATGATATTTCGTTGATACCATCGTTATTCTCGGTGATGCCATGATGATATTTCATTGATACCATGGTTATTCTCGGTGATTCCATGATGATATTTCGTTGATTCCATGGTGATTTTTGTTGATACCATGATGATGTTTCGTTGATACCATGGTTATTCTCGATGATACCATGATGTTGTTTCGTTGATACCATGGTTATTCTCGGTGATACCATGATGTTGTTTCGTTGATACCATGCTTATTCTCGGTGATGCCATGATGTTGTGAACGTAATTATTTCACTAACGATGCTAATTATTTTCATGACTATGTTTTTTTTGAGTCTATGATCTATGTAGGATTGATCAAAGAGTTGATTTTATGAAGACAAACTTGGTGACAATAAAAGATTTATGAAGATATGCTTGGTGATGCCATATTGATGACAACATGAAGACATGTTTGGTGATGGGACATTGATGACAAGCTACACAGCAGATTCACGAAGACACTTTTGATTACAAGCTAATCGATAGCCTTTACACCTCTTTATTGAACCTTTGTATTCATTATTGTATTTGATAGGATAGGAGTTATGTAACTCCTCATAAAACATTCATTGTAAAAGGAGTGATGTAGCTCCTCGTTAACATTTGTATATTCAATGATTTTTATATAACGGTGGGTGTATATAGAGCTGTGGGTTTTTCCTTTGATCCCCCAAGGGTTTTTCATCCACAATTAGGGACCCTTATTTGAGCGGGGGTGTTGATATTATATGTGAAGCTACTCAATATATGGCTTCTCTATATATGGCACCCAGGTCCCCTCTATATATACATCATCTCATGTGTGTATTCTACACACTTTGGGGTTCTATTTCTGTGCTCTCTCTTTCTCTCTCAATACAAATAACTTTTTTGTAAGAGATCCAATCATTAAAGTCCAATAGTTATTTACATTGTTTACTCACCCCCCCTTTGCAAAGGCTTGACCCAATTAGTACGCCAATCACAAGGCATACCATGTTGAAGTGAAAGGTTGAATATATCACACATCCACTTATGTATAAATCTTCTCATCCATTTAATCATTTTTGGCTTCATATGCTACAGTTGGAGGCATGGAGTTCCCTGCAAAATACCCAAAATAGCATACTACAAACCATAAAACAGACTAATCTACATACCTGGCAACCACGTGGATGCATAATCGTGAGACACACGAGCAGAGAGAGACAAAGTGTGTGAGAGAGAGAGAGAGAAATAGGGTGCGTGCAGATCCACGTCCTAGAATGGAGTGCTATGCCGGCACGGCGAGAGAGAAGAGAGGAGAGGTGAGAAGAATAACACAGACACTGGGTGCAATCTCCCCCTGTGCAAGAGTGACCATTTCCCTCTTGCACGTATTTCATTTATAGATTTCTTGAATGGTCAAATTGATTACAAACTGGCTGGCCGGTCATAAATGGCCAAAGGTCATAAAAGAGCACTTGAATAATAAATGTACATGATATACATATCCATTCACATAGGCCAAGCTGGGTCTAGTCTTTTCCACCTTTCGACTGCAATAAATAATAATATATCAATTCTGTAACATACCTCTCCATTGGAAAGCAACCGTCCTTAGTTGCAAAGATAAGAAATCTGCAAACTATACTTGTAAGAAACAGTGATTAGAAATTGGTGTCAAAAAAATAGCATACAGTAAAAATAATGAAACTAAACAACATTGCTTATGCCTACAACCACATACTACCTATTCTAGTGTCCCATACCACTAGAATAAGAAGGATATGTCATACCTTGATAAATCAGGATATCATTGGTCACACTCATCATTTAATAATCAATGATCATCAATCTCAAGTTCACTTTCATAAACCAATTCCAATCCAAACATCTACAAACCCGTTTTAAATCCAGATTCTCACTGTCATTTATATACCCGGGTTAACAAAATCATACTAGTTACAGTGGTGGCAAGCCATTGCAACATGATTTTGTGATAGGTGTTTCCTACATCGACGAATCTACACCAATAAGATGTGCTGCCTAAATTGGCAAATCTGCACTAATGCTTCCTAAAGCGGAGAATTTCCATTTGGTATTATTTAAAATCATGAATCTGTAATTTGTCACATGCTTCCTGAATCCGTGTAATTGTACCAGGATGAGTATTTACACACTGCCTAAATCGGCGAATCTGTGTGTTTGTGACCAATGGACTAGACAAGACATAAAGGAGAAAATAAAAATATTTACTATGTTTGTTGACATCACATTGCAGTATATCAAGGCACTTACAAATGGTTTTTCGCTATCCCAAAGCACCGTGGCTCAGATGAGTAGCTGCAGAGCTTATTGACAAATCATCTTTACAAAAAGTACTTGTAGTGAAATTAGAAGCCATGATCGTAGCATTTGATGGGGTATTCAGGTGAGATTTGATGGGGTATTCAGGTGAGCAGATAATGTAGAGCAATGAAATTTAAAAATAGGACTCATGTATTTGAGATTCCGTTTTATAAGTACTAGTGATGACATGAGAGATGATGGGTTGCCTAATTTATAATTTTTTTTGGTAAAGAAATTATGAAAAGGGGAGTGAGGTTAATGTACATACCTTGAGGGTACTTTGTATCAAAATTATATGGGCCAGTGTGTTCGTGGAGAGAGATATAATCGTAGCTTGCATATGAGGCGTGTCAAACAGATTGTACAAGCTAGGGAGAACTGCAACTATCAAACTTGCACCATAGTATAATTAACAAATCCAAAATATGTTAACTTTGTGTTAGTAATTTGAAATAGAATAAAAGAATATGCTGTCTATCAAGAATTTGATTCAAGATTAGTGTGCAATCACATATTTAGAACGTATAGTGTTAGCACTTTGATTCAACAATCACAAAATGAATTAACTGAAGCTGGAACACAAATAAAGAGTTAGCCAGAGCTCTACAAAAATGTAAATGTGAGAAAATGTTGCAGTCCTAACAGAATAGCACAGATAGACGAAAACCACGAACAAGCCAAAAAAAAGATGTAGGTAAGAAGCGTTGCAAAAATGGAAATGTGAGAAAATGTTGCAGTCCTAACGGAATAGCACAGATAGACGAAAACCACGAACAAGCCAGAAATAAAATGTAGGTAAGGAGATTTGATTGGATTGTATAGTGCAATGTGGGTGACAAAATTATATTGAGGACTGATAGACGTCTACGATGATTAACCATGGAACGAATAGAAAGAGATATGGGACTGATTGGACAAACAACCCAAAAGTAATTTGATCTTGAACGTCCTTTGCCTAGAAGCCTTTATTTATGACAAATTATTTGTTAGGTATAGCTAGAATTAGGGATGAGAATGTAGATTTTTGATGCATCAAGAAAATGCCTTAGAAAACCATATACTTAAGCCTCTGTATATTAACTTGGAGGAGGCAGGGGGGAGATAGGATGGGAGTTGGTAGATTATACAAATTACATAAACCTAACAAGACAATGCATAGACAGTCGGTGAGTGCAGACTGCAGTAGTTGTAATCACATTTTTTGACATAAATAAGAAAGCATTACATAATGAATATCATTGAAATCATAGGGGGAAGGGATCAATTCCGAATATACATACATTATATAGTGGTATATATATTTTGTTGCTTTTACACATGAATTGTCGTCATTGTAGGAAGGTGTATTGAGATGAGAGCAAAGAAGAATAGTGCTTTAACGACATGGGAAACTTTTCAAAGAGACCTTTAAAAAAAAAAAAAAAAAAGTATTCCGCTGTGATGGATGCTCTAAATGTAGGGGAGCCTACAGAAGGCAAGCAATAGGAAGGTGAGAAGAAAAATGGACAAGATGCAAAGGATCTGCTAGCTCACTCTACTGCGACCTCGATTGTTGGCGATCATGAGAAGGGCATTCAACAGAGGAGTACTGTGCTCGTCTTTTAAATATATGTCGCAGCATTCATCACCTTGCTCACACTCTCTATGTTTCTCATCTCTACCGTCATCCCACTTGATGAAGAAACATAGTTCTTTGTTGATTTGTGTGAGGTCGCTGTGTCCTCTCTCATCGCTCTCTCTTAGAGTTACACACACAGAAGCATGCACACAGGAGACGTCAATGAACGATTATGACTATTGATGATTAAATTAGTGAGACAAAAAATATGTGAGGACCTTTCATATCTGGTCAATTGAGCATTGCCCCCAACATCCCCCCTCAATGCCAATTTCCAACATTTGGGAAAATGTGCAATTTTGTTAGAGTGATTGTGCAAATGGTACAAGTGCAAGGCCTAGAGTGCCCAGTTGTAGGTAGCTGGAGTTGTAGATGATATATTCCATCATCATTTCCATCAAAACAGTACTCAGTGCTACAGCATCAGCGTGTGCATGTCGAGGATCAGGTGCTCTTGAGATGTCATATTGAACTCCAGCTACTTCATTGGGAATCATACCACATTCGCTCTCCACGGTAGGTATAGAAATCATGGATGATGAGGGTTCCGTAAAGACTGCTTGATAAGCTTCATCATTGCCATAAATAGAGAAAGAGGTATCCAAGAACTTGCTCCATGCATCACGAAAGACCATGCCCCCAGACGTGCGGCAACACTATAGGAAAGGCAAGCTCCTCAATATGTTTGTGAGAGAAGAAGGAACCCTCACAATGTGGAAAATTGTACTGCTTTGTCACAGACAGGGTGTTAGCCCTTTTACATACCGGTCTCTCACACTTAGTTTCCCGTGGTTTGCATGTCATTGCGTTGGATTTCCATGGTGCTGGGCTTTCTGAGAAGCCTCTTGCGAATCAAGGTGGACTCTTCTCAAAGCTTAGAGATATCTATGAAGATATATTAGAGAAAGGCTTGGTTTGGAGGTTTGAACAGATGTTTGAAACAGGTGCTTTTCTCGATCACTTACCAACACTAGAAGTAAGTATGATGCAGGGGATTTGAGTGCAAACATTGCTCAAGTGATAAGCTTGCTAGCATCTCTCCTGTTCACGTAGTGCTTCATGATACAAGTGTAGAAGCAGGCTTGACTTGGGCCATTCAAATTCCCACTTTAGTGTGAAGAATCACACTTATTGACAGTTACCAGTACACAAGGCTTCAATTTGTCAAGTCTCGAATGCAATCCCTGGCACTCCAAGCTTTCTTGATGGCCTTTTGGGCTTTCTAGGAGATCCATGGCGGGCAAGAGTCCGCTCTTCAAACATGGTAGATAGCAAATCCGAGTTTGGATTTGATCTCTACTATTGAGAAACTTAGTGAATCACCGTTACATTTGGTATGGTCCGAGTATGGTTGCTGTAAGTAGAGCCAGAGAGAGAGAGAGAGAGAGAGAGAGAGAGAGAGAGAGAGAGAGAGAGAGAGAGAGAGAGAGAGAGAGAGAGAGAGAGAGAGAGAGAGAGAGAGAGAGAGAGAGAGATGGAGAGAGAGAGAGAGAGACGGTGTCCGGTGGCTCCTAGTCTGCATGAGACCAAAGGTGACGCCACAAGGAAGCAAGCGGCCGAGGAGAGAGAGACAAAGAAGGTTAGCTTTAATGGGCTCTCAGTAAAGAGAGAGAGTGAGAGAAAAAAAGGGAGTGTGGGTTGGTCTACTGCAGAGTAGATAGTGTGTTGGGTGTTGGTGTGTGTGTGTGTGTGTGGCATGGGATTAAAGAAAAGGCGGCGCCCACACAGTTGTGTGTTTATCTGTAGTGAACTACAGCTTCAACATGGCAGCCAGAGAGAGAGAGAGTCGGGTGGCTACCAACTTGAGAGAGAGAGAGATTGGTGGCGACGTCTGCAGAGGACGAGAGAATGAAGGATTGGGCGACTGTGGGATATACAAAGAGAGACTTGAAATATTTGATAGGTACACAATGGAGGCTTTCCTCATTTTGGGCAAGGGTTTTTTAAATTTGTAACCTGCAAATGTAGGTTAACATTAGGTTGGCAATGGGACACTTTTATGTCTTGAGACACTTTTATGTACTGGTAAGTGACCATTTTTCTTGAATAATTTGAAGAGTTTAAGACTGAATTTTTAGATGCTATATATCCACAAAGCCACCTTATGAGCTGAAAAAAACTTGTCATTTTTTTGGAATATTGATCTCACCATTAACCTTACTCTTGCACAACATTTTTGAACCTAAACTACCTGCTAAATTTAGTGGATTTTTGAGAAGCCATCTATTTCTTTGGAAATTCAAGATAGCATATATTTAGATTAGACGGTCGCGTCTAGAAGGGTGTAAGCACCTCAAAAAAATTTATTTTTAGACAAAGTGACAAAAAAAGTAAAAAATTGGCTTTTGAAAAGCTGACATCAATATATTCATTATTAGCTCATGAGAGGTGGAAAATTTGCCAAAATTGGAAACTTTCTATTTATAAAAGAAATGGCTGATATTTTTTTTCCTTTACATGGGAAGCCCCTCTCCAAGGTTGACAGAGACCTTACATTCTCCCCAACTTGAAGAATTGAGTTGTCCTCATCTCAAAGGTAAGTTCAAATGATAGGAGAGATGTTTCATCTTCCCACGCATCTTCTTCAGGGAAATCTTTCCATTTGACAAGGTGTTTGATGATGCCTCTATTCCTAAGTTTCCTCTCCCAAGTTTCTAGTATATAGTCAGGTTGAAGTTCAAGGACTCCTTGGGTGAACAACTATCTATTTAGTATCCAAAAATTGATCAGGGTTAGGAACATAATGTTTTAGTTGACTAACATGGAATACATAATGAATTCTGAGGTTAGAGGGTAACTTTATCTTATAAGATTTATCACTTACCACTATGAAAATATCAAGGGTCCACAGTATATTGGGTTGAAATTTTTGTACTTTTCCAAAGATAGGTTGCTTTTCTTGAGCCTGGACTCTAAGGAATACCTTGTCTCCTTCTTTAAAGAATTGATATGATATCCTCTTATTTGCATAATGCTTCTGTCTGTCCTAAGCAACTTGAATATCCTTGGTCTAGGCTTCAATGTCTTCAAGCATTTCTTGAGGCTTCTACCTTAATAGTAGGATTTGAGAAGTTTAACGGAGCTAAAATTTATTGACCTATAAAGAGCCTTAAATGATGCTATGATTCTATGGTCAAAGGCATTATGGGCATGTTCAATCAAAGGTAAATATTGGATCCATTTCTTTGATTCCTATGAGTAATATGCTCTAATTAAGGAGGTCCTCAATCACCTAATTTACTCTTTCAATCTGACCATCTGTCTGAGGATGATATGTTGTGCTAAAACACAGTTGTGTTCCATTGGCTTGAAAGAGTGAAGTCCAAAACTTTGAGGTAAATTTTGCATCCCTGTCGCTAAAAATTCTCTTAGGTAGACCGTGAAGTCTAAAGATCTCCTTCATGAAGATTCGGCTAATATCTGAAGCTGTGTAGGTAGTTTTCACAGGCGTTAAGTGGGCTACCTTACTGAGCATATCAACAACACAACTATTGAATCATAGCCTCTAAAAGTGGGTAAACCAGTAACAAAATCTATACTTATACATTTCCATTTCATCTGAGGTATATCAAGGGGTTGAAGTTGTCTAGGTAGTTTGATTCTTTCAATTTGAAACCGTTGGGAGGAGAGACATTGCTTCACATAGTGAAGAACATCCCCCATCATACTTGGTCAAAAGTAGCTTCTTAGAATAGTATTTAGGGTCTTTACATACCCAGGGTGTCTTGAAGCTGGGCTGTAATGAGCCTCAAATAAGATTTCTTTATTCAGTGTCGGGTCCTTAGGTACACAAAGCCTCTGTCAAAAATAAATACATCCCTCTTGAAAAGAGTAATCCTTTATCAGATGATAAGTGTTATTCCTTGTTGAATCTGCAAGGATAACGGTTGATAATTTGGTTCTTTCAAGATTGCTTCCTTAATTCTCTCCCAGATAGGATTATTAAATATAGAGATAGCACTAAGTACATATTTGCGGCTAAGTCCATCTGGGACCACATTCTTCTTCCCAGGTCTAAACTTTATGTTAAAGTCGTATTCTTGAAGAAGTTCAATCCATCTCCTTTGCCTCAATTTGAGACTAAGTTGTGTAAAGATCCACTTCAAGCTTTTATGATCAGTGACTAATTGAAGTTTGCGACTAAGAAGATAATGTCTCCATAACTTTAATGTGTGGATGATTTCTAAGAGTTCCAAGTCATGGGTCAAGTAATTCTTCTCATGATCTTTGAGCTTTTGAGATGTATAGGCTACACGTGGACCCTCTTGAGTAAGGACTCCCCCTAAAGCCAGAGACTGCAAGCCTCCGCTATAAACTTCAAACTCTTTGTTGAAATTGGGAAGCTTAAGAATAGGGGATGATACTAGGTAATCTTTTAACTTTTCCAAGCTAGCCTCGTGTTCTACTTTCCATTCAATCCTAATTCCTTTCTTTATAATTCTGTCAAAGGTGCTGCAATAAGAGAATAATGCCAGAAAAATATATGGTACCATCATGTGATCCCAAGAAATACCCTTATTTCATCGATGATAGTAGGTTGAGGCCATTCTATAATGTCCTTGATTTTGTCAGGGTTGAGTGCGGTACCTTTGTAAGATATAATAAAGCCAAGATAGCTAACTTGGGGAGAGTAAAAGGTAAATTTAATTTTCTTAGCATAAAGTTGATGATGACGTAAGAGTTGTGATACTTTATGAACGTGCTCTTCATGATTTGCCTTATCTTTAGAATAGATCAAGATATCATCAAGTAAAACCAAGAAAAAATTATATAGGTAATGTCTAAAAATATTCCACATTAGTCAATTGAAGCTTACTATGAACTCATAATGTACATACCTAGTATTGATAGTAGCTGTTTTTGGAATACCTGATTCTTTGATCCTTATCTGGTAGTATCCAGAGTGAAGATCAATCTTTGTGTAGATTTTGACTCATTGTAGCCTATCCAATAGCTCATCAATCCTAGGAATGGGGTACTTGTTCTTAACAGTAACTTGATTAATTCCACAATAGTCTATGCAAAGTCGTAAAGAAACATCCTTCTTCTTTTGGAAATGGATTGGCCCCACCCCGAGGAGAAGTACTTGGTCAAATAAATCCTTTCTCAATAAGTTTCCTAAGTTGCTCTTTGAGTTTGATTGCTTCAAGGAGTGACATTTATATGGTCTCTTTGAAATTGATTCACAACTAGGGATAGTCTCAATTTTGTGATCAACTTGATACTTATGCAATAATACACTTGTCGATGGTCTAATTTAAGACTTTATGCAATATCACGCGATTTAAACTTCCACCATATAAAGACAAAAATTGGAGTGCAATTAACTTTAATAAATTCAAGATTTCATAGCTTTATTCATAACAAGATATATACAAAAACTGAGATCTTATTGAGAATCTTGACGAGCGTTTTCTTATTATATCATAATATATACAAAGGTTAGCTTTGCCAAAAAGATAGATGATTCTCAAATCCGGATTCCTAGGGACATAGTGATACAATCGATAAGTGTTTATGGATAAGTTTTTACAATCCACTATTTCATATGAGTAGTTGCTCTTATACACATCATTGGGGGGTTCACAAAATACAAGGCTCTTAATTCGAGAAAAAATGGCAACGACAACAATGGGTTTGATGGTGTAGCTATTGAGGCGGTCCGGGGCGTGCAACAAGAAGAGCGGCCTCTAAACACCCTTCGAGGCTCCCGTGCTGCTCAATTGGGGCTGGGGCAAGCACAATCAAAGACAACAACAACCCATAGCCAGAAACCAAACAAGAAAAGGGGCACCACCTAGTTGTAGATGCGAACTAGGACGCACGTGATATCTCCTTGTACTCAAACGAACAAAGAGAGGGGAATGCAAGATAGCCACACACACCAAACACAAACATTCACCACGCCAGAGAGAGGTAAAGAGCACAAATCAACTTGAGCAACTCAGTCTTAGCCTTAAAGACTAGATGCACACAAAGCTCGATGAGAAATAGAGAGACAACACAAAACTTGACCTTGTTGCCAATACACAAATTGTCTTAGGGTCACGGGAGCCCTCTCATCGAGCACCCTCTTACAATTGACCTTTTAGGCAAACAATTCAACAAGCCCTCAAACCACCAAGCATGAAATGGCACAACAAACTTCAAGGACAATTTACCTTCAACCACCTGATTAGCCAGCTTATCAAGTCAATTTGGAGAGAAGAGTCGTAGTTGCAACATACAATTGCACCCAAAACTATAAATCTTATTTACGCACAAGAGTAGGCTACAAGTGTGGTGAAGAGTATGGCATACACTCCACTTCTCTGGATGGCATAACTAACGTCAAGCTTCTCCATGAACCTATGTGTAATGATGGAATAGAGCACTCACGATGCACACACTCTACACAACTATGCTTGAAGAGTGGTGTGTTATGTGTTGAGAATGGTGTGGTGTAGTGTTATCATGTGATGATTTACAAGGGAGAGAAGGGCTCTATATATAGGTTTTAGAAGCCCCGATTTGGATTAGGCCTAATCAATTTTATTTGAAGGAATAAAAGATTATGCATATATATATATATATTTTTAATGAGGGTGGGTCTCTCTTGTCCTTTGAGTCACATGGATGTGGGCTCAAGGGAAGAGAATTATTGAGGATGAAAGGAGAGAGGATTGAGTGAATAATTTGGGAGTGTCTACTCTAGTAGAGGCTGCATTTTACAATAAGGTTAGTGGTTAGTAGTTAGTAATTATCACTACAAAATATTTACAAAATCATTCACCAATTGGTGAGATATATGATGTAAAAAGTTAGAGAAGGGATGAGCTTGTAAAGAGAGGTTGAAGCTTTGGAGAAGTTGACATTCACCTCTTTACAGCACATGTAGAAGAAGCGGTCAGCATGGCGAAGTAGCGCGTGTCGATGAAGCTATGTTATCTTCAAACCTTGGAAAATTCATGATAAAGCCTTCATTTGCAGAGGTTATCCTTGGATTTTTTCTGATTTTTTGAAGTTCTTTACAAAGCTGAAGAGAGTATGGTAATATGGACATATATGTAGAGAGAAAGGGGGACACATAGGGTGCAGAAATGGAGAATGAAGGCTATGGAGGTGTGAGATATGTGGCAATGGTGAAGAGGGTGAATTAGGACACGGGAGTTACAGGTTTTGGAGTGGGAAGGAGAGAGAGGAGTGTGTGTGAAAGAGGAAAATGATAAAGTGGAAGAGGGAGTGTGGCTGCATAGCATGGGCAAACTGGGGTCCACCAATAAAATCATAGCTCACAACTCGTAGCTGAAAAAAATATGAAAACATTTGAGGTGAAAGTTCAGCTCACGAGCTACAACTTTTGTTTGTATCACCTTTTCAAATTCGGGGAGCATGTGATCTTTAAAAATTCAGCAAAACCAACTGTTTTTTCCACTGCACAAGGTCCTTGTGAGGTCCTTCTTTGGATGATTCTTTTGAATACCTCCAAGAGTGAGCTCCCCATGGTGCATGCATGCATGCCACATACCCTTGACCTTATTTGGTAGGTCTATCATTGAAGATATTGTTGAGATCATGATATAAGTGAATAATACAACCAAGAAAATCAAATATTGAGGGGTCTAAAAAAATATGTACATGTCAAATATAAATAATATAGGTGGAAAAACTATAAAGGGGTCAAAATAAATCTCTCTCATTATAATTCTACCACAAAAAGGTGAATATTTTTGGTGGTCTAATTTATGAGAGTAATAGAGAATAGATGTAGGAAGGAAAAATCACAATAGTGAAAAAATATACACATAAATAAAACTAATTTTTTTGGATTTTTGTTGGGATGGAGTTACACTAAAAATAAGAGAAGCTTGCATGAAATTATTTTTATATGGAATAAAGAGTATGCAAAATGGTAAGAAAAAATATGGTAATGATGAGTCAATGTACATAGCATAAATAACACACACCTAGGTAGAAATATTTAAATAAATACCAAAATAATTATGAAAAATCCTTTTATTTAGGCCCTATATACAATGAAATATTTACACACAAATGGGCCATAATATACTTATAATTTTTTTTATTCTTTTTGGCTCAACTAACCCAGTAACTAGCTAATTGAGGATTTTAAAGAAGATATGGGAAAAGTCCCCTAACTCACACACACCTATATACAGTGAAATGGTAGGGATAGCCACAGTGTTTGGATGATTTGATAGGGTGAGGTAGCTTACTATGGAAATTATGAAAAGCCGAAAAACGGCCATCATTATTAATCACTTTGACCACTTGATTGAAGACCATTCACTTACAGTCATCTCAATACCATCTTCAGAGATAAAAACATAGTCATCCATAGTAGTACCAAGGAAGTAGTAAAATCTGGATAACTCGCAGTTCTTCTCCACATCAAAGCTTCTTTAAATTAGAGGAAAGACATTCGAGCTTCCTTACATTGATGTAGAAAATGCCACCTTCATAGTCCCAAGCAAGGCCCCATCCCCTTTGGATTTTTGTTGATGGAGGAGAAAAAGCCTTCATCAGAATCTTGATCATGACCATAATACATTATTTTAAAGGTCTTGAACTTGCGATATTCAATGTCGGCACATTGATGCTAGTAAGTTCTCAAACTTGAGTTTACATTTTTTATGATTTTTTTCTTTCAAAATGTTCACACAATATTTGGATTTCCAATTTCCTAACCTACACTCTGATACCACGTGTGAGGTGTCCAACCTGTTACCATAACCTTTTGGAAACTTCAGGGTACCTGACAGGTTGTTAGGTCCTAATCTCTTGAGAAAACATAGTCAAGGTTGATTTCCAATGGACGGCCTCTCGTCACCATGAGTTTAAACCATTGAAGAGGGTTCCTAGCCCTATCTTGGAGGGAAATCATGAACTAACACAAGTTTTTTATCCGTCCCTAATTCTCACCTTCCAAAAAAAAAGAAAACCCAAATACTTTTTTTCCCATAGCTTTCAGAGGCACCTATATTTGGGACTTCTTGACTCAGGCACAAATGAGTCCCTAAATTTTCTTCTCCTAACAAGAGTGAGTGGAGAGTTTCTCCACTAATCGAGACCACCCATCCTTGACTGGCAACTTGAGCCAATCCCCACTTCCCCCCCTCGCACTCACACTTTTCTCTTGTTTTCTATTTACTACCACATGATTGCTCATACAAGAAATTCTTTTTCCATCACAAATTTGTTAAGACAGCCATTCAAACATTATCATTAAATTGTCACCAAGATAATCTTTCCTAGAGAAAAACTCAACACACAATATTACTTCATTATATCCCAATACTCCAGAATCATAGAAACTTCTTTTGGTGGATGTTTACTTCATCTATTGTCATTGGTTGTCCATACAACCAATAGTGTACTACACCTTCTCGAGTAACTCTCTGCCGGCATGCCACTAAATATGCTTATTAAAATAAACTAAGTTGTCTCATAGAAATGGATCAACTTTATGCATAGAAATGCATGGCTCATGCATAATGCAAGCTACCTCCCTGTGTGAGCAAAGGGGAGTTCTGGTGAAATCAATATTGGAATAAAATGAAGTAAGGTTGAGAGAGTTCTTCCTAAGGAAACATTTCTTTCCTAGTTCAGATAGTATATCATCCAACAATTCCTTCACTTTAGTTCAACTTAGAAGAAAATAACAAATTAGATGATGCAGTTTCCAATTGACAATGACCCAATGTTTAGGTTTTAAAAAAATCTTCCTAATTACCCATGATGCAATGAATATAAAAAACGTTTTCCTACCTTCTCTTGGCCAATAACATCGCTTCGTGAGATGACTAGCACTTCCTCGATCATAGGGGCCTTTCCCTTTCCTTTTCCATCATTGGTTCCGACCTGATTATCGTTAGATCCACCAAAGCGCTTTCTCTTGGATTTTGTTCTCACTACTAGTAACCAAATTAACTTGGGAATTTGGAAGCTTAAAATGTAAATCACCCAATGGAAGTAAGAGTGATTGATTTGAAGTGTTTTAATACCAACAATTTATGGTTATGACATACATTACTCCAAACATATGTTGTGCTTAATTCGGACATAGTTTTATGATAGCATACATTATAACTCATCCCCTAGACTCATTTTCATGCATTCAAGGATGACCATAACTTAACTTTAGCAAGCTTAATGCATCCCAAGAGCAACACAACCACAACACAACACTTTCTTTGACTGAATACCATCTTGAGGAGTCATAAAGTAGAATTATAATAGGTAGAATTTTTGTTGTCTTCTAGCGAGCTTTAGATATAAAATAATAAGAAAGGGTAGTAGTATGTTGGGAATTCTTGATAAGAGAATAGAATATAGATGTATAAGTAAATTGATGCAATAAATTTTCATTACCGGATTGTGCCTAGGAGTTTTTGATCTCTCAAGGCCTCCTAGAAGCTTCACCAATGAGTAGCCACAACAACAGAGTCTCCATGTCTTCAAGTGTGTACAAAATGCAGGGGAATTTCCCAGAGTTTTGGAGGTCCCTTGTTGCCCAATTCATGCCCATACCTCCCTACTCACCACCTCTTGCTAAACGAGTGTGTGGAGGTGTCACAAGCTCCCCACTTCCCTTTAGAGGTGTCCTTCTATACCACTTTTAGGTGATAGACCTCATGTAGTCTCCATGCTTATAGTTAACCATTCCATAAGAGATGGGTCCATGGCTATGGGCCTCCATGGACATACATGCCCATGCACATGCATACAAATACATACCTTAGACTATGAATTAATTTATTAATATTAGGATAAGAATTAATTGACTAAAGTGAGTTTCACTCATCAAAATTCAATTTTGAAATTTTCTATTAAAAGAAGATGGGAGGCTAAGGTGTCAAATGCATACACCTACTATATTTAGCAGATTTTAGAGCAGCCATCTATTTTTATGAAAATTCAAGATAGCATAGATTTAGATGAGACGGTCGCGTCTAGATGGGTGTAAGCACCTCAAGACTTTCTATTTTTAACATTCAAAGATGATTCCATTCAAGTAGACAATTCTCTTTTTTCCTTTGTGTTGTACATAAACTCTTCACCATCAAGCACTCCATGCTCACTCATGTGCAATCATCTTGGGGCATTCAAGAATAACTTAAGAGCCTCTTTCCATAGTCTTGAAGCATTGTCTATAAGTTCGACAAATCTTGGTTTTGTGCCATGCGTTCATATATATGAGCATCACTTGTGCAAGTCCTCATATGATATAAATGGTCCTCAAAAAGATCCTTACAAAAGAAATTTTAAAATGCACCAAGATAGATTTGCTCACAAAAAACGATAATTACTACAAACAATAGGCGTAACTGTTGTCTTGTTTGTTGGAAATAAGCTTCTTCCAAACAAAGAAACCATTCATCAACTTGCAGTAATCCTCATGCATTGCAAGCTTCTTTAAACATGTCATGTACTTGTCCATCAAAGATCTAAATATCCCCAAGAGACTTACATCCTTTGCACTTATTGAGTAGCATATGTAAATACTATAAATCTTCGACAATGGGAACTATGTTTTACATTCTTCCAATCATGTCACCCTTCTATCATTGAGTCCATGTTTTACCTACTAAATTCTAGAACCACTTTGTTAGGAAGGACATGTACAACAAATTGTTGGCCCCTAGTTATTTTTAATTTGCAACAAACCACTTAGTGAGTGTCGTCTTATTGGTCTCTCTCTCCACTACACTCTGTATAGTCACTCTGCCATTAAAGAAGACTTGATTTTGATGAGGAAAATGAACTTGAAGGCATTGTATGTCAGGTTTCTCTTGATGCAAGTCAAACCCAAATATCTAGCCTCAGATGCTGATACATAGCATATCTTGTAACTTCATCTAAAATCCCTTCACTTTCTTGTAGAATAATAGTATCTTTGTCATGTTCCTTATACACATACTTGTAGAGATATTTCACGGCGAATATAATGGAGAAAGCCTCCAGATTGATATGTGCATTTTACCTTAACGACAAAAATGGATTGTATGGCACAATACATTTATTATTCATTTGCTCATGTATGTTGGGCATCCCTCCCTATCCACAGTAGTTGATGCATTGAAACTTTGAGAATATTTAAACCTGCACTTTACCTCTACCATACATGGAGCATTTTTATTGAAGTTTCCATAGGGGCCATGTACGTTACACCCACGGATAACGTCATACAATTGTGGAAACATCACCTTATCAAGGAGTTGTACACATACCATCTTATCATAATGGGATGTATCTTTTCGTTTATGCTCGTGTGCAAGTATCAATAGAATGTGTACATGAGGAAGGCCTCTCTTTGAAACTAAATCACAAAAATGTGTCCAATCTAACGATTATTGGATGTTTTTCTAGGCAGTAATGCATCCTCTATCTCTTTCCATCTAGGATTTCATGATAATTTTATGAAGATATCACGTTTCCCTCTTTTTCATACAATTTCCATGACATCTTGATACAGTTGGTGCATATAGCAAGGACCACCAACATATGAAGAAGGAAATATAACCCTCCTTCCAACATTAGCACCCAATAACGGTCCTTTATCATCCCGTGTTCCATCTTTTGTTCCAATCATGTCTATCAAACCACCCTGATACCACTCACGGCAAAGATCACTTTGATGATTGTTGCAAAGACCCATAAATCCTTGTAAGGTCTCTGCCAACCTTGGAGAGGGGATTCCCATGTAAAGGAAAAAAACATCAGGCCATTTTGGTCATAAATAGAAAGTTTCTAATTTTGGTAGTTTCTCCATCTCTCATGAGCTAATGATGAATGTAAGATTTTCAAAAACATTTTGTTTATTTTTTTGTCACTTTGTTCAGATAGAGGGAAGCTTACAATCGGGTTTTACAAGCCATTGGTATGAGCAATGGGAGTGTGTTCTTCTTGGATAGGCCTGGTGGAATGTGAAAGATTTATCTTTATAATTCTTTGCTCTCTCGGATATGTGGATATTCTAGAGTTGCTTTGGCATGCGCATCTTTTGGTATTGTAGCACAACTTCTCGACAATGGAAAGACTCCACACTCTACATTTAAGATCCCTATTGATATAACTTCTGAGTCAACATGCAACATTAAAGTAAATAGCAAACTTGTTGAGCTCTTGCAAATGAATTCTTCAATCATATGGGATGAATCTCCCATGACTCATAGACATGCTTTTGAGGCTCTTGATAAGACACTAAGAGATTTCATACAAAGTGACATGTTGTTTGGTGGAAAGGTTTCCCTCCTTGGTGGAGATTTTAGATAGATTTTACCTCTTGTACATAGATGAGGGAGGGTAGACATTGTTGATGCATCTTTGTGCCACTCATACATTTGAATAAGTACATAAATTTTGCATCTAATAGAGAACATGCGAGTGGTCAATTGTTTTAGTAGTGTTATTGAAAAATAATTTGTGCAATGGACACTTGATATTGGAAATGGTGATGTTTGGGATGGGGGTATGCATGATAATGTATCTTTTCCAGCCTCCTACATGTTACTACCGCAAAATAGTTTGCAAGCACTTATTACTTGCATATATGGAGACCGTGCAACACTCTCTTGCCATGCAACTTTTTTCAAGGATAGAGAAATTTTGGCTCCATGCAACAAGGAGGTGGATGCTATAAATAATTTGGCATTGCAAAAATTTCTTGGTACTTAAAAGGAATATGTTAGTGCAGACTTAGTGTGTGAACTAGATTGTGATAGCATCTTATCCTCAAGTGAGTTTGTAATTAGTTTAAATCTTGGGGGAGGTTTTCCACCGCATGTTTTGTAGTTGAAACAAAATGCTCCAGCTATGTTGCTTCACAATTTGGATCAAAGAAGTGGTCTTTGTAATGGGACAATCTTGATTTGTAATCAATTTCATAGCAAAGAGATTGAAGTAGAAATAATTACAAGGTCACATGCAAGAAATGTAGTGTTCATCCCAAGGATTGATTTTCTCATGGGAGTTAGAGAAGTCCTCCCTTTTGAGTTGAAACACTGGCAATTTCCCCTAAGATGTGATTTTGGAATGGCGATCAACAAGGAGAAAGGCCAAACATTGGGAGTGCTTGGATTGTATCTACAAACACCTATTTTCACCCATGGTCAATTGTATGTGGCAATGTCTTCTGTGAGCATTAGGGGAAGTTTGAGGTCTCTTTTTTTCCTTTTAGCATTTAGAGGGAGAGAGAGTCCTCTAGGCCAATGAGGGGTGGGCTTCCGTTACAAAATCTTCTTTTTGGAAATTATATTTGATTTTCTAAAATGAATTTTCTTTGAGCCACAATCTGAGGTAACTTTCAAGTTCATGTTCCTTTTACCTCAAAAAGGTCTCTTTTACCGATCCCAAAGATTTTTTGAATCTTCACATGGTCTTATTTTCCCTCCTTTTCCCACCCCTCTTCATCTCACCTCTCCTTCCCTCCTCTTCCTACTATCCTCTCTTCACCCTCATCAGTAAATACTTGGCAACATTGAAGATAGGAACCAAGTGCTACTCATACCAAGTGAGGCAAGACTTACACAATGAGGAGATAGATTTACCTTCAATTTTTGCATTTCATATATCTAGAAAGAAGGTATGTAGATAATAGTTTCTTTTTTGTTGCAAAAATTATTGTGTGACCTATTCTTACTTTTCCTATTTTTTGATAGGGATTACAGGTCCCAAGGAGGATTAAGAAGAAATTTTTATGCTAAGAAGTGCTAGAAGGAATAGTACATCTTCTTTTGAGCTAAAGCCTATGCAAATTGTATCAAACTAGCATTTTTTACAAATGTTGGTTGTCTCTTCTTGTAGAAGCAGACTGACATTCTGTACATTTCTATATCAATGGTGACAAATGACATTTTGGTTCAGATGTCTTATCTTGTTTAATTTATTATTCAAATGTCTTGTTTTAAGTCTTTTAGTTTTTACTATTCAAATGTATTATCTTGTTTGATGTCAATGTCATCAATATTGTATGCCTTCACAACACTATAAATAGGCCAAATTGGTTTAGGTTTGTCACCCTTTCCCCTCTTTCTCTTTCTGTGAGCAATAGGTCATGAGATATGGGTAAGGATTTTTGGCTCCTCTTCCTTATTTCTTGTGAGCAAGAAGGAGAGGAGAAAAGGGAGAAAATCCCATGAACATCTCTCCTTGAGAGTATGATGTAAATTTTACAATTTTCATTGGATCCATCTCTCGTGTAGCTCCCAATATAGTCTTTCAGCTTCTGCTACAATTGTGTTAGCCCTTGTATTTGTCTTTGCATGTTTTTCATAGTCCATATGTGTTGAAAGAAACATGTCAATGCCCAACCCATAATCCATGCCATCCTCTAACCCTACCCAGAAGGGCCTGGAAAATCTGCCAACCATGGTGTGAGTTCTTTCAAGTAAGTGGAAATGGTGAAAACTAGCTTACGGTCTTCCACCTCTTCCTTATCTTTTTTCTCTTTACAAAACTATATGAGTATGTCATGTTTTCTCTTTACAAAATTCTCTCAAATAAAGTTTACGTAATGTTCTCAAGTAGAGAGTATGTCAAGTAAAATATGTACTGCTTTGCTATTTACAAAATTTTTCTTCACAAAACACTTTTGGGGGTTTTCGAAGTCAAAGGACTCTTTCTTGTGCTAGCTTCCTCTGTTTTCCTTGGGATTTTCCTTGGTGTTTTGGGCTCTTCTTCTTTCTTCTTGCCCTTATTAGTCTCTAACTCTCTCTGTTTCTCTTCCTCCTTGGGCTTTGGTTCTTCAAAGGTCTGCATGTTTTTCTCCTCTTTTGCATGTGTTTGTGTTTTTTGGGAGCTCTTTTTGGGGGCAAGAGGCTTATTTGCCTCCTTTTGAACCTCCTTGGGCTTGTATTCCTTCTTTGGCTTGTCTTCCTTTGGAACCCCCTTGGGCTTCTCTTCCTCTACCTTTGCTCTTTTATGTGGATCCTGCTTGACTTCACTGGTGCCTAGCCTCTTCCTTTGGATTCTTTGGCCCTTTGGGGGCTTGGGTGTTGCTTTGAGTAGTGGTATTTGGGCACTGACCATATATCTAATAAGCATTTCCCTTACCCACCAAACATGGTTGTCGGTGTATCAATTCCTATTGATCTAGCAAAGAGAGATTAGTGTTTTGGCTTACCCTAATATAATTATCTTATCCTATTTATATTGTCAAATGCTTACCCTAATAGTCTTTTTTGGGTTGCAATAGGTATAGTCAACCACTAGCTTTACATTTGTTATCACTCTCCGACCACATGAGAAACCGTCCTCCTACAATGGTGGCTACACAAATAGAAGGGGCAAAATAAATGCACCATTTTAAGCTTAAATTACTTACAACCTAACAGTACTGTACCTTCACATTCAAGATTTGCATGTCATCCATGCATTGCTACAAAATAATTAAAAGTGGGAGCACTGACTAAACTATTGGACAGTTACATTTATAGCCTAGCCATTCCATGGTGGCCATCAAGAGAGTTCAATATGAAACATGTTTTATTAGTTGTCAATTTCTATAAGACTCCAGTGAGAGCTATGGAAAGACCATTGGACATTGTCAAAAGCTTCCAAGATGAAAATTTGAAAATGACATAGGGTTGCAGTAGAACATACCTCTGATGGTAGGGGTAGAGGAGTTTGCAAGTTTCAAAATCTATATTGGATAGCCAGTTCCTTATGTCAAAATCAGTTCTCAAATAGTGAGAGATGGCTGGGTCAACCCTGTCCACTTTCTGTTGGACAACTAACTTGGAGTGTAACGGAATTGGACTAATAGCATTGAAAGTAGCGGAATTAAGATGAGTGTAGTGAGCATTTCTTTAAGAGAATTCATCATGAGCATAAGAAGAGTACTTGATTGGAGATAGCACAACAACCATATTATCTAGTTACATTGGCATGAACAATATTTGTAAAAGAGAGAGAGAATTAGAGAAATTGACAATAGTTGAGGACCGGATTTACTTTGAGCCGGTCCCCCCTCTGAAAGGATTTTGTGTTATAGATTCTCCCATGAAGAGAGGCTTGGTACAATACATGCTTTGTGTTCCTTGAGACCTTGTTGGTGCAATGAGGATGGTAAGCTTCATGCACCAACATTATGCCCGTAATTACATTGCAAAAATATTAGCTTGTCCCCGGCCTCAATCCCAAGACCTCAAACACCTTCAAAGGTGGAGAGAGCTAGCAGGGAGGGAGGGAAGGGAAGAGCAAGAAGAAGTAGCTTATGAGAAAGAAATAGTCTTCTCATTTATCATTAATCTTAGAGCATAGAATAGAATAGCATAGTAATGGAGATGAAGAATATGGAAAGCATTGCTTTGAAGCATGATTCTTGGTTGTATTTGCATTCCATAGCCAAGAGGTGTTGGTGTAGGTTCTCAACTTCCCAAGCTTGGAGAAGGAGACAAGTTCTTGTTCATTACAAAATGAGAGTGTGTGAGAGTGTGTGAGGGAGCGTCTATGCCCAAGAAATCCCACTCCTAGCTTTTGTCGAGCCCTCTTCCTAGCTCATGCTTGAATTTCATTAGCTCTTTCTAAGCCTAGTGAATCACAAGCTGAGGTCTTAACTAGCAATAAGGGTAGCATTTGGACAAGTGTCTTCCTTTCCTCTTTGAGAGAGAGAGGTTTCATAATGATTGAATAATTAATTAATTAAACTTAATTCTTATTGGACCTCTCTCAATGCCATCCGTCCCCCAATAGGCTTTAGGCACACTATGAGGGAAACCTTGCTAGGGGCTTGTTGACATGTGTCCTATATTCCTCTTTTGGAAAGGCTTGCCTTGAGAGTGAGTGTGTGTGTGTGTTTTATCTCTCATGCACCTACCTTTAGGGATTTCCCCCCTCCTTGTAGAGATCATGGTTGACTTGCACACCTTAAGAACCTTGGCCTTCAAGAATGACAAGCACCTCAAGCACCTTAGTCATCAAGCACGACAAGCACCTCAAGCACCTTAGTCAGCTCAAGTGCAACAAGCACCTCAATCACCCTAGTCAGCTCAAGCACCTCAATCACCTTAGTCAGCTCAAGCACCGCAAGCACCTTAGTCAACCCAAGCACGACCAACACCTCAAGCACATGCCTAGCTTACCCTAAGGTCTTATGGACTTTTAACACTAACCTTTAAAGGTCTTTAATGAAGTTATCCCTAAGGTCTTTTTATCTCCATTATGTACACATTGTTCTTTAGTAGACCATCTCCTTTTGAGCCCCTGTCAAGATGTAACCATGTCCTTTTTGGCCTCCTGTTTATTTAGGTCTAACAACACATATCCATGTCCTAGTTCTTGTTTTTCCTTTGAACTTCGCATATTAAATAATCAGTTTAATATGAGAAAATCATTTGGGTAAAGCTAGATACTATATTTTATGACATTACCTCTCCCTTGAAATCATAGTCTTCCTCGACTATGAGGTAGAGAAGATAAAGTCTTAGTATTTGCTTACTCTAGTGTAGCATTGTAAGCATCAACAAGGTTCGTACTATCCTTAAGCTGTATTCCTTGCATTCATCTAGCATCTTCAAAAGGATAATTTTTGAACTTAATAAGATATCATCATATAATCTTACCGTGTCTTAGTACCTTGTCTTCATGTCAAAGGATGGATTTAGGTTGGAGCACCTCTTCTTGATCTTCAATCTTGGGTGGGTCTCAATTATTGGTTCTCTTGGTGGCTCTCCTTTGTAAGGGTTAAGTAGGCTCACATGAAAAGAATTGTGTATGAGCCAATTATTGGTCAACTTTAGTTGATACGCCATCTTGTTGATTGGTTTTAGGATTCAAAATAACTATAGTATCTTTTTGCTAGCTTATCATAATACTTTTGGTGGCCCGTAGGAGTTTTGCCCTCAATCGAGCCTTGGAAAACTTAAGTAGGACTCAATATTTTTCCTTGAAAGTTAAGGCCCTTCTCTGCTTGTTTGCACTAGCTTTTTTCCTTTGTTGAGAGATGGATATGTCCTCCTTAATATTTTGGAAATATTCTTGTAGGTCTCAGCTATACTCATTGACAATGAAGATCTTCCCATATACTTTAAGTAGCAAGGGACTTTTAGGTCTTCCCTCAATGATTTCAAAGGGTAGGTTGAATCCCCTATTTCTCACATAGGGAGGAGCATGGGATTCATATATTACTTTCTAACGAAGGGAGCTAGTAACACATAGCGTATTTCCATGGATAAGATAATTATCATGCAAGGTGAATGGTTCTTCTTTCTTCCCTAAGGAAATGACTGATATTATATCCTTGAAATCAGGGTCAGTAGCATACTCATCTATCATAGAAGATAGATCATTATGAGTTTCTATAGACACTTCATTTACTTTTGATCATCGTGATAGTGCATCGGCCACTTGATTGTGCTTTCCATCAATATGAGCAATTTGAAAATTAATTTTCAAAAGAACATTTTCCCATCTCATTTGTTTTTTGGAAAGATTGGTTTGTGTCATGAAGTACTTTAAACTTTGGTGATTCATTTGTAGGATGAGTGGAGTTCCCAAAAGATAATGCTTCCATGTGTCAAGGGCATGTAGAACATCTAGCAGATCCTTCTCATATATTCTCAACACTCGCTAATTAGAATTGAGTCTTCAGCTCTTGTATGCTATGGCCGCATACTCTTCTTGAAGCAAAATTGCTCCAAAACAACCTCCACAAGCATCACATTGGACCTCAAATGGTTTTGAGAGATCCTGCAGTGTAAATACAGGTTGAGAGGTAAGCTTCTCTTTGATCTTCTCAAAAGAATTTTTCTCTTTGCAGTCCATGAATACTTAATGTTCTTCTTTGTTAGGTCATGTAATGATCCTACTATTTGTGAGAATTTTTCTATGAAGCGTGTATAGTATGCACACATACCAATAAAGCTTTGTAGTTCATGTAGATTCCTTGGATTAGGCCATCCTTTTATTATCTCTAACTTTGTTGGATCCATATGGATACCATCTTTAGAGATAATGTGACCTAAGTATCAAATCTCTTGAAGGAAAAATTCACTCTTTTTTTTATTAATGAAAAGTTTATTCTCCCTCATGCTTGAAAGATTACCTCGAGATGTTTCTTATGCTCCTCAAGAGAATTGGAGTAGATGATGATATCATCAAAGAACACTCCAGTAAACTTGTGATAGGGCCTAAAAAATTTCTCCATTAGGCAGTTGAATGTGGCCAAGGAACATTGGTCGAACCAAAAGGAATGAAAAGATATTCATAAAAACCAGATGTTGTGTGGAGAGCGGTCTTTTCAATATTTCCATTCACTATCCTTATTTGATGATAACCACTTTTAAGGTCAAACCTACTAAAGTAGGTAGATCCCTTTCTCTTATCAAACAGATCTTCTACCCGTAGTATAAGAAATTTGTTCTTGATAGTAATCCTATTTAGTACTCTATAGTCAACACACATACGGTATGTTTCGTCTTTTTTTGCAGTAAAAGGATCGGTGAACAAAAGGGAGAGGAACTAGGCCTCACCATCCCTTTGTCTACTAGTTCATGTACTTGCCTCGTAAATCCATAGGGATATCAATAAAAACATCTTTGATTCTATTTAGAAAATTAAACAACTCTAATTACTCTCGATTCCTAGCACCCTGATTTGGTAAAACATTCAAATCATTTATGGACTCTTTAAAAAAACTCATGTATGTGAAAATTGAGCTTTTCTTTGACTTATCCAAAGCAAGTGAATCTAGAAGAGGTATAGTACGACCCAACTCATTAGCATCTATATACGTGTTCTTTTTCTTGTAGGTGAATTAAATTCTCCTTTTAGGGAACTTCATATTGGCATCCATATGGTTGAACCATGGTGCCCATAGGATAACATCCTCATGTTGGAGAGGGGAAATAAAAATATCCTCTTTATCGACGTAGCTTTGGATATGAAGCCTCAATTTCCCAATGAAGGGAGTAACACAATCTTGTTGTCCCTTGAAAGCTTCATCGACAATCATAGTATCTCCCATGTCAAAAGCTTGTATGCCCAACTTAGTGGCCAACTCCGTTGATATGAAGTTGTGAGTAGCGCTAGGGTCCAGATGGATAAAGGAATCATGCTCCCTCACCTTTCTCCAAGCATAGGAAAGGGATGATGTAACATTTACTGCACTAGTAACTTATGTGTAGCAGAAATTGATAGCATATTGAGAATTTCATTAAGAACAAGTTCCTAATGAGAATAGAGAGAGTACACAATTTGAGAAAGCAACATAGCAATTTACATCTAGCTAGTTTGGCATAGACAATACTTGAAAAGAGAGAGAAATAGAACAATTGACAATAGTTGACGACCGGATTTACATGAAGCCCGTTCCCCCTCCATAAAGGCTTTGTATTATAGCTTCTCCCATCAAAGGAGAATTTTGTACAATACAATTCTTGTCTTCCTTGACAAAACATGTTGGTGCAATGAATATGGAAGCTTCATGCACCAAATTATGCTTGAAAAACACACCTAGTGTCCCTAGCCTCCTTTCGAAGACCCCACACACTTTCAAAAATGGTGAGAACTAGCACGGAATGACAAAGATTGAGAGGAGGAAGATGTATCTTATGAGAAAGAAGTATTCTCCTCACATAATCACTCTTAGAGAATAGATTAACTTAGTAATTAGCATGGTAGAGGAGATGAGTATGCCATTGAAGCTTGGATCTTGGTTGGATGTGCATTCCATAGCCAAGAGTTGTTGGTGTAGGCCTCAACTTCTCAATGCTTGGAGAAGGAGATGGAATTATTCTTGCATACATGAGTTGTGTGTGTGTGTGTGTGTGTAGCATTGTATTAGACAAAAATGCAGTCTTCTCTCTCTTATTGGTCGACCCCTCTTGCCAAAAGTTCTTGTTGGATTCCCATTGGCCCCTGCAGAGCTTAGCCAATCACAAATTAGAAGCATAATTGATATCCTTGTGACATGTGTCCCCCTTTCCCCTTTTATGAGAGCTTTAGGTAATTAAAATAATTTATTGAACTCTCATTGGACCTTTTAGTCTTCTGGCCAGTAGGAATCAAGCAAGCCATTGGGCTGCTTGATTCTCATTGGACCCCTTGGTAGACTGTCTTCTAGGGAGCTTAATTTCTATTGGTACTTTTATCAATAATTTTTAATTATATTAGACTAATTTTACTCTAGCCTAATTCTCATTGGTCCACCTCTATGGCCATCCAATATTATTTGAGGGGAGATTGGGGGCAACTGGGCTAGGAGCCTATCATGTGTCCAGTATTCCCTTTGTGTAAAGGGGGAGCATTGGAGTGTGTGTGTGTGTTTCTCTCTCCTCCCCTACTCTTAGGGATCTCCCCCTCCTTCATAGGGATGTGGGAAGCCTTTTTGGTCTTCGATTCCCATGACCATCCCATATTTCTCAACTTTTGGCCATTGAATTATTTAATTAAATTTTGGAACTTTAGCCTATGGATGTCTTAGTGAAGCTATACTTGAGGTATTTAAAGCTCCATAAATGCATATTTCTGTTTTGTAGACTGTCCCCCTTCGGATCCCTATTTTCCCTCCTTTGGATCCTTGCTGAGATCGATCTGGCAACCTTACCAATTTTCTAGCTTTTACGCCCCTGGTACCTCCCTGTATTAAATGATCAGTTTAACATGAGAAAATCATTTGGGAGAATTAGATATCAATTTTGATTACATTACCTCTCTCTTGAAATCATAGTCGTCCTTGACTATGAGATACAGAAGATAAAGCCTAGTCATTAGTCCGTTTGCTAGCGGGTAGAGGATCCCTATTTTACCCTATGAAAGCATTCTAGAATGGATGACTAGTCCATTTGGTGCTTGAGAGCCTTAGCTACTGCAAGCATGTATGCACATTAGTCCGTGTCAATCTTCCATAGTAGAGTGACAAACTCTACTTGGTGTATGGGAGACGTCGTCTCCACAAACATGATCCTAAGCATGCATAATTATTAACATTTGCACACAATAAAGAAAAAGAGAGTCTTATAAGACAAAAAATTTGTTCCATATCTACATTTGCTTACTCTAGGGAATCATTGTAAGCATTGACAAGATTTAGGTTATCCTTTAATTGTATGCCTTGCATCCATCTAGCATCTTCAAAAGTATAATTTTTAAACTTGATAAGATATCATCGGATAGTCTTACCACCTCCCAATACCTTTTATTGATGTCGGAGAATGGACTTGGGTTGCATCACCTCTTCTTGGTCCTTGATCTCCGGTGGGTCTTCAATGGTTGCTTCTTGAGGTGTCTCTCGTTTGTAAGGCTTTAGTAGGCTCACGTGGAAATCAGGAACTTGATTTGATAGGTCATCTCATTGATTGACCTAAGAATTTGAAAGTGACCATAGTACCTTTTTGCTAACTTAGCATAGTACTTCTGATGTCCCGTAGGATTCTTTCCTATCGTGTGCCTTAATCGAGCCTTGGAAAAATTAAGAAAGACCCATTCATTTTGTCTAAATGCTAGGGATCTTCTGTGCTTACCACCAACAACCTTTTACCTTTGCTGAGAGATGGATATAGCATCCTTAATCTTTCAAAAATATTCTTGCAGGTCTCGGCTATATTCATCTACAGCAAAGAACTTCCCATGTACCTTGAGTAGCAGGGGACTTTTTGATCTTCCCTCCATCACCTCAAAAGGTAATTTTCTTGTGGAAGTATGTACAGTGTTATTGTAAGAATACTCCAATAAAGGTGATTACTTCTCCCATTGGGACTTTTGATCTACTTCTGTGACATAAGGTTCTCGTAGATCGAGAATTTTTAGGTTAGCCATTTCACTTTGGCCATCGGTTTGGGGATGATAGGCTGAAGAGAAGTTTATCCTTCTACGTAAATTCTCAAAGAGACCCTTCCAAAAATCACTAGTCATTCTAGGATCTCTATCTGGCACTATAGACATTGGCAAGCCATCGTACTTGAAGATTTGTGATATAAAGAGGGTTTCCATTTGATGGGCCTTGATAGTCTTTTTGAGAGGTATGAAATCTGCTTGTTTGTTAAACATGTCTAGTATTGTCCATATTCTTGTACTCCCATGGATAAACTTGGGCAATCCAAAGATAAAATCCATGGATATGCTCTCCCATGGTGAATTAGGAATCCATGATAAAATCCATGATATGCTCTCCCATGATAAAATCCATGGATATGCTCTCCCATGGTGGTGAATTAGGAATTGGCAAAGATTGAAGCGATACAGGCTGCTTCCCTCTGTCAAAATTCATCTTTTGGCATACCACACAATCCAGGTTTGCTTTCATGGTAGGCCAATAGAAGTATGTTTCTATCCCTTTTATGGTAGATTGAATCCCTCTATGCCCCGTATAAGGAGGTGCATGAGATTCATACATTACTTTCTCATGTAGTTAGTTAGTAATGTAGAGCCTATTTCCATAGAGAAGATAACCATCTTGTAGGGTAAATGGTTCTTCCTTCTTCCCTAGTGGAAGGACTGAAATGACATCTCTAAAATCGGGATCGATAGCATACTCATCTATCATAGAAGATAGATCATTGTGAGTTGCTATGGATACCGCATTCACTCTCAGCCATCTTGAGAGTGCATCAGCCACTTGATTATGCTTGCCAACAATGTGATCAATAGGAAAATGAAATTGTGAAAGGAAGTTTGCCCACATCATTTGTTTGTCGGAGAGCTTGGTCAGCATCATGAAGTACTTAAGGCTTTGGTGATCCGTTCACAGAATGAAAGGAGTCCCCAATAAATAGTGCTTCCACGAGTCTAGAGCATGTGGATCTGCTAAGAGTTCCTCCTCATATAATATATCCCTAGAGCTTTCTCAATAGGGTCGAGCCTTTGACTTTTGTAGGCTATGGCATGCCCTTCTTGTATCAAAACAGCTCCAAGGCAATCATCACAGATTTCGCATTGGACCTCAAATGGCTTTGACATATCCCGTAGTGTAAGCATAGGTTTAGAGATAAGCTTCTCTTTAAGATTTTCAATAGCATTGTTCTCCTTGGTGGACCATATATACCTAACGTTTTTCTTTGTTAGGTCATGTAACGGTCCCACGATTTGTGAGAACTTTTCTATGAAGCGTCTATAGTATGCACACATACCTATAAATATTCATAGTTCATGCAGATTGCTTGGATTAGGCCATCCTTTTATTACCTCTAATTGATGGATCCACTTGGATGCCATCTTGCGAGCTAATGTGACCTAAATATTGAATCTCTTGTAAGAAAATTCACTTTTCTTTCAATTAATATAAAGTTTATTCTCTCTTAGAACTTGAAATATTACCCAAAGGTGTTTCTTGTGTTCGTCTAATGAATTAGAGTGGATGATTATATCATCAAAGAACACTCTTGTAAAGGTTCGATGAGGCCTGAATAGCTTCTCCATCAAGCCGTTTAATGTAGTTGTTGTTGCATTGGGCAAGACAAAAGGCATGACAATGTACTCGTAAAGACCAAACGTAGTGCGCAATGTGGTCTTTACAATGTCTTGATCAACTATCCTTATCTGATGGTAGCGACTTTTTAGGGCAATCCTACTGAAGTAGATCAACTCCTGTATCTTATCAAATAGGTCTTCTATCCGTAGAACGGGAAACCTATTCTTGATAGTAATCCTATTAAGTGCTCTATAGGTGACACACATACGATATGTGCCATCTTTCTTTTGCATTAATAACACAGGTGAAAAAAATGGAGATGAGCTAGGCCTAATCATGCCTTTCTCAACCAGCTCATGTACTTGCCACATAATCTCCTCTTGTTGAGCTTGAGAAACTCAATAATGAGGTTTAATAGGCGATGGGACTCCTTGAAAAAGTTCAATTGCATAGTCACCAACCTCTCCTTTGGGAGGTAGCTCACAAGGGATGTCGTCTCAATATAAACATCTTGGAACCCCTTAAAGAATTTGAATAACTCTAATTTATTTTGATTGTTTATATTTTCTTCTGCTAAAGCATTAGGTTCATTTTGAGAATCTTTAACAAAAATCATGTACACGGAAATAGAGCTCTTTATTGACTTATTGAAATCTTGCTTATGTACATTGGTTATGGTAGTACCCAACTCCTTAGCTTCTATGTACATATTTTTTGCCTAAACCTAAAGTAGATTTGACTTTCAAAGAATTTAACATTGGCAGCCATGCGATCAAACAATAGTGCCCCTAGGAGTACATCCTCGTGCTTGAGAGGAGATATGAAGAAATCCTTGTTGTCCACGTAGATTTAGACATGGAGCCTCAATTTTCCAGTTAAGGGAGTGATTGAGGCTTCTTGTACCTTGAAAGCACCATCGACAGGTAGGACATCTCCCATCTCATACGCTTGGATGACTAGCTTGGTGGCCAACTCTGTGGATATGAAATTGTGAGTAGAACCACGGTCAAAGAGAATGAAAGCATAATGTTCTCTTAAATTTCCCCAAGCATTGCATAGAGGAGATCCTTTTTGATGAGCATCCATTTCTTGAATTTCGATCAAGGTAGCTCTAGGGAACTCATTACATGCATTCTTGTGGGGGCAAGCACTATTGGCATGCCCTTTCTCCCCGCACTTGAAACAACGGTTATCTTTTTGATAATGCTCTAGCTCTTTAGGAGAGAGTTTATTTTTGCCTTTATAAACTCCCTTATCATTAGCTTTGTTGTTATTGGCATTTCCTTTGGGAGACTTTTGGACGTTTTCCTTCCCATTAGGCTCTATACAGTCCTTTTTCTCTGTGGGCTTAAGATTTCTCTTAGCCCCTTGTTGGAAGCTGATTCTTAAAGCCACCGTGGTATGGTGTATGACGGTAGATATGGTGTGTGGCCATTGGGAGTTAACATACTCTGACTTATCCTCATATAAACCCGCACAAAATTATTGATTTTGCTCTCCAAAATCCATCTTTTGTAGACAATGGCTTTGAGATGTAAATCACAAAACTTGTCCACATATTTGTGAATAGATTCATAGGGAGAGAGCTTCAAGCTTCACCATTCTGTGAGTACTTTGTCTTTGGTATCGATAGCCAAAAACTTCTTCATGATGGACGCTCTTAAAGCTTTCCATGTTTGTGGAGCTTCACTGCTTTTCTCATAGAATAGACCACCATTTCTTGGCGGAATTTTGAAAATGCATAGTTGCATGACATAGCTTTGTGGAGCTTCACTGCTTTTCTCATAGAATAGACCACCATTTCTTGGCGGAATTTTGAAAATGCATAGTTGCATGACATAGCTCTGAGGACTCCGTGAAGCCCTGATCTCCAACGCTGCATTGAATGGTTGTATAAAGTCCAAGATTTTGTTCGTAGGACCAAAGGTTCCATCGTAGAGGTAAGGAAAGAGATATTCTTTCTTAACTCTTTGAACTTTTTGAGCTTCAATGAACTTTTGGAGAAGAGGGTGACCTCTTTCTCACCTTTTTCTTCCCTTGTTCCTTCTTGTCTGCACCATCATTTTATTTAAAAGAGGAAAAGGATGAAGAAGATGGAGAAGAGGGAGACCTCTTTCTCGCCTTTTGGTTCTCTTGTTTTCTCTCTTCCCTCTTTGTATTATGGAGAAGAGGAGTATACAATGGCCTTCTCTATTTAGGGGGTGTTGGAGAACGTTTTTCCCGCTGTCTTCATGGAGCCATCTCCACCAAGGTGGCAAGAGACTCACTTATTTCTCATTCTTTCAGTGGGGACTCTACTATCGAAACCTTGGTTCTCCTCTGGGAGGGAGATGCCTCATCAAGTAGAAAGTTTTTGAGCCCTTCGTATAGATCCTTCTCTTATTTCCTTATCGAAGAGAGTCCACTTTTGGAAGTCTCAATGTGAACTTTCCTAGGTACTCTCTCTTCTTGGTGGGGATTTAGGAGAATACCATGGGTGCACAATTATTGTAGCACTTCACATTGGAGGTATGGATTGCCCACGGCTTATTGAAGCCTAGAAACAAGATAGTTTACAAGCATAGGGGCATTAGTTGCTCTTTCATTAGCAAAATCAAATCTATCAACATTCATTTCAATCTATTTTCCCTTGTCAACCATACTATAAAATTTTAGGTGTAAATTACACTTGTACTTTCGCACTTTAAGCCCTAGTTGCTACTCCTCTTTACTTTCAAAGATAAGCACTCAAGAATCTATACACGTGGCTTGAATATTATTAGTTGTAAGGAATAGAAGAGAGGGTTTAATAGAGCCAAGATAGCACTGGTTCCTATCAAGCTTCTAATAGCTCAATAATGATTAAGCCATAGGCAATCCCCATAGGACTCCATTATTAAGACCATAGCTCACGACAGTATCCCTGTTAACTGCATAAAGCATGTGTGCTTTCAAGGATGAAAAATCCCTATTCTACTTACTCTTTTTCAATTAATAACACCACCCATTTGTAGCAAGCTTGAGACCTCTCTTCTTGAGCACGAAAAGAGAAACCAATAGCTCTCATACCAATGTAACATTTAATGCACTAGTAACTTGTGTGTAGTAGAAATTGATAACATAGTGAGAATTTCATTAAGAACAAGTTCCTAATGAGCATAGAGAGAGAGCTTAATGCGAGAAGCAACATAGAAATTTATATCTAGCTAGTTTGTCATAGACAATACTTGAAAAGAGAGAGAAATAGAACAATTGACAACAATTGATGACCGGATTTACATGGAGCCGGTCCCCCCTCCATAAAGGCTTTGTATTATATCTTCTCCCATCAAAGGAGAATTTTGAACAATACAATTCTTGTGTTCCTTGAAAAAACATGGTACTGCAATGAAGATGGAAGCTTCATGCACCAAATTATGCTTGAAAAACACACCTAGTGTCCCTAGCCTCCTTCCCAAGACCTCACACACCTTCAAAAATGGTGAGAGCTAGCAGGGAATGAGAAAGATTGAGAGGAAGAAGATGTATCTTACAAGAAATAAGTATTCTCCTCACATAATCACTCTTAGAGCATAGTAGAGATTAGTAATTAGCATGGTAGAGGAGATGAGCATGCCATTGAAGCTTGGATCTTGGTTGGATTTGCATTCCATAGCCAAGAGTTGTTGGTGTAGGCCTCAACTTCGAATTGCTTGGATAAGGAGATGGAATTCTTATTGCACACGTGAGCTATGTGTGTGTGTGTGTGTGTGTGTGTAGCACTATGTTAGACAAAAATACAGCCCTCTCTCTCTTCTTCGTCGACCCCTCTTGTCAATTACTCTTTCTGGCTTCCCATTGGCCCCTAAAGAGCTTAGCCAATTGCAAATTAGAAGCATAATTGATAGCCTTGTGACATGTGTCCCCCTTTACCTTTTTGTGAGAGCTTTAGGTAATTAAAATAATCTAATAAACTCTCATTGTACCTTTTAGTCTTCTGGCCAATAGGAATCAAGCAAGTCATTGGGCTGCTTGATTCTCATTGGACCCCTTGGTAGACTTTCTTCTAGGGATCTTAATTCTATTGGCTCTTTTATCAAGCATTTTTATATTTATTAGACTAATTTTACTCTAGCCTAATTCTCATTGGTCCACCTCTATGGCCATCCAATAGGATTTGAGGGGAGATTGGGGGCCATTGGGCTAGGAGCTTGCCATGTGTCTAGTATTCCCTTGGTGTAAAGGGGGAGCTTTGGAGTGTGTGTGTGTGTGTTTATCTCTCCTCCCCTACTCTTAGGGCTTGCCCCCTCCTTCATGAGATTTGGGAATACGTTTTGGTTTTCCCATGAGCATCCCATATTTCTCAACTTTTGGCCTTTGAATTATTTAATTAAATTTTGGAACTTTAGCCTATGGAAGTCTTAATGAAGCTAAACCTTCGTTCTTTAAAGATCCATAATACACATTGCTCGTTTGCACACTGTCCCCCTTTGGATCCCTATTTTCACTCCTTGGATCCGTGCTGAGACCGGTCTAGCAGCCTTACCAATATTCCAGCTTTTACTCCCCTGGTACCTACCCATATTAAATGATCAATTTAACATGAGAAAAGCATTTGGGATAATTAGATATTAGTTTTTATGACAGATGATCCTTTTGCAATGAGTTTCCTCTTTTGGAGCTTCGACCATAGAAGCTATAGGAGTCTCATTGCATGCATTTCTTTTGGGGCAAGAACGATAACCATGTCCTTGCTCCCCACTCTTGAAACATTTATGATCCTTGCAAAAATCCTCTAGCTCTTCAAGACGTACAGAGTTTATTTTTACCTTTATAAACTCGTTTCTCCTTGGTCTTATTGTTGTTGTTGTTGTTTTTTGTTGTTGGAGCTACCTTGGGAAGAGTTTTGTGTATTGTTCTTACCTCTTGATTCATTTTGTTCTTTGTTTTCCATGGGCTAAGCATTATTTTTAACCCCTTGTTGGAAATTGATGCGCAAATCAACCATATTGCGGTGGATGACTTCGGTGATGGTCCTAGGCCTTTGAGAGTTGACATACTCGATCATTTCTTCATGGAGTCCCACACGAAATTGTTTCTTTTTCTTCGCAAAGTCTATCTTTTGGAAGACTATAGCTTTGAGACGTGAATCCCAAAACTTGTCCATATACTTGTGGATAGACTCATTGGGGAATAGCTTCAAGCTTCACCATTCAGTGAGCACTTTATCTTTTGCATTGCTTGCAAGAAATTTCTTCATGATGGAAACTCGTAGAGTTTTCCATGTCTTTGAGCTTGACCATTGCCAAGGAGCTATCCCACCATTGTCGGGAAAAATTTTCAAAGTCCATTGTTGCATGACGTGGCTTAGAGGATTTTGTGAAGCCCTCATCTCCAAAGGCCACATCAAACTATTTGATAAAGGCTAAGACTTTGTTCATAGCACCAAAGGTGCCATCACAGGTGAGAAAAGAGATGCTCTTTCCTCCATCCTTGAACTTCTTAATCTTGTAGGACCTTTTCCAAGAAGCATAGTATTTGCGATGTCCTCCCCTCTTGTTTTCTCTAGGAGAAAAACCACTGCTTTCATTGGAAGAGGAGGAAGATGACGAAGATGGAAAAGAGGGTGACCTCTTTCTCACCTATTTCTTCGTTTGATTCCTCTCTTACCTTTTGGAGTGACGAGGAGATGGACTATAGGGTGATCTTTTCCTCTTGGGAGGAATTGGATATCTTAGAGACCGCCATTTTTGTGGAGCCACATCTTTAGAGGAATTTGGCAATTCACTTCTTTCTCATTCATCGGATTCCTCTTCTTCTCTCATAGGAGAGATTTGCCTTTTGGAAGTCTCTACAAGAGGCTTCATAAGCTCTCTTTCCTCTTGGAGAGGTAGGGAAATCCCATAAGCACGAAGTTGTTGGGTAACTTCAACTTGCAAAGCAGGGCTGCCCATAGCTTGTTGCAACCTAGCAACAAGATAGTTCACAAACAGGGAAGCCATCATTAGTAGCACCTTTATGTGCAAAGTCAAAGTCGTCAATACTCATTCTACTCTCTTCATTATTGTCATCCATGCTAACTAAACTTATGCATATACTACTTTGTGCTTTGGCAGCTGAAAACTTTAGTTTTCTACTCTTATTTACTTTTGAAAATTAACATTGAAGCAACCACACCAGTGGTTTAAAGACTATTGATTGCAAAGAGTAGTGGAGAGGGTCTAACATTGTGCAATTGATTATTGTTCTTGTTGAGCTTGATAATAGATCAATAATGGTTAAGCCAAGGCCAAGTCCCAAAAGAATCCATTATTAATTCTATAGTTCCCAATGCAAAGAAAAAACTTGAAATTTAGACTTATGCCATCATTTTCTAGCAGAACACAGTTTCAGATTCACATGATTGTGTCAAAGACAAAATCACGGGTAGATATCCTTCAGACAACAAACAATTAACATCAAAAAAATCAAGAAAAATGAGAAAGGAAACTCACTCAAAACCTAAACACCAGATGATGAATCATTCATGACATGAGTCGAGCGAAAGAAAAAAATATCAAGAGTTGAAGAAAACTCTAAAGGAGATGTTTACCACTAAAATGGAAACAACCGAGGAAGAGAGTAAAGATGTAATGAGTGTTCCATCCCATTATAAGAAATATACCCTCCATCATAGTGGAACAACCTGTAAGGAAACTAAGAAAACAGGGTGAGTCATATGAAGGACCTAAAAAAGCAAAGAAAATAGATTTAGTTGAACCAAGAGAAGAGCCCAGGGATGTATGCAAGATCATATGTACCCAATTTTGGTAGTTTATGTAGCTTTAGACTACAAAAGGGAAAGCTTTTTATGTAAATGTTTTTACATGACACCCTAGCTATACTCATTTCTAAGAGCTAAGAATTGGTGGCCACATAAAAGGCATAAGTACTAACATATGAAAAAGAATCAATTTCTAAAAAAATTTATAGAAAATAGTACTTACTATGTGTAAGGAATCTCTTGGTTTGACCTGTCATGTCCTATCATAGCATTGTGATCTGAACATAGATTCTTATATAAGTCTCTTATCACTTACTTAATTTTGAAATAAACTTGCATATGCTTAGAGAGAATGTTTGGAATTATTGGAGTTTTTTTTCTCATTTCTTTAAATTATTAATAATTATCTTTGTAAAAAGTATCAACAATTCTTACATCGCTATTTCTTCATAAGATATCTATAGATGCAAGGCTCATTTCTCAAGATCCTACGGTCATTTGATAGATATAGTTATGCAAAATGTGGTGAAACAATAAAAACCATACTTTAATAATAGAATATTGACAGATCTTCCTTGAAAAATTAACATAGAATATCAATAAATAAAATTAAACTCTTCTAAAACTTATAATAAATAAATTACTTATTACTTTTTCCCATGGATTTAATATTTATTTTAGTTTATGAAACAAGGAGCCCATAGAAAAACTATTGTGTGCAACTAGGCTTCATAAGCCTATCTTTTCTCCATTCTACTTATGTGCAACCTTTGGAGTATCCTTAGTGTACATCTTAGGGTCAAAAATTTATCAAATATTTAAAAACTGGCACATTTTCTCATTCTCCAAGGGTATATTATAGCATCTTAATCCTATTTGGCCATGCTAGCATATGAGATGTAGACAAATATGCTGAACACCTTCAGTGTCACACTTTCCACCTAACTACAAAAATTGAGTGCACATCATCTTGCACACACCCCATACCTTCCTATATCGCAAACGACTTGAGTGAAGAAGAAGAAGATCTTTTGCTAAGCTTACTAAAAGAATACGAAGATATCTTTGCTTGGTCTTATAAATATCTCAAGGGTGTTAATCCAAAAATTTGTCAATAGACCATACCTATGAGAGATGAGGCAAAACCAAGTAGACAATGGCCATATACTTATAATGAAACAGTTTCCAAAAAGATCAAAGAAGTGATAGAGAATCTCAAGGAAGACAAATTCATTTATGAAGTTGAACACACAGATTGGGTGTCTTCAATTGTGGTGGTACTTTAAAAAAAGAAAAATTAAGAGTATGTGTCAATCTCAAATGCAACGACCATTAGAGATAACTACCCTCTTCCAATCACCGGGCATGTTTAGTACGAGTTGCAGGAAAAGAATCTTACATCTTTTTAGACGCCTTGTTGGGGTACAATCAACTTTTGGTTGATCCAAGGATCATCATAAAAATGCCTTTGCAACTGAATGGGGTATTTTTGCCTCTGGGTTATGCCTTTTGGGCTAACTAATGCTCCTGCCACCTTTCAAATATTGATGAGCCATGCTTTCAAAGAATATCTTAGAGATTTCTTGGAAGTACATATGGATGATTTATGTGTACATTCATCGATCCAGGCTGATCATTTTGAACATCTTAGAAAGGTATTGAATAAATGTAGACTTTATCGGATTTGTTTAAATCCTGAAAAGTGCACATTTATGGGCAGACAAAGAAACATTCTTGGACATATAGTGTCTAAAAACGACATAGCGATCGATATGGATAAAATTCATGTTATTGTTGAATTGCTGAGACTGACAACAATCAAAGGGGTTAAGGATTTCATGGGACATTATGGATATTATAGATGATTCATTTATATGTATGCTATAATCACCAAACCCATGTATGGCCTGATTACACTCTTTGTATGGACTGATGAGTGTGAGGAATCCCCCGGGGCAGTCACTTTTTAGAACGTGTATGATATCACGTGAGTTAACCGGAGAGGATTATTAAAAGACCAAAATGTATATATATAGAGGGGGGTGGGGGTTTTTTAAATAGGATCACAATGTAAGTATAGTATGTATATTGGGGTATTATTAATTACCTCTTGAATGCACGTGATATAGGGGTCTTTTGATAAGTGACTGCCCCAGGAGGAATCCTTTATGAAGCTTAATCTAGCTCTCACTTCAGCCCCAATATTGAAAGCACCATACTGCAATAATATATTCCATGTACATGCTCCATATCATCCACAAGCGAATGAACAAGCTGAGCAGACAAATAAAATTCTTAGCTCGGTATTGACTAAAGTGGTTAGTTCAGGACAAACTGATTGGGAAATGAATCTACATGATACTCTATAGAATTATGGAATTTTATTCAAGACAACCTTAAATGCTACACCCTTTAATCTTGTTTATGGTCTCGATGCCATACTACCGATGGAATTTCTATTGCCAACACTAAGGGTAGTTAAAGATCTTCAGTGGATCGGACATGAATTTTTAGAGAGACTTGAAGATTTAGAAAAGCTTGATGAACAAAGTCTAACAGCTATAGCTCACATCTATGCACAAAAACGAAAGCAAAAAAAAAATTTGATTCACATCTAGTCACAAAAATCTTCAAAAAAGGGGACCTAGTTTTAGTTTATTCCCTGCAACACATTCCCGAATTCAATAAAAATGGAAATGGACCGTTTGTCATTGAAGTCGATGTATCTCCAAGTGGATCGGTTAAGTTGTCCACTATAGATGGTGAACCAATGGCTAACGAGATTAGTGGATGCCGCTTAAAGAAGTACCATTTGTCACTAACCAATGATTTGCTAGAAAAAATGCATGCAACAAAGCACAAAAAGATTAAACAACAGCACGTTATTGATGAATCTCAAGAGGAATCTCTACTTGGACTACTCAAAAGGAAAGCTACTTTCAAGAATCAACAAACACTTATTCCCATCAGCACTTTGGAACCAAATGAAAGACTATGGGAATCATAGAATGATACAGTATCAATCGATGATTAATGATTGGATGAAATTGACCTTCGCATCATAGTACAACTGAAAAATCATATCACAAATGCATTAGTAGATACCGGCACTCCAATGAATGCAGTAAGTTAGTCCACTTACAAGAAAGCTACGAATCAGCCTTTAGCATCGGGAATATTTTCTATCAAAAAATGCAACAAAAACTCAACACCAGCATTGGGAGTGGTCAACTTGAATGTGATAGTAAATGGATTTTTATGCCCTCATCAATTTATATGCATATCAGATGAACATATGAATGAAACGATGATTCTGGGAATCTCATGGATGCGGACATACAAGGCGGTACCATATTGGAACACCAATCAACTCAAGATATCACTTAAAGGAGGACAACTCTTAGCTCCAATTGCACCGAGCAAAGAGGAATGGAAAAGAGGTCGCCAACAAAAGAAACCAGGGAATAACTAATCTACGTCAACCTCTAGACAATAAAATTCTACAAGCAGCATGCAAGGAGTCGGGAAGATTTGGGTACCAAAAGCACAAATCAAGGACAATCCGTCTCAAATCTCGGTGCCCAAAAACTCATCTACCATAGTGAAGAAAGTTTCACATTCAACAACTCAAAGAAAAACATCTTTCAGAAGAGAAACTAGCACTAAATGGGTTTGGAAACCAAAGGAGCATTTATCTTCTCCACAAATTGTACAACACTAGCAGATGAATCAGTGGACGGTTAAATTTCAAAAAACTCCACCACAACAGTTCATCAACCGAAAATCAAAATACCAATGGAGAGTTAAATATTAGCAAACCGTTGATAGACCTCTTTTGGCGTGTACAAAGTAGCATTTATATGCATGGTCATATGTACAAAAATATGTAAATATATGCATTTGGGAGCTTTGCAAAGTGGTTTCAAATTTGAAAAAGATGCAACGAGTACACATTGTGAATAGGCAGGTTCGCGTGCTAGCAGTCGAACACATGTACATGCCCGAATAGGGTATAGGGGCCTTGGATATGGTTCTAGGTGGCTTATTTTGTCTGTAGAGAATTTTTTTATCTTTCTAGAATGTAAATAATGGAAGCCACAAATATGGGTACTCTCATCCCGCTCAAGAAGTTTGGGACATGTAGTAAGTGTCTATTTATGGTGCCTGATCTACAGTGATGCGTGCACCACCCTAGAAGTGGTCAAAAATAGAATTTGGGGATGTGGAAAAGTGCTTTGGGTATCAAGGATAAAGTGTACAAAATTTGGTTAATTTTGGAGTCCATTCGGGGTTTTTCCCACAAAAAAATGCCCGCCGGGGGTCAAACTGGGTCATAAAAGGTCAAAAAATGACCAGAAACGGTGTGAAAAGGCTTCAATTTTCCACTACAGTGATGCTGCCGTGAGTGCTTGGACTAAAGGAGCATTTTGTAAGCCAAATCTTGGCACTTTCACCTCTCTGTGTGGGGAAGGAAGCAAGGTTCCTACAGGTGGTCTAGTGCAGTCCCATAGCGTTTGTGTCGTGTTTTGGAGTGTGTGGAGGAATGAATGCGAGCTTTCTCTCTTCATTTTTTCACTTGGGAGAGTCTATGGAAGTTCTGAGGTTTCCATGGACATGTGTGTGCGAGTAATTGAGGGAAAAAGGTGCGGCTTTTTGCAAGACTATGTGACCTTGTATCGGTGCCATTAGGGTTGGTGCTACTCCAAAGAGTCCAACAGAGTGGAATTTGGTGAAGGCTTTGCTATGGTTTGAGAGTGGCCTTTTGTGGATGGATTTTTCTTGTATATTTTGGTCACCATCAAGTGTGATTTCAAGTGTTGATCAACTCGACTCATCTTGTAGTGTCTGTGGCAAGGGCTTGTAGGTCGAGGTGTTTGGAGTTTGAATCGAGCTTGTAGGTAGTGTTTTTATTGAGCTCTTGAGTGGTGGTGTGTGTGGGTTTCAATTTAAGCAAATTCTGTGTTGAGTTGTCTGGGTGTGTGAGTGTGCGCACGGCGTCTTTTGCTCCATCACCGTCATTATTGTTATCGATAGCTCAAAAAATCTGTGGGCCAAAGCATCCAGATGGTACAATCAGGCAAAGAGCACATAAATTACAAAATTTTCTATTTAGAAAACATCAACAACAAACCTCAACCACGGAAACCCTTGAGTTAACTACTCAAGACCCAACTTTTGTACCGCATATATACTGATTTGAACTTCATTGACCTTCAAAGCATAATAGATCCAACCATGGCTATGCATAGATACGATTGTTTGACCCATGCACATAGTTGTCCCGGAGTTCTGTATCTAGGAGGGGTGGAAGGAAACTTCATTAATTAAGAAAAATGTTTGAAGAGGGAGGAAAAAGTTGGATGTTTACATGTGGTTTTGCAAAATTCCATAACAATGGCCTTAAAAATCATCAATAGCGTAATTTCAACTAATAAAATATCCCCGATGAGTGTAAGTAGCATATATACTATCAGAAAGTACATCAAAAAATAGCCCTTTTTGCTTATTTTCATTAAATTTTCTTGATATTGGAGCTTAAAAATGGAGAAATCCATCAAAAAGTAAAAAAATAGTATTTTTTAATAGTTGATCTTTCAATTTTCTTTTTTAGTACATTTTATTATTTTCTTTGATTTTTCAGTAAACATGTGAAAAATCAATAATAAATAGCAAACAAGCTAAGATGCAAAAACTGAAGATATGTTGATGATCACGAGGAAAAGACGGACAAGCACAATTGTTTTTGGTCAAAACGACAAACGGAAGAGGGAGACCTAAATTAGACCATCAAAGCCTGTTTTTGTAGATCTTGCAAAATGAGCTAACGAAGTTCGATTGAGGAGACTTTCGAGTCTAACGTAGATTTCATGGCCTATTAGGACTAACATGGGAATCTGGGAAAAAGTAGTTTGGGAAGTCCGAGTGTAGATATCTTAGGTAGCCCAAAATTACCTCATTTTCACTAGTCACTCTCGGAAAAGAGAACTCTCTACCTTCTTCGTGCACGATTTTCGGAGTCTGGAGTCACCCATTCTCAGGCCCATTTAACACGGAACATGAGGTGTAAGTTCTAAACTCATCAAATAACATTTTTATGCAGTCGGGTAGTAGGTCTAGGCCCAAGAAAAACCCTAGAATCCCAATTGTGTACGGATTATTATAACGCAAAAACGACCATAGCAGCCTGTCAGCTCAACCAAATTGGTCAAGACTTGAATTGTAGGATGCTCCTAGATAGTAGGACACTTCTATATCATTATATGACCATTTGGCAAGGATCGAAGGGGTCCCCAAGTAAATAATCTAGGTTTTTATCACATGTCAGAATTGAATTCTTACTCCACGGGAAGCTTATAGACAAGGTCTATACACAATGTACCTAGATGGTTCCAAGAAAACAGTCAAGGAAAGCTCTCTAGCAGCAAGAAATAGCTCAAAGACTACAAAGCATCAATTTTGATATATGGAGTCAAACTGACTCCGAATGTGCCCAAACTAGATGAGCAGCATTAGGACTATGTAGAGGACAAGTCCAATGCTTCAACAGTGACCAAACAACTCTACACACCAAGTGGTAACAAAAACCGATGATTTGAGAGTCGACAAGAGCACAAAGTGATTCCGACATGACCAAATATTACCAAACTCATTTTAGGACATGTTTTAGATGTAATGAAGATGTGTAGGTCATCAAACTGTCTTTTCAAGCAAAAAAATCAAATGTTGTAAATAAGTGTGACTATTTACTTTTTTGCAATATTGGCTTGAAAATCATCATTTTCCTTCACCTATCACTTATACACATCTATCTCATGCCACATGTCAAATATGAGCCCAACATGTCCAATAAATATCAGATTTTGTCCAAAAACGCACTAAAAGCTGTTCAGTCCAAATTTTGAGTTATTTGCCATATTTTTTGATCCAAAACATCCTATATCTCACATAGACGGTCTATAGCATGTCTAGAACCAATTTGCAAGAAAAAATGTTCAATTTGATGAAAATATTAATAATCACGATTATCTACATTTTTGCTAGAATGAACCCAAATTTCATCTTTGACCCTGTTTGGACCAAAGTGTGGAAAGCCCACCTATCAAGTTTGATCACATTTGGATCTCACAAAACCAAAATCCCTTCATATCTATTGTTTCACAGTCTGAAGACTAAAATTGGCACCATTATCACCCTGTAGACTCAAATGAGCTCACATTTCACTTAGAGTATTTAAATCACATGTTCTTCAAGCCTATGTAGTCAAAAGTACGTGAAAAAATATGGCAAAATTCCCCTGTTGTAAATAATCGCAATTATTTACTTTGCTTGCAATTTTTGCCTGAGTTGAATGGTTTTGATCTTTACATGTTTTTATGCATTTATAGCAAAACAGACATCATTTTCTAGCAATTCAGACACATGGGATGTCAGAGTGAAACTTATGGAATTTTCTAACTTTGAAACTATGTTCTCGTAATGTGCAATGCAAGTTGCTGAGAAAGCAAAGAAGAGAAAGACCCAAAAAGAAAAGTTTCAAGAGATGCCACCATATCATTTGTAGCCGAGTTCTGTGAAGACGGCCAAAGTAACCTACCTATCCAAAAACAACTTGAGAACCACAACTCTACAGTCTTCACTAGCATATTCAAAAGTGAATGATGTAGCAGCCAAGCCTACAACAAAATAATCGAACAGGAGGTTAGGACTTCGAGAAGTTTACGATCAAGAGCCATGTGGAGAAGACTTCCAAAGAGCTTACGAGCTAATGTCCACAATTAAAGAGGTTGAATATGCCCAGATCATAGATCAACAAGGACAGAAAATCAAAGTAGTCATCAAGAAAGACATAGTGGCTGAAGCACTAAAGCTGTCTATTGAAGGTATGACAATGAGAGCTAGAGATTGAAAAATAGTTGGAACATTCACAAAAAGTATAGTTGATGCCACCTTCTCCGACCTTATACTAAAGAAAGTAGAGGATCCTGCCTGTCTATATCACCAGCACTTCCACATCCTTGGGCCAAAATCAATTCGATTCTTCCTTCATTGGTCCTTGACTAACAACATCATCATGAATTTTGCTGCCATTTTCCACGACACAACCTTCAAGATGCTAGTATAGGTGATTGCATTTTGAGAGAGACTCTCGACTTCGTATCTGCTTAAGCCATAGCCGTGTTGGGCATTTCCTTCTATCCAAAATCTCCAATAAATAATATTCTTGCTAGGCAGAATATATCAACCAAAGCATTGTTGCATGACGTTCTAAAACTTGGTCGAAGTCAAAAATTCCCATATGGCACACTGACTGAGCCGACCAGACTAGTACGAAACTCGCCCCCGATGAAATTTAATCTAGCAATATCTTGGTAACCGTAACTTTGATCACTGATCTAAAAGGAAGAATGAACTACACAAAGTGATCACTTCACGCCCATGCATTCATTTGATTTTGTCCCCTCAACTGGAGTTGTCCAATCCGGTACGGATCTGCATCAACTTAAACTTCAAACAACCATAACTTCTTCACCGTAGCTCCAATCAACGAGCCGTAAAGACAAGACAGTACAACACTTCAAGCACTACAATTTTAGATCATAATCTCCCATCTATAATCACTTCAAGCATAATCTTTTTCAGCATTATTATGGCATCTATTGTCCCTTTTAAGATGCATCTTGCATACATGAACCATTAAACTTGGTATGTTAACAAACCCTGATCACTGCTCAATAAATGTGTGGGCTTCACAGAAGCTTGAATTTAATTTCTCTGCTCTTTCTTCCATCATGGAAGTGGAGTTGCACGACGTCCACCCCCTCGGAACCTGCACAGCCTCCGGTCTATGCCAATTGCACTTCAATCTGCATCTGCTATAGGTAACGTAAGCTCTTTGCCATCATCACACTCACATAACTGGTAAACATATGAAAAATAAAGTAAGGATTACATTCTATCATCAATGTGCTAGCTTAATCATTAGGTAGCTACCCATCATAAATCTTTGAACCATACCCTGCCAGACTCGAGTGCTCCAGCTAATGATGTACACGGAAGCTTCTAATTTGGGTTGTACTTTTCCTCAAATATTTGTGTAGTTTGGTAGACTTGGACTCTATTCTTGATAGCTTGCATAATTCTCCAAACTGACTTGTACAATAACTTCTTTGAAGTATTCCTAGTTGTCATTGCAGGCTTTGATAACCTTTTGAACTTGCTCCTTCACATTTGAACTCACTAAGTGATCAAAAGATCTAATCATTAACTCTTTTTGTATCCCTCTTAATTTCTTTTCCGACTCATAACACTCTAGGTAACATTCTGGATCATATTTATTGAAGGCTTGTCTCTTGTTGTATACTACATCTAAAGCTACATCCATTTGATTTTTCTTCATTACGGTCTCCATTTCAAGTAGAGATCCTTGAACCAATTGAAGCATATTTAAAAAATTTGGAACTATTAAATTATCATCAAAACCATTTGCACTTAACTCTGCAATCATCTTTGTCATCTGCTCCAAATTCTCCATCTTTACCTCTCAGCCCGGCGGCTCCTTTCACATTGCGTTCACCAAAGATGTCGGGGGATATGTGTTAAAAATGTGAGTCGGGCAGGCACAACGGGGCTCTAGCTATGAGAGGTGTGAGAGAGAACAAGAAAAATAGATGCTTATGGCTTTGGCAATCACTATAGTCTTCAAGTAATCAATTCAAATTTTCAATACAATGTAATCGGTAGCCAAGGTGGGTTGTTAGCAGCACCAAAACTTGTATTAACTACTAAATAGGACTTTAAGCTCCCTTTACAGAGTAACCCGGCCGTTAACGACACTGAAGCTTAATAAAACAACTAATTAATCTTCAGACTGATGAGCGTGATGGAAACTTTTTCCTGTCACTTTACTTGCTTCAAATACCTTCAAGATCGTGAAAATTTCATTTAAGTTTCACTATGTCGATCATCATACTTCAATTATTGCCAACTGTTCTATAACTTCCTGCTTTGTGCGCTTTGCACTGCCTTAATTTCCAACAATAAGTTTCAGTCTTCTGCTTAGACTCCAACTTCGACTTTAGCTATGACTTCTACCCCAACTCCTCCTTGGGCTATAGCTATAGCTCCGCCCTCTCTCTTATTTTTTCTTTCTTTCATACAAACCCTTTCTCTTCCTTGCTTAACCAAGGTCTAGAGCCATAGAGAACGACTTTAGCTTCCTTGCTTTATGCATCTCTAGCTTCAAGCCTTGAGCTTGATCTCCACAATGGAGAGAGAGGATATCCCTTGCTTTGGCTTGAGAGAGAGATAGCAAGCCATTCCTTTGCTTGTTTGAGCTCCCCCCCTTCAAGAGCCTTCAATTCTTCACCTTGAGGTAGAGAGAGAGAGAGAGAGAGAGAGAGAGAGAGAGATATGCTTGCTTCTTGCTTCTCCAAATACCTCCCCTCCTCAACCCCTCTTGTCCTCACTTACCTTCCTCGTGAAATCTTTCATTGCCCTTCTTTTTGGCTCTATTTCCCCTATGTTTTCCTCAGCCCATCAGTCACGGCGTCGTGACTAATGTGGTGTGGGACCTGACATGATGATGTGGTAGGTGAGCAACTCGAGCAGTTTCATTCTTTTCGTGGTTGGTACCAAATGACGGTGCCCTGGCAAGCTGAGTAGTATTGTCTTCATGCACATCATCGTCCCGGCACTAGAGCGCCCAGCGCGAGTTCGTCTATTGCTGCTTGTGTCGCCGCCCGTTGCCCACGCCATGTCATGCCCTTGTTTACACACTAAAAAACATTTTTTAAATTTTCAAATTGGGTGGCCTTTTTTCCTTTACAAAATGGCTGACCATTGAGCTTCAATTGGACGGGCACTAGTGGGCGGCCGATTCCCCTCAAGGACACCCCATTGGGCATACATAAAGGCACCATATTTGTCATATGCATCGGCCCGGCCAATCAATATACTCCATGAGACGTCATTTTGGACAATGACCTCATCAAGATCTTTTTGTGCTTACTGCTGCCCTTGATCACCTCCATGCGTATGCTCTGCACCCCCTCTCTTGCGTACCATCGCTTTCCCCCCCACCCTCTAGTGCGCACTGCCCCACCCTGCCTACTTGCTGCCTCACTTGGCGCCAGTGCGCAATAGACCCAGCGTGCAATGAACCCCACCCTAGCCTACTGACTTGTCGCACCACCTTAGCCCACCGCCCACTCGCTTGTGCTAGTCTTAGCCCGCTGCCCCGCCCAGCTTCGCACTCCCATTTCTTCTGCTTCGCTACCCCCACCCCCTCCCCCTGGATTTTGCTCAGCTGAAGTCGTCAACAATTTGGCATGATCATCCAAGCCCGCCTTCTTGCAGAGGTGGAAAAGATCTTGGATGTTTAGTTCCTCGGACGAGGCTGCTATCAGATTGAGTTTGAGACCTCCGAGATGGCTTCTAAGGTCATCACCATGAGCCCCTTGACCATGTGAGCAGTTCGAGCCCACTTTCGATAGTGGAGACATGGTTTTGACCCTACTTTAGATGTTTTGGTAGAGGAGGTAGACCTTCCCATCTCCGTCTGCTTTCCTGGTTTGCCGAGGGAGTACCTACCACTTTTGTCCGCGATAGGCTTAGCGATTGAGACTGTCCTAGAGACACCTTGCACGGAGCCTCAATAGCTGCCAAGGCAACCGACATTCCCTCAGTTTGCGTTTTGGTTAGGGACACCCACTCTCTTCTGAAGGTCATCCTACTTCCTTGGGTGAGTGGGGGTTGGTTTAGACGAAGCGTGGAGTATTCGAGTCTCCCGAATCAATGCTTCTTTTGTTGATAGATGGGCCATCTTGCGAAGGCCTGTCCACGGAGGAGGCCCCAACCTACACCACATGCCCAACCCTAGCCTTTAAGGGCTGGCCAACAGCAATAGGTAGGTAGAGGCACACAGCACACAGGCAGAGCCACCCTCCAATCCGAGGGCTCCAGTGGAGGAGGGTTGGCAGCACGTTTGTGGTTGAAAACAACAGGGGCCACAATGAAAGCCTAGTACTCATAGTGGTCCTCAGGCACCTTCCTAGCAACAGTGGGTCCCGACGGGGAACTGCTTTGGTCCTCTTTAGTAGGAGGAGGTCCCTGCCCCAGCCTCTGTAAAGAATGAGGATGCAAGAGAGCTACACAAGACAAGCACAAAGCACACAGAGATGGAAAGCTTCTTCTTCTTCTTCACAGAAAAGAGAGTACAAAATGACTAAGTGCTAAAGCTGAAAAGTAGCACATATGTACATGCGGTCACTAAGTGTGAACTCACTAGAAGCGTACTAGGATGGCACTATAAGTGTAGTCCAGCTGTAGAATCACTGGCAGAGATCCTCCGTGTCGGTCACCTAACGCGCCAGTGAGTAAATGCCGTAAGCGGCCAAGACCCGTAGTGGATGCCAGCTCAAGGTGTAGAGCTCGACATCTCAACACTCCCCCTCGAGCTCTGCATGTCGCAGAGTCCAAGCATAGTCCGGAAACGTCGAAGCTTCTCAGCTCCGAGGGCCTTGGTAAAGATATCCGCTATCTGCTCCTCTGTGCTGACGTAGACCAAGTTGATGTCGCCCGCCAACACTCGCTCTCGAACGTAGTGGTAATGGACCTCTATGTGTTTGGTCCTGGCATGGAACACTGGGTTCCTAGCCAACTGCATGCTGCTGAGGTTGTCACAATGGATGAAAATCTGCTGGTCCACCTGCACTCCCAAGTCCTCAAGTAATGTGCGTAGCCAAGCTACCTCGCACGCCGCATCTGCTGCACCTCTGTACTCGGCCTCTGTGCTCGATAAAGCAACCGTAGGCTGCTTTTTGCTGCTCCAAGTAACAGCAGCACTCCCAAAAGAGAACATGAAGCCACTCGTAGATCTCCTATCAACAATGCTACCTGCCCAATCTGCATCTGTATACCCATACAATGCTAATGGTGCATCTGCTGCATAGAACAATGCGTAGTCAAGAGTCCCTTGCACATACCTAAGTGTGCGTCGTACTCCATCCAAATGTGGCTTCCTCGGAAGCTGCATGAACTGACTCTCCAAGCCTACTGTGTAGCTCAAGTCTGGCCTTGTGATAGTCAAGTAGATTAGACTACCCACCATCTTCCTGTACATATTGACATCCTCAACAACATCACCCTTCTCTGCACTCAGCTTTGCATTCACATCCAAGGGAATGGAAATCGGCTTACAATCAGCCATACCATACTTTGACAACATGTCCAAAGCATACTGTCTCTGTGATAGCCATACACCCTCTGGAGTCCTGATCACTTCAATGCCAAGAAAGTAGCGCAACTCGCCTAAATCTTTCATTTCAAACTCCTGTTTGAGAAGACGCTTCACATGGTCAATCTCCATAGCATTGTCACCAACAATAATAAGGTCATCTACATATATGGTAATGACCACAATCCCCACATCACTCTCACGTACATAGAGTGAATGATCAGCATGAGCTCTCCTAAAACCAATACTGACAAGATACTTGGCAATCCTGTCATACCATGCTCTAGAGCGCTGCTTCAAACCATACAAAGCTTTGAGAAGTCTGCATACATAATCTGGGTAACCTGGATCGACATAACCAGGTGGCTGATCCATATACACTTCCTCTTGCAACTCACCATTCAAGAAGGCATTCTTTACATCCATTTGATGCATAATCCATCCTCTAGATGCAGCCACTGCTATGACAGCTCTCACAGTCGTCATCTTTGCCACTGGAGCAAAGGTCTCCTCATAGTCTATGCCATACGTCTGTGCATAACCCTTTGCGACCAGCCTTGCCTTGTGACGCTCAATGTTACCATCAGCCTTATGCTTGGTTTTATACACCCATTTACAGCCAATAGCTTTCTTGCCACTTGGCAATGGCACCAACTCCCATGTGTCATTTGCTTCCAATGCAGCCATCTCTTCATTCATTGCATCATCCCAATGCACATTTCCAACTGCATCCTCAAAACATGTGGGCTCCACATCCTGTATCACCTTAGCCATGTAGGCTTGGTGATGCGCTAGATACCCATCATAAGTCAATTTCTGAACTGGATTTCTGACTCTATTAGATTTGCGCGGTCCTGGGTCACTCCTTTGCCCTCTAGCATCTTCTTGTACTTTCCTTACACCAGGTGTCCTGACAGCCGGAATTCCAAATTCCTCATCAAGACTTTGTTCAGAACCATCTGAATCCATGTCTACATGTGAAAAACCTGATGATGCATCAACCATAAAGGGAGGTTCATCAACCTTTTCCTTTCCTTTTCGTGATACATTCCTTGTACCTGTTGGTGGAGTAACCTGCGTACGTAGTCTACCATTCCATGGTTTCTCAACAGAGCCACGAGAAGAGGACTCTTGTGGTCCACTCAAAACCTGTGACTGTGGCCTCACATTTTGTACAACCACATCATCTTTTACATCAGCCCCAATAGTGCCATGTGCATTACTGTACCAGCTGCTCATCTCATCAAAGACTACATCTCTGCTCACTCGTAATTCTCGTGTAGTAGGATTGTAGCACCTGTACCCCTTTTGTTCAAGGGAATATCCCACAAGAATACATTTCTCTTCTTTAGGATCCAATTTCCTACGCAACTCATCTGGTACATGCACGTAAGCTATGCAGCCAAACACTTTCAAGTGTGCCAAATCAGGCTTTGTACCTGTAAACTTTTCCTCAGGTGTTACATCATGCACCGTAGCTGTAGGTGTCCTGTTCATAATGTACACAGCTGTATTTACAGCTTCAGCCCAGAAATGATGAGGCATGTTCTTCTCATTCATCAATGCACGTGCAACCTCTGCGATGTGCCTGTTTTTCCTTTCTGCGACCCCATTCTGCTGTGGAGTATATCTGCATGTAAACTGCCTGTGTATACCATGCATTCGCAGAAAATCTGAAAAATCATTGGAGAAGTACTCTCCCCCTCCATCTGACCTCAATGTCTTGATTTGCATATCTGTCTCCTTCTCAATCATGACTTTGAAGTCTTGAAAGTGACCAAACACTTCACTTTTGTTACGCATGAAGTAGACCCATACTTTCCTTGTATGGTCATCAATGAAAGAGACATAATACCTGCAACCATGTATACTTGCAGTATCGGTTGGACCCCAAACATCTGTGTGCACCACCTCAAGTGGCCTTTTACATACATTGCGCTCATGTGGAAATGAGCCCTTTGACTGTTTTCCAAACTGACATGCTGCACACACTTTATGCATACCATCCACCTTGAATTTGGGCAAACCTTTTACAATCTGTTTTGATTGCATGCTGCGCAATCTCTGCTCATTGACATGGCCAATGCGTTTGTGCCAAATGTCAACATCAGCCACAACACCTGTGCCCTGTGCAAATAATGCAGCTTTTACCTCAGGCATGTCTACATTCAGCGTAAACATTCTGCCCACACATTTGCCCTCTGTGATCAGCTTAAAGCCATTCTGGAAATCTTCTACATAACAGCCATTTGGATTGAAGCGAACCTGCAAACCCTGCTCAACCATTTGTCCAACAGAAACAAGATTCTTTGTAATGTTTGGGACATGAAGTACATCTGCTAAGTACTTTGATTTCCCACTCTTCGTATTTAGAGGTATGTCCCCTACATGAGCAATGGGGTGAGCTGTGTCATCTCGTGTCTGCACATAGCCTGACACATCTGGTTTGCGCATATCTCTAAAACACTCTCCACGAGACGTCATGTGATTAGAGGCACCTGAATCCACATACCAAACATCATCTTGGGTGGAATTCTCTGCAGTCATTGTATTCATTACATGTTGCATAACAAACATGCGCTCGTTTTTGCTGTCATCTGCATCTCTGCTAGTAGATGCATAGTTGCCCTGTTCTCTCTTTCTACTTGCTTTTCCCTTTGGACAGTCACGTGACATGTGACCTCTTTCACCACAAGTCCAACATTCTCTACTATCTGGAGTATGTTGCTGCCTGCTTGATCCTGCACCACGACCTCTTTGACTCCCCCTGCCTTGAGACTGGTTTCCCTTGCCACCTGTATTGTTTTGATTTGATTGACCTTCCAGAAATTGGCCCCTGCAACCCCTTGGGCCTCGACCACGACCTCTACCTCTACCTCTGTTGGAGTTAGAATAGAAGGCCTGTTCAGAATTATTTCTGCCATGAGAAGAAGATGTGTCAAGGTTCTTCTCCTCAAGAATAAGCATAGAAATCAAATCTTGGAACACGGGGATGTCGTCTCTTGTATTCATGGAAGACCTAAAATGTACATACTCATCTCCTAGACCATCCAAGCATGCACGGACAATGTCATCGTCTTCCATTGAGACTTTAATAGATCCAAGAGCCTCAATGATACTCTTGATCTTCAAGGAATAATCATTGATTGAGAGGTTGTTCCTCTTAACCTGATTTAGCTCCGACTTTAGTTGAAGCTTCCTGGCCTTGGTGTTCACCTCGAACACTCTGCCTAAGTTTCTCCATGCAATGGCGGGGGTTTCAGCATCCTGTAGATATCCCATCATGCCATCTGTGATGCTCATAGACAGCCAATACATCACTTTGCTCTGGCCTTGTTGCCAGTCTCTCAAAGCTTTCCTTTGTTCTGCTGTAGCATTTGCCTCGGGAATCTCTGGTTCCTTTTCATTGTCTCCTTCTACATAGTCCCAATAACCTTTTCCTTTTAGGAAATTTGTTATTCTGAACTTCCATGCAGGGTAGTTATTTTTCTCAAGCTTCTCAGTAACAATCTGACTGAAACCGTCAGACATCTTGAAGCACTAAGACAAAATAGCTGCAATCTGCAAAAACCTGCAAATCTGCTGAACCTGCTATCGTGGTTCCTGGAACGCTTTCTACACTCAACGAGTGTCCACAATCAAGCGTACATACAACCACTGTACTTGTACAGTAAATCTCTGTATACTGCACTTTGGAGACCTGTTCAGAAACTTGTGCGATTGCGAATGAAGGGATTGTGATGCTCTTGCTCTCTTAGCCTCTCTTGCCTGCACCAGGCTCTGATACCATGTAAAGAATGAGGATGCAAGAGAGCTACACAAGACAAGCACAAAGCACACAGAGATGGAAAGCTTCTTCTTCTTCTTCACAGAAAAGAGAGTACAAAATGACTAAGTGCTAAAGCTGAAAAGTAGCACATATGTACATGCGGTCACTAAGTGTGAACTCGCTAAAAGCGTACTAGGCTGGCACTATAAGTGTAGTCCAGCTGTAGAATCACTGGCAGAGATCCTCCGTGTCGGTCACCTAACGCGCCAGTGAGTAAATGCCGTAAGCGGCCAAGACCCGTAGTGGATGCCAGCTCAAGGTGTAGAGCTCGACATCTCAACAGCCTCCACCTTAGCTTCACTCGACAACCCCCCCCCCCCCCTGCCTCCGGCTCCCTCGGCCTCTCCTCCTCACCCCCCTATCCTTGCCGATCCCCTCACCCCTCTTCTCCACCCCCTCCCCCTGCTTGCTCCTTCCCCTCATACTCCAGTCCCACAGTCGACCCAGAGGGTAGGGCCATCCTCGGCTGCTAGGAGATCTCTTGGCAGCACCTTTGCCAGGAGTCGCTTGGCAAGAGAGGGACAGCCTTTCTTGCAATCCCCTCTTCAGGTACAGACATCTCCCTTTGCAGCAGTCCCTCATGGTCTTACGAGCTTTGACATTCAGTACCGATGGGACTTTTTTGCCTACAACTCTACACGCTTTCTTGGTGACTCCTCACTAGACCTTGCGGTATCCTGCTTCAAGGTCCATGTTCTGTTCCTTGCAGCTAGGGGGATAAAGGCCTTGGACTTAGTGGTTGGCTTCTCTATTCCCTTTTGCAATAGGGAACAAACTGAGTGGAATCTCGACTCAATTTGGGAGTGTCTACAAACACAGGCCCTAGATTTCTCTCATCACATGGGATACCTAGGAGTTACAGACATGCTTAAGACTCTTTGGCCATTGGCCAAGTTTGCTGTGACACCTGGAGATGCAGTAGGATATAGACACATTGTGGTTCACTTCTTTGCTGATATGTAGTTCTCATCATGCTATGTACACATTCATGAGGATTCTTGGATGAGGAGGTTGCTTTACACAAGACTCGATCTACTTGGGCTTGGGCCAGGCACTCCTTGCAGTCACGCGTATCAAGAGGACACTCGGATGCGGATTACTCCCCATCCAAGCGAGCCTCAAAGATAGCACGTTTAGCTACCGCGACAGCATCTGTTCTCTCTTGCTTCCCATGAGGATCGTATCATGAAACGTACAAGGATTAGGTGGATCCCAGCTTCAACATCAGAGGGGCCGGCTGTGTCAGGAGATTGAGCGATGCCTTGTGGGAGGAGAGATTGACCTTCTTATGCTACAAGAGCATCATCTAAGTGAGAGCCGCATTAGATGTTGTTGTCAGCTTTTGCATGGACGATATGATACTTTTTGGTCAGCTTCTTTTGGACTTGGAGGCATCCAGGGTGGGGTATGTATGACTATTGTGGATTCTTTGCAACAAGCCATTGTGGGAAGAGGGATTATTGTGACAGGCAGGGCTCAGTGGATCACTATGCATGTTCAAGGTTGTCTTGTGGGCTTGCTGAACATCTATGCGCCCAATGTGGCGAGTGCCCGAGTGAGTTTTGGTCACAGATTGTTGAGTCTCTATCACAGACAGAGCAGTGGTGCATAGGGGGTGATTTCAACATGTTGGAGGACCTCTCTGACAGGAATGGTGGTAGCCATGCTACTGTGCATGGAGTTGAGCTGGCAGCTTGGGAGAGGTTTTGTATGACTCTTGAGGGTTTTAGATGTGTGGTATCATTCTAGCTTTGTGAGGCCCCTAGACAGCTTGGGCTTCTCTCGTTCGGACTGCAGAGTGGGAGGAGTAAATCTATCACGGATAGATCATTACTACATTAGTGACCAGTTCTATGAATTGGGTGGGATGGTTAGCATTATTTCTAGTACTTCTTTCTCGGACGATGCACCAATGATCCTCACAATGACAGAGGTAGCGGAGGTGGAGCATGATGCTTCCCATCCCTAAGAGGTTCTTTCTGGACTCTACACTTAGAGAGCAAATGGAGGCTCTTTGGAAAGAGAGATTAGACATGCAGGATTCTCCTAATGATACAGTGGTGTCAGGACGAGCTTAGCTAGTTGTTTCTTTCTCTAGGAGTCTATGGCTCACCTGGCTGCAACAAGAGAGGAGGAGCAGTATCTCCAACGGGGTGTTGCTTCCTTGTAGAGGATGCTGGAGCAACATCCAGACAGTCCTTGGTTGGAGGAGCAGTTACAGCAGGCTCGCCAGGAGCTTGTTAGCACAGAGGAGCGGTGCCATGAGTTTTCTTTCCATCAACAGGAATCTCAATGGACACTAGTGGGTGATAGAGTGACTGGTGCTTTCTTTGAGGTAGTGGGACCTTGGCATACGCATGCCAAGGTCAGGCAGTTGAGGAGGCCCGATGGGTCACTTTCTTCTGAGCCAGAGGACATGCGTGCAGTTGCTTGTTTGTAGAGCCTCAGCCAAAGCATCAGGATGCATACAGAGAACAGGTGTGGGGACATATGCCTTTTCTTGTGAGACTGAGGAGATGTGTCAGAGGTTGGAACTACCACCTGAGCTTGAGGAGCTGCACACGGATCTTAGTGCACTCCCTTGTGGTAGCTGTCCAGGTGAGGATGGCTTGACTCCCAGTTATCTCTTAGAGTACTAGGACTTGCTTGGCTCAGATCTCTATAGTGCTTTTCAGTACATCTTGCACACAGGAGAGATGCCTGACAACATGAGTGAGAGCCTGATCTACCTCATCCCCAAGGAGGGTGGGTCCTTGGATGAGATTCGAAAGTGGTGCCCCATCACCATCCTCAACTCAGCCTACAAAATTCTTGCCAAGGCTCTAAGTTTGAGGATTCAGCCACTTCTAGAGAGCCTTATACATGGAACTGAGACAGTTTTTGTCAAGGAACATAGTATCCTTGACAACATCTTTACTTTTTGGGAGGATTCTGCCCTAGTGCAGCTTTGTGGTGAGGATCTGGTGATACTTCTTCTTTATTACTTTCTATAGGGAACTCTACGTAGGATGGGCTTCTCAGATGCTTGATGAGAGGGGTGTCAGCTTTGTACAAATGGGCACACAGTCAGGTTATTTTCTCAAGAGGTAGAGGTGATCGTTTCATGCTCACACGTTTGGACAGACAGGGCTGCCCTCTTGCCCCCTTCCACATTTTGTTCTATGATGAGGTAATGAGAAGATTTTTGGTGTTGCAGCAGGTTGGTTTATGGGGCTTAGCACTTCCTATTCGGGGAGATGAGAAACTGGACGTTGAGTTTGCAGACGACTTAGCCTCGTACTTGGATGGCCAGGAGGCCAACCTTCACAGGTGTGAGAAGGCTCTAGAGACCTTCTGTTGTGCATCTGGCACACTAATCACCTAGAGAAATACAGTGGCTTTCTCAATTGGTAGTGCTTCTATGCCCGATTGGATATCACGTGAGGGTTTCAGGTCGACTCCCCTCCTCTTGTCTATCAGGAGGAAGTTGTTAGATTGGAGCTCCGCACAGCTTTCTCTGGCAGGAAGAGTTGTAGTGGCCAACCAGGTGTTTTTGGCTACTATGTGGTACATTACTTCTTATTGGATCTTCTCTAGTTCTTGTATCAGTCAGGTAGAGAGTATGATCTAGAACTTCCTTTGGTCAAGGTGTGACACTCAGATATCCCGGGCTAAAGTGGCTTGACATGTCATCACTCTTCCTTATTCTCATGGAGGGCTTGGGATCATAGACCCAACACAGCAAAGTAGAGCCCTTCTTGTGAAGTTCATCGTCAGAGGATTTCTTCCTGGTGAGGACCCGTGGAAGGAGTTCTTGCTGCAACGGCTTTGTGCTAGGGTGCCTCATGCTGGAGGCCCCTAGCGACCTTCGACCAGATGTATTTTCACAGAGATGCACAAAGTTGTATTGAGCAAGAGACTGGAGGAATGCTTCGCTATGAGTTTGCTCCAACCTTGGGAGCATCTGCGACAAGGCCTGGAGCAGCATCAGCCTACTTGCATGGAAGAACGCTTGAGATAACCCCTTGTTTGGAACCACATGGTTAGCACTCAGAGTGGACACTTGGTTGGTAGTCGGCCTCATGTTTCCTAGGGTCTGATAGCAGAGGGTCCAACACACTCTTTAGGTGACTGGTTATAGGTTTTACGCTTGTCAAAGGAGCTTCAGGGCTTTCAACTACTACAGGGCATGACAGGAGTGCAGAACATGTGTCAAGACATCTTAGAAGCAGTACCAGCTGAGTGGCTGACACCTCTTGAGTCCGCATCACTCAGATGGATGAGAGCCTTCACGTGACTGGAGGTTCTCATCTTAGTTTGGGCTTGCTTAGAGACTGTTCCCTTCCTATTTTTTGAGATACAGGGTGAGGTACTCTTACACGGAGTTGTAGTAGAGGCCCCGTAGGTGGCAGAGTGTTGTTTTTAGAGGATCCGAGTGGTGGGCATATGTGGGAGGAATTGTTTCATTGATCCTGACCCAATAGCTCTTGAGACTGGACACTGGAGACTGTGGGCTTGGGAGAACTGTCCACTGGCACGAGTGCATTGGGATCCTACGAGTGGCTTTGGAGGGACCCTTTCTCCTCTGTAGACCACACAGGTGTCCCTTTCTTTCAGTACACTGTTCGACTGGGATATCACATACTGGCAGCACAAAGAGAGGCGCGCCCTATTGGAGCACCTCATTGGCAGGAGGAGGGTCTCACAGCTGAGTTCTTGGTAGCTTTTTGGGAGAGGTTGTGGTACTCTAGACAGCCGAGGCGAGTCACTTTGTTTAAGTGGCTGGTCACACACAAAGATATAGCAGTAGGGAGATGGCTTCTACATAGTGGTCCCTCGGCCGTATATGCATCTTGTGACCATCTTGTGGAGAGTCAGTGTCACTATCTTTGGGACTGTCCTTTGGGACAACATGTGTGGCTTTGTGTTCTTTAGCTGATGCCTGCTCTTTCCATGGCTCGGTAGTACACTTGGGTGGTAGCTGCTTGGTCCACTCTCACGGGCCCGGCACTTCAGTTTGAGCTATCTTCCACCAATAGGATGATAGTGATATAGGGGGGGAGACCTACAATCAATCTTGCCATAGAGCTTACTCCACAAGAGTGGTGCAGTGAGAGAGAGGAGTGCTGGGAGCTCATTAGTGGCATGACACTGATGGGAGCAAAGCAAACCCCGAACCCCAACGGACTCTAAAACACCGGGGACCGAATGGCGTGCCTCGAGCCTATCATGGTAAAGCAAACAGGGGGCACCACCTAGCGTCAGCGGCTAGGACGCAAACAACACACCACCATAACAAAGTTTTCATCCAAGAGAGATGGATGCTTGGGAGTAATGATGAAGAGGAAAGGGAATGAGATCAAGTGAGAGAGAGAGAGAGAGAGAGGGAGGGAGGGGGTATAGCGGCTTAGTACTTAGGCACCACTAAAGGATGGCGAATCCGCACACCCTTCACACATACACAAGCTCACTCCAAAACACAATACTAGGTGGCGATTCCGCACACCTCACATGGGCAAAATATTGCAAGAAAACATACTCACAAAACCTCAAGCTTTATTTAGAGAATTAGGCGATGAAATGGGGAGCATAGGGTAGGGGAATGAGAAGGGAGAGAGTGATAGAGCACATGGCGGATAGGTGGGAGTTGATGGAGAAGACTCGCACGAGGATTATGGCCATCATCCTTCATTTAGTTGCCCTTCATCTTCCATAGCCAAGGGTGTAGAGGTCATGCTCAAAACAAGCATGGTGATTGCGGTGATGGTGTGGGTGTGTGTGTGTGCACTAGGCACACACAGTGCATAGTGTGTTCTTTGGTGATGTTGTGTCGTGTATTTAGTGTGATGGTGACCCCTCTTTATATAGGGGAGGAGGGGGGAGGAATTCTAGAATTTAGACATGAAGAAATCATTATCTACATAGGCCATGTGACTGTGGGCCCCACTTGTCTGGCTGTGTGTATATGTGTCAAAACAGCAGTCTCATGAGAGAGAGACTAAGAGAGAGAGATGGGTTGATGAAAAAAAGTGAGAGGTGACATGGAGAATAAAGTAATTACAAGAGGGGAGAGAGGGGAGTGTGTTCAGAGGTGAATCTGTGTGCAGATGTGTGTGAACACAAGAAAAATCAGGTAACCACCGGGTGGGGATGGGTCTGTGGGCACCTTTTTCAGTGAAACTGAGTGTGTGTGAGTGTGGGGGAGGTTATTTAGCTACAAGAAAAGAGACATGGTGCCCTTTACAGAGAGGGGGGTGCATTTGGATCATGGGATATGATAGGAGAGAGAAGAGGGGGTGGGGTATACTATTTTGGAAGATAGGGTAAGTTGCATGTGAGTTAGGGTGCATTATTGGTGAGTTATAATGCATTATTGGTGAGAGGTGGGGTAGCTTGAGGGGAGAGAGAAAGGAGAAAGGACAAGGGGAAGAGAGAGGGGGTTGACCTTTTGAGTGGAGGAGAGGAAAAGGGACACCCGGCGGGGCAACAGTGAAGAAAAAGGAGGCAAGGTGGGGATGGGCTACCCCGCAGGCATGAGGTGGCCTATTTTACCTTTCTTATATATTTACATAATCATACTTTATTTTTTTCTTACTTTTTCCAATGCCTTTTATCCCTCCCTCCCTAAGAGGGGTTTTCATGGGGTGGGGACGAGAGAAGAGGAGTATGGGAGCTTGGCTTGTGAAAAGCCCCCATCATTAGCCCTCCCCTTTTGGCTAGAGGCATTCATGTCTCTAGCTCATCTGTTTGATCATTATCGTCGGAGGTGGTGGCTGATGGTGTGTTCTCATCTGGAATGTCAATTGGTGGAGCCTGGTCAAATCGAAGAAAATAAGGTTTAAGTCGCCAACCATTTACCCTGGTTTTATGAAGTTTTCCATCAGCCTCCATAAGCTGGTAGCTTCCATTGGCATACTTTTTCCTGATGATGAAAGGGCCTTTCCATCGGAGTAGGAGTTTCTTATCCTTGCGCGTGTCGAAGCGATTGTCGTAGCGGAGCACCAACATTCCTTTCTTCAATTCTTTTTTCCGGATATGCTCGTTAAAGCTAAGCCGTCTATGCTCTGCTTGTGGTGCATAATAATTTATTGCTTCTTATCTGTCTAGCTGTAGTCTTTCCAAGTTGATGATGTGATCTCTCAAATGCATGTTGGGCTGTTGAAGCTGGCTTGCCATTACTCTGAGACTTTGTAGTTGCACTTCAATGGGCAAGATTGCTTCCTTACCAAATACTAGATGATACGGTGTGAATCCCAAGGATGTACGAAATGAAGTTCTGTAGGCCCATAAAGCTGGTAGTAGATACTTATCCCAGTCTCCAGGATGATTACTTACCTGCTTGGTAATAATTTTAGAAACCATTCCATTTACCTTTTCAACTAGGCCATTACATTGAGGGTAATATGGTGAAGAGTGCCTCCTTGTAATGCCCAGTTTCTGCATTAATTCTCCTACCAAGCCTGCTCTGAAACCTGGCCCTCTATCAGAGATGATCTCTAAAGGTGTGCCAAACCTACAACATATGTGCTCATAGATAAATTTAGCTACCTCTACCGCTATGATTCTAGTGGTGGTTGTAGCCTCTGCCCATCTAGTCATATAGTCGACCCCCATGATAATGTAGAATTTTCCTGAGTTGGCCCTAGGTAATGGCCCAATGGCATCGATACCCCATTTTTCAAATGGGCCATATGAGAGAATAGGTGTCTGTGGTTCAGGCATAAGTGACCTAGTGCCGGCCTTTTGACACAACTTACATGTTTTGCACCAGTGGTGTACATCACGGTTGAGGCTAGGCCATATGAAGCCTGCCTGCAAGATTTTCCTACTTGTTATGTCTAGGGCAAAGTGACCACCACAAACCCCGTCGTGACAGCTAGCATTTGGTCCTTACCCTTACAGTACAAACCGTCATTGATGAGTCGATACCTTGTGGCCTTCCGCGTCAGCCATTGCTTCTCTCCCTTTGTTAAATCTGATGGGCATTCCCCTGTTTCCAAAAAATGCAGATGTCAGGCAAGGCATCACTTCCTTGAAATAGAGGGAGCTTTAGTTTTATTGCTCCAACCACCACTTCCTGTAGTCTTTCACTTGCTAGGGCATCTGCTTCTTGGTTTTGAGCCCTTGGGATATGGTGTATTTGAACTTCTTCAAACTTACCCAACAAGGTTTTTACACCACTTAAGTGAGTCCTTAAACTAGGATTCTTGCATGTCCATGCTCCATTTACTTGCCTTACCAGAAGTAGAGCATCCCCAAATACATTAAGGCGTTATACACCTTGCAAGATGCACCATTGTAGACCCTTGGTTAGTGCTGCATACTCAGCTTCATTGTTAGAATGTGAATCTAACAATTGGCCCAACAAAAATACCTTTGTCCCTTTGTCATCAAAGACCACTATGCCTGCAGCTGCTTTGTCGGACGCTCGCTTGTAGGCTCCATCAAAGTAGAGAGAGTATGCTCCTTCTACCATCGGTGGTACTGGAGGTAATTGGACTTCTCCTTCCTTAGATTGCTTCTCCTTCCTTTCAAAGACTTGGTAGGTCATGAGTCCCCCCAAACTTGCCCTTGTCGTGCTTTCTACCTGTACCGTGTAGTCAAACTCTTGCAGACGAACTAGCCATTTAGTAATTCCAGCAGACACATCCATGTGTTGTACAACATAGGGAAATATTTCATCCGTGGTTAGAATCACAAATTGCTTAGGCAGCAAATATGACCTAAACTTTGTAGTTGCAAATCTAAGAGCTAGGACTAAGTGTTTCACATGGGTGAAACCTTTCTCTCCTGCTGTCATCATTCGACTAGAGAAGTAGATTGGCCTCATGAAAGATGTCGCCGTATCCTTTTGGAGTAGCATAGCCCCCAATGAGTCATCACCAAGACTTGAGGTGACATAGAATTTTTCATCCCACTTAGGTGGTGAGATAGTTGGCAGAGTGGCTAAGACCTCCTTTACCTTGTTGTAGTGATGTTCGCTTTCCTCGTCCCAAGTGAAAGTTGATCTTTGAGTGAGTTGTTGCAGTGGTAGAACAAGTTGTGATAGTAGATGTATAAATCTACTTAAGTACCTCACCTTCTGTAGAAAAGAGACCAGTTGACGTGCGGTCGTTGGTGAAGGTAGGGCTATGAGTGTGGACACCTTACCTGGGTCGGCGTTAATACCTTTTGCTGAAATTTCATGGCCTAGTAGAATGACTTTACTCTCCCCAATGTGGCATTTATCCACATTTAATTGCCCACCTAGGCTCTGCAACCTGGCCAAACCTTCAGTTACCTTTTCTAAATGTGAAATACGGGAGCTATATATACAAAAATCATCAATGAAAACTCTTATGGATGTTCCAAAGAACGGTTGAAAAACATATGTGACATATCTTTGGAATGTGGCAGGTGCATTTGTGAGACCAAATGGCATAACCCTGTATGCAAAACAACCCCATGGCGTGATAAAAGTGGTTTTTAGCTGATCTTCCAAGGCTATGCGTATTTGAAAGTATCCAGAATAACCATCACAGACAGTATAGCATTCAAAACCCACTACTTCATTCTGAGTTTTCTACAGGATAGATGAATCCCGCCTCTAGCAGTTTCCTTACCTCGGCCAAGAGTGCCTTTTCTTGTATGACCCCCAATCGTCGTAGCTTTTGCACAACTGGTTTTACCCCTTCCTCCAGCTTAATATGATGTTCCACCACTGTAATGCCTGTGATTCTTTCATAGTTGTCAATGAACACGTTAGGAAATCCCATCAACATTTGCAAAAAACTATCTTTCTCCTCAAGTGTTAATTCCGTAGACAACATACCCTTCAACCTACTTCCTCCTAGGCCAGGTGATTTTCTCTCTTCTTCATCGGGTTGCCCTTTTGGTGATGGATCACCAGTTGTGCTTACCCTTTGTGGATCCTTCATAATGATACCCATCACATCAATGGAACTGTCACTTTCGTCGGTGGATGTGGTCTCCTCCTCAGAACTGGAAGATTCGCTAGTGGTTTCATCTGCCGATGTTTCCAGATTCATTTGCTTGTGCTTGCCAATCCTCATGTCGTAGTAGATTGTCTCCCCTTTCTTACCGGTCATGCGTAGAAGGCCAGTACCCCAGTCCTGTTTTGCTTTCATGGCCATCAACCATGGCCTTCCCAAAATTAGTGGATAGCCCTCCCCCTTAGTAGGCATTACAAAAATATCTACCTCTACCTCAGTGTTGAAAGCTTTGATTTTCACGTCACTTACCACACCCACACACTTTACTTTTGCGTTGTTTGCCATCTTTGCCTTGCATGGAGAAGGCCTGTCAACCTCGAGCCCTAATCGAAGCATCATAGCTTCGCTCATTACACAGATTTGTGCACCTCCATCAATGTAGGTGTTTCCAACCCTCTTTCCTTTTATGTTTACGTCGACAATTGGAAGGATGTCATCCATCTTGCATCCTAAAATTGCTCCGGCTACCTTTGTTTTGGAGCGTCTTGTACTTACCATTTTAGACCATTGTCGCCTTACTTTAGGTACAAGATGTAGCATCTGTGGCCATGTAATCTTCGGTCCTTGCTCTGCCATATCCAATGTTAGATCATAGGGCTTTGAGCTTTCCCCTAGCTGGAAGTCGGTGATGCCCAATTTCCATCGTGGCCTGGATGGCCTCTTGCTAGTTTCTCCTCTCATGCTTCTCTCATCATCTGATTGTGTAGCCTTCTCCCTCCTAGCTCTTTTCACAGTCATGGCCTCAAGTGGTTCTAAAAAGGTTACCTTCTCCTTACCCTTGTCCCTCTCCTTTGCTCTGGGTGAATCCACTACTACGGTTTTCCTTTCTCTTCTAGCCTTATGATGTTTACAGGGCGATCAGGTGGTGGGGCTGGTGGAAGAGGTGGGATGGATGCTTGTAGTGGTGTCTGGGGTGGACATAGAATTTGTGTTGGTGGGGGTGGTGCTCAGGGTGGGGGTGTTCTTTCTCTAGGGGGTGACAATTGGTTCCTCCTACCTGCTCTATTATAGTTTTGTCGTGGTTTGGGACAGTAGTACATACCGTGACCGTCTTCTCCGCAGTTGTAGCAATGACACTCTCTGTTTTGTCGTCATGCTCTTCCAGGGTCTTGATCTCTTTCTTGACTCCTCCCTTGTTGTATTAAGTGGACAAACAAATTCTGCAGTTGGTCAGTAATATGGGCCAACATATCTTGTTGGTCATCTCTTACCCCAAGAGCCGGTGGTGGTGGTGGAATGGTGGTTGTCGTAGTAGTTGGTCGACGCGATGTTCCTGATTCTGTTGACTCGGTTTCTTTGGCTTTCATTCGTAGCTTCTTGTCTTTAAGGTGAGCAATCTCAACGGCTAACTCGTACGTAGCCGGGAATCTACCTTTCACCTTCTCCTTGAGAAGAGACCATAAGCCATGCATGAACCGATCTTTTTTTAGGAAATCGGGTGCAGCTTCCCCCCTAGCCAGTGACTCAACCCACCGTTCCCACAAATCCACAAATTTGGACTCATAGGTGGTATATTCTAAAAGACCCTACTGCTTCAAGTCTCTCAACTTGTCCCACAACTTTTCTGAAGTGGTACCTCCCCCAAACCGCCTCTTAAAAGCGGTTTTTAAGGGTTCCCAGTCATCCTTGGTTGCTTGTGGAAGTGCATTGTACCATGATCTAGCTTCTAGCTTCATGAGATGCTTAAAGATTCTAACCCGGGATTCATCCGTATCTTTGTTGCTCACTACACATGCTACTTCAAAGTCATCTAGGAAGTCTATTACCAAATCCTCCCCCTTCTTTCCTTTAAATGTTGGAAATGCTACACTTGCCATGATTACTGAGAGAGAGCTAGAAAGACACACTGCTTAACTTGCAAAAGTTTTTTTCTTCTTTACAAGGAGGCGTGTATACCCTCTTATACTAGGACATAGATTAAAACTTCAAACGGTACATTGCCTTGTACCAAAGGTAAGACAAATGGTTGATCTGATGCTAGAACCTCCAAAAACCGCTCCCCACCCGGCATGGTGTCAATGACGTGCTGGTAGTGATCCTTCAAATCCAATATTACCTTGATTGAGCGTACACGTGTTGGTATGTGTGATCTGTCTTGAGGTAGGTTGTACTGATTCATGTGAAGCTTAGAGTTACTTAGTCACTGTCCAAGCTTGTGGGAGAAGGTGGTGTTCTTTCATGAAAGAAACTCAGTAGATCCCTAGTTTCTCTAGTGAGAGTGTGAGCCAATGCTTCCATTATCTGTGCTGCAGCATCAGGTGCGATTTGAAAACTGACTGTGATAATTACTTCGGTGACTTGAGTTACCCGATTCTCAAAGTAGAATAGTGTTGATTCTCTATTGTGTAGAGCTCCTTCCATTTTGTTGTTGTGGGTTGGTTGTAGGTTGCGGACATGGTTTCGACCTTCTCCGTCTTCTTCTTGGCACTTGGTCTATGTATATCCACTAGGTTTGGCGTGTTGGTTGACTCTCCCATTGCAAATCGATTACCGTTACGCCTGACACTCGAGCTTCGATGGAGATGCGGAGTTCGTCTAGTTGTGCTTGGAGCTCTTCTTCTTCTGTCGTCCAATTAGCAAATCCTGCTAGCCATTCATCCATTCACAATAGTTTAAGGGTTTCAGTCTTGTAAACTGAAGGGTTTCATGAAAAGATCCTCAGTGGGGGCACCAAATGACGGGAGCAAAGCGAACCCCGAACCCTGACGGCCTCTAAAACACCGGGGACCGAATGGCGCGCCTCGAGCCTGTCATGGTAAAGCAAATAGGGGGCACCACCTAGCTTCAGCGGCTAGGACGCAAACAACACACCACCATAACAAAGTTTTCATCCAAGAGAGATGGATGCTTGGGAGTAATGATGAAGAGGAAAGGGAATGAGATCAAGTGAGAGAGAGAGAGAGAGAGTGAGGGAGGGGGTATAGCGGCTTAGTACTTAGGCACCACAAAAGGATGGCGATTCCGCACACCCTTCACACATACACAAGCTCACTCCAAAACACAAGACTAGGTGGCGATTCCGCACACCTCACATGGGCAAAATATTGCAAGAAAACATACTCACAAAACCTCAAGCTTTATTTAGAGAATTAGGCGATGAAATGGGGAGCATAGGGTAGGGGAATGAGAAGGGAGAGAGTGGTAGAGCACATGGCGGATAGGTGGGAGTTGATGGCGAAGACTCGCATGAGGATTATGGCCATCATCCTTCATTTAGTTGCCCTTCATCTTCCATAGCCAAGGGTGTAGAGGTCATGCTCAAAACAAGCATGGTGATTGCGGTGATGGTGATGGTGATGGTGTGGGTGTGTGTGTGTGCACTAGGCACACACAGTGCATAGTGTGTTCTTTTGTGATGTTGTGTCGTGTATTTAGTGTGATGGTGACCCCTCTTTATATAGGGGAGGAGGGGGGAGGAATTCTAGAATTTAGAAATGAAGAAATCATTATCTACATAGGCCATGTGACTGTGGGCCCCACTTGTGTGGCTGTGTGTATATGTGCAAGAACAGCAGTCTCATGAGAGAGAGACTAAGAGAGAGAGATGGGTTGATGAAAAAAAGTGTGAGTTGACATGGAGAATAAATTAATTACAAGAGGGGAGAGAGGGAAGTGTGTTCAGAGGTGAATCTGTGTGAAGATGTGTGCGAACACAAGAAAAATCAGGTAACCCCCGGGTGGGGATGGGTTTGTGGGCACCTTTTTCAGTGAAACTGAGTGTGTGTGAGTGTGGGGGAGGTTATTTAGCTACAAGACAAGAGACATTGCGCCCTTTAGAGAGAGGGGGGGGGGGTATTTGGGTCATGGGATATGATAGGAGAGAGAAGAGGGGGTGGGGTATACTATTTTGGAAGATAGGGTAAGTTGCATGTGAGTTAGGGTGCATTATTGGTGAGTTATAATGCATTATTGGTGAGAGGTGGGGTAGTTTGAGGGGAGAGAGAAAGGAGAAAGGACAAGGGGAAGAGAGAGGGGGTTGACCTTTTGAGTGGAGGAGAGAAAAAGGGACACCCGGCGGGGCAACAGTGAAGAAAAAGGAGGCAAGGTGGGGATGGGCTACCCCGTAGGCATGAGGTGGCCTATTTTACCTTTCTTATATATTTACATAATCATACTTTATTTTTTTATTACTTTTTCCAATGCCTTTTATCACTCCCTCCGTAAGAGGGGGTTTTCATGGGGTGGGGACGAGAGAAGATGGGTATGGGAGCTTGGCTTGTGAAAAGCCCCCATCAACACTCTGGCTCATCTGGCGGGTCCAGTTCTTCCGCATCTTTGAGGCTTGCCCTGTAACACCAGTAGAGACTGTTCAAGATCTTTGTCTTGAGTTTATCCATACTCTCAGATGATGGCTTGAGAGACTCTAGGGCAGCTCCGACTGCATGAGGGAGCGCAGAGAGGCTTTCCTTCGACTCTGGCGTCATGGGCCTTTTTTCACCATGGTCAAGGGTGTACTCAAATGGCCTTACCGTCCACCTGTGTGGATTTTCCCCCCTGCCATTTCTTGATTTAGCCTCATTGTACACATGCTTTTTTTTCATTGGGAGAGCCTCCCCGTCATGATTGTTGTAGCCCTCTCTTGTATAGGTGGTTGTAGCCCTATGGGCACTTTCATTAACTAATACAAGGATCTTTTTCTCGAAAAAAAGAAGATCTTTTTGTGCTTTCGTAATGGCACCACATTAGGCATTCACGGATCGAATGGGCGGTCAAAATCAATTGGCTTCTTCCTCCAACAGTCCTTGACTAACAATATCATCGTGAATTTTGCTGCAATTTTCCACGACACAGCCTTCAAGATGCTAGTATAGGTGATTGCATTTTGAGAGAGACCCTCGACTTTGTATCTGCTTAAGCCATAGCCATGTTAGGCATTTCCTTCTATCAAAAATCTCCAATAAGTAATAAATTTGTTAGGTACAACATATCAACGAAAGCATTGTTGCATGACGTTTTGAAACTTGATCGAAGTCCAAAATTCCCAAATGGCACACCGATCAAGTTGACCAGACTGGTACGAAAGTGACCCTCGGTGAAACTTAATCTGGCAATATCTTGGTAGCGTAACTCCGATCACTAATCTAAACGACCGACGCACTCCACAAAGTGAGCACTACAGGCCCATGCATTCATTTCATTTTTTTCCCCTCAACTGCAGTTGCCCAATCCCGCGGTACGGATTTGCATCAACTTAAACTTCAAACTGCCATAACTTCTTCAACGTAGCTCCAATCGATGAGTCATAAAGACAGGTTGGTAGAGAATTTTAAGCACTACAGTTCTAGATCATAATCTCCCATATGTGCTCAATTCAAGTATCCTCTTTTTTAGCATCATTAAGGAATCTTTTGGCCCTTTTAAACCGCATGTGGCATACATTAACAATTAAACTTGGCATGTTAACAAGCCCTGATCACTTCTCAATATATGTGTAGGCTCCAAAGAAGCTTAACTTGAATTTCTCTGCTCTTTTTCTCATCACGGAAGCGGAGCTACAAGACAACGAGAAGCTCATCGCAAGTCCATAGCAGTGAAGAAAGTTCAGACAATAAGGAAAAAAGAGCAAGGAGAGAAGAAATGAAAAGAAAGGTAGTGGTCGCCTATTAGGAATAACCTCAATAGAAAAAGGCAAGATTCGAAAGAGAAAAAGAATCTTATGAACGAAGTCAACAAGCTGCAGGACAAAATCCAAAATCATGGAGTCCAAGGGAACTGAAGGGTCCTAGAACCAAAAACCCTAAGAAGAAGATCCAAGAAGATCCGAATGACCTGCTAGAAAGGATGTATGTGGTAGCAGAAGTTCTGAAGATACAATAGGATTTAGAAGCGCAAAGAAAAGCCAGAGAAGAGTCGACTGCTCAAAAACCTATCAGGAAATAGGATCTATCTTAAGTAGATAATTGTGTAGATTACTTAATGGAGAGAGATAATTTACACACACGAGATATTATACAGTATAGAGGGAGAGAGAGAGAGAGATTACACACAATATACGTGGTTCACCCAATGTGGGCTACATCCATAGGAAAGCAACCACTCAATGGATTAGTACATCAAAACAAGAAGTAGATTACAAAGGGAATATACCCTTTTGGAGATCTTGCCTTGATTCACTCTCACCACATCACATCAACTTCAAAATGCACCATAATGCTTCACAATCTATTTTTGTGTGTAGAAGAGGCCTCCTTTTACAGGCCAAAAGGTTTGCCCTCTATCATGAGAGGCAGTCGTTGATGGAGCAAAAGACGCCATGCGCACACTTACGCACCTTACATCCTCCCCAACGTGAAAAATTATTCTTGAGATATCCTCATCTCAAGAATACATCTGGATAAACTCTATGCCAACTACTTAGGTACATATATCCTTTGGCTAAGGTAAAGACATCCTTTGATAATAGTCTTTAGCTTTATGCGTCTTATTCTGCTGAACTTTGATGAGATCTTGGTGCTTGAATTATTGCTTACTAGGATTAGGCGTTGCAGCATACAGAGGTGCTCTCTCATCAGCTTCGTCACCCACAGTTGGTTGTCTCACTGCTGCATTAGCGAAAGCTCCGCTTCCTTCTCCTATGTTTCTTCTTCCTTGGCCTCCTCTTATGTTTGGTTGACCTTGCCTGTTGACGTTCAGAGGTACATTATTAGCACCGGATGTTTGGAAAATCCTTTTGGGAAATCGGTTTTTTTAATGTCCATACTCCTGGCACTTAAAGAATCTTATATTGGGAAATTCGGTAGCTGCCGTAGTAGCTACTACAGGAGGATGGTTGTATGTAGGATTGATTGGTATGTTACTCCAGTTGTCTGTCCTGGCCCTCTTTGACAAATAGTATTGACTATCTTGGGTAGTCCTCTGAATCTCTTTAGCTAACGGTTTGGCCCTTAGTAACGCATCTTGTAGAGTTGTCAGCCTGAGAGCTTCTAGTCGGTTGTTCAAGGGGTTAATGATTCCTTGGCAGAACCGTGCTACTTACTGTTCCAATGTCATCCTACGAGAATATCTCCGAAGAGTGACAAACTTTGCATAATACTCTTCGACAGATGAAGTCAGCTGCCGAAGTGAAAAGAATTCATTCATCTTCAAGGTTTTATAGGAATGTGGTAAATAACGTCCCATTATTGCAGCTTTGATGTCTTCCCAGGATTGGGAAGATCCCTTAATATCCAAGTCTCTACAATGTTGCTTCCACCGTATCTTGGCATCACCACAAAAGCGGAGCATCGCAAGCATGGTTTGGTTCACGAGTTGGGTTCTTGCAACTTAGAAATAGTCGTCCATTGCTTCCATCCATACTTCTGCATCTCTCTCCACATTTGCCCCCTCACCCTTAAAGAGTGGAGACTCGGCTTGTTTAAGGAGGAGCTTCTTCTCTTGCGCTGCCGAGTAGAGAGCATCAGGCGGTGCCTATCCAATGGTATAAAACTCATTACTATAGCACTCTTCTCAAATGAACCTAGGCTTTTCCATACTCAAGAATAAATTTAACTTTTTGGGCTTAACCAGCCTACTAAATCTGTACAGTTATGACAAAGGATTTAACCATTTCACCATTAGTTTAAATTCCATTGAATACATCCAAAATTTTCTGATAAATAATGTTTAAAACTTTACTTGAGAGCTTTGATCCATACTTATAACTTTATGTGCATCAACAGGCTACCTGCCCGCAGCACTACTCGCACCAACAACTTCTCAAAAAACATCATGTGGAACCCATTAAATCCCAACAAGCTCAATGAGTAAATCTCTTTAACATCACTCAAGAGACAATCCATTAGATAAATCCAATGTCATTATTCAGGGAAACATCATACTCAAGCTTTGAGTACGAGCTATCCTACTATCCCTTATTTTTTTTTAAAAATTCAAACAACATCATTTTTCCAAATCGTAAACCTATACCTCTGATACGATGTGTGAGGTCCCCACCCCACCGTATCAAACGGAGGATCTGATGGTGAACCTGGTGGCCACTAGATCTATAACGGAAGCAAAACAAAGTGGTTCAAGGTTCAACTAGCGGACGATCTCTCATCACAATGTGAGTCGAGTTCGAGCCTACTAGCAATGAGATCTAGCTCCACCTCGCAGGGGTAGCGTACTTAACACTAGGTTGGTAATGGGACACTTTTATGTCCTGGGACACTTTTATGTCCTGTTAAGTGACCATTTTCCTTGAATTATGTCAAGAGTTTCAAAATGGATTTTGAGGTGCTATCTATCTAGAAAGTTGTCTCGTGAGCTGAAAAAAACTCGACATTTTTTTGGAATATCAATTCCATCTTTAACCTTGTCCTTGCAAAACATTTCACAACCTAAACTGTGTGAAAAAACGGGTCCTGTTTTTGGCTTTTTTCAACTTTTTGCAACTATACCACTCTAGAATTCATTTTTGTGAGGTCTATAATGCTAGAGAACTATCTTTAGTAGTCCTCAACATGTCGTGATGCTTCTAGGGAGAAATAAATATTAAAGTTGTAAGTTATGACCAAATTACAAAAATTGTCAAATCCTGTTTTTTAGCCAATTTTAGCTCTTCTATGATTTTTTTGGTGGATTTGTAGGTAGTAACCATATCTAGTCATAAGGATCAAATTTGGCAAGATATTGAATAGTTTCTATGGGATTCTACAACTCATAATGTTGAACCCAGTTTTTTCATGTTTGTTGTATTTAGCACTTCATCTTTGTCCCCAAGATTCCCCTTGGTAAGAGATGTATTATTCTTTTGACATGATCCATGGCTCCTTATGAACATAAAAGACAATCGCGAACTAAGAAAACATGCATATATTATTTGTATTGAGAGTGGCTATAGAAACTTTGATGATAGGTTTGCAGAATGGTAAAAATTCAACTTTTTTGTACCTATTTATTTTGGCAAAACAAAAAATAGTGAGTGAGAAGAAATCATATGATCTGATCACAAACCCATTGAAGCTAACTAGAGAATTTATCTCAAGTCCTACAAAAATCCCTAATCTTATTTTTATGCAACAAAACGTAAAAAATGACTGTTTTGATGAAAATGCACTGGTCCATCAACTTTGGAGGCTTGGTGTGACCAAAAGATGAGAAATTTTATAAGTTTCTTATTTTTTCCATGTGTAGTAGGCCTTGAACTATAACCTCATGAAAGCATTTTACAAAATGAGTGGATCTACTATGGTTTTGGAGGTTTTTTTCAAAAGGCTGAAAGGACACTTTTATGTCCAGTTAGGTTACCAACCTAGTGTTAAACTATCTAGCGATCCTAACACCCACCTTTCAATAGGAGAGAAATCCTGAGTGCCTTTTTTCCCATGTTTCAGAGGCACGTATACTTGAGACTTCGCCGCTCTAGGGGCAATGAGTATTACTAGTATGGATTTAATTACTATGGGGACAGAGAGTTCCCGACAAATCGGGACCACCCTTCTCATAGGCATTGGCAACCTGAGCCAAGCCCCCACTTTCCACCCCCACACGCACACTTCCATGTGTGTCCTAATTACAACGAGAATGATTGTTCAACATAAACATTCCTTGATTAGATTCTGAATCACAATGTTCATTAAGACAACCCTTCAATCAGTATTGCAAAGCGGCACCAATATAGAGTTCTAGTAAAAATTCTACTCAAACTTATTCATTAAAATTCAATGTTGTGGAGGTACAACATCCCCCCTCCAGCGAGAGTTTACTCCTCCTGTTGTCGCCTAGCTGCCTATACAACAAGGTATGTCCACCGCATAGAAAGCACGACATGGACATTCGCACCGCTTAACCAACAGACGTGGGTTCCCACCGCTTAACCAGCAGACATGGGTATCCATCGCTTAACCAGCAGTCGTGGATTAAGGAGCCCTTAACCAGGAACTCTGCCCCCTATGATCAAGAGGGGGTTGGGACTAGCATCAACATTGGAAATAGAAATGAACATGCCGAGCTACATTTTTCCTAGCACCCATTCTTTCCTATTTCAAACAGTATATCCATCAACCATTCTTTCCTACTTCGAATTTAGTATACAATTGAATTCAAATGCGGAGGTTTCCATAGTATTTCTCCAACATGTTTAGGGATATGCTCTTTCCTAGCTAATCGTATGCAATGTTAAATTAAACAACTTGGAGAAAAGAGCTAATGTATGAGAGCATCATAACAATCCAAATGATAGATTAGAATCATTGAACACTCCCCCTTATACGAGAGGGTTAGATTTTCCGCTCAATCACTTTCCTAGTGCAATTAGAAAGATGCAGACTTACAGCATGCATAGGTGAGAGAAAATTCTCTTCTTAGTGGCTTAATGTTGGATTAATTTTGCCTTAATCACATCTTAATGTATGATAAAATTGAATCTATCTTAGTTACACCAATATCGTGTGGTAAAAGAATGAATTTCATCAAATCTACATCATGACCGGCTTGACAATTAATTACTATGCTGCCTAGAGAGAGAAATCTCTTTTAATCATTGATTAAGAGTGATGAATGGCTGCATAATTAGCTATTGGATGATGATTATGTAATGGAATATAGCTAAGGAGAATTAGAGAGCAGCTATTGGGAATTGTAGCTAGGATTATGCATAGTAGACGAGGAATTAAGAGAATGATGAGGAGAATTACAGAAGAGCATAAATTAAATCATGATTACCGTGATTAGGGACTGAAAATCCTCTCGATTTTCTGATCCAATTGAGTTCTCAAGACGAGAATTCGGCAGCACTTCCCTCCTTGCTTCTCCTTCAAAAAGTGTGTGCGCCGGCAGAACCTCCCGAAGGTGTGTGTGTAGGTGTACTGGGTGTGTAGGTGTGTGTGTGTACTGGGTGTGTGTGAGAGCATGTGTGTGTGTGTGTGTGTGTGTGTGTGTGTGTGTGTGTGTGTGTGTGTGTGTGTGCAAACCCTTAAATAGGATCCCTCAAGCTGAAAATTGACCAACCTTGCTAATTTGCATCTAAGTGAGCTCTCACATCATGCATGGCAAGTCTAGTTTCTTGCCTACCAAGTGTCCAGTTGGCTAGTCTAACTGGCTCTCACACCCACTCTCTAGCTTGGAAACTCACCTACAACTCCCACAAGGCAAGACGGCACCCCCTAGCTGCGAAAGCAAGCTCTGAGTGGTATGGGACCTGTTCCCACACAGCCTCGAGCCCTGGTGCCTCCCCGCACAACTTTAGGAAAAATTGGTTTTAGGCTAAAAGGGCCCATACGAGTCGGAATTTAATGCCCTAAATTGCTATACTAAGATCTAACTAAGGCGTAATGGTCCGAGTACCTACCATATTTAGCAGTCCTCAGGGTCCGTAAATGCTTTTTTTTCAAATTTGGGGTACGGGTGTAGTTTTTCGAGACGGTCAAAACTAGACGGGTCGGGTGACCAGCAACGGGTGACCAACAACTTACTATTTTTGGAAATTTTTCACAAAAACTATTTTAATTCACATTTTGAAGCTTTAAAACATTCTAAATATCATGGCACTGACAGAATTCAAAAACTACTAAAAATAGTAACTTTTTCGATTATGTTCATCCCATGGTACAAGGTGCTCTTTTTGGTCGGGATCAGAGACCTTACAAAAATACTTCTACATCTTGCAATGATTCGCTTCCTACATATAAGGCTTCCTTGACCTGTAAAGAAGCTACCAAGGCATCCAACTTGTCCCTAGCCAACTCATCACCTTCTTTATTCTGCTCACGAGGAACATGCTTAAACTCTATCTTCTCAAACTCATGCAAAAGATTCTTGATGCCATAGAACCACTTCTTCAAATTGTCTTTCTTAACATTCCACAAACCAAGCAATTGATTTATGACTAGCAATGCATCCCCTTTTTCAATGACCCTCTTCAATCCAAACTTAACACACTACTTCAACCCAAGGAAAAGTGCGAGATACTCGGCCTCATTGTTACTTTCAGCTTCATCAAGATCGTAAGCTCTAGAAAAGATTACATCGTCTTTTAGGTTCTTAATGACTACCCCACCACTTTCTTTTTTAAGAACTTTCCTGTATGCACCATCAAACATCATTGTATATGCATTTGTAATATCTACTTTCTCTTCATGATCATCCTTGTCAAACCTTGGGTAAGATGGAAGCTCCCCCCCCTTATGTACCACTATGTCTTCCAAGTGAGCTTTAATAGAATGATCCAATTTAAACTCAAACTCATACTCTTGAAGCTCCAAAGTCCACTTTAAGATGCACTTGCTAGGCTTCAAATGTTGTACTACATCTGGCAAAAGATTCAATGTGGTGAGCATATAAAACTTTTGGGGCAACAGATAGGTTTTGAACCTTCTACAAGCAAGAACCAAGGTGAATATCCACTGCTCCATTTCCATGTAGGAGAACTCACTTACATTCTTCATCTTACTCTCAAAATAAACTAGCTTGAAGTTCCTTCCTTGCTTTTGCAAGAGAACCGACCCAAAAGCTACTGACCCCACACTAATAGATACATAGAAAATTGATTGGCAAGTGAAGAGGACTCACTGTTGGTAAAGCACACAATACCTCCATGATACCATCAAAAGCCCGTTGCATGTCTTCGTTCCACTCAAACCCTTGAACTCTTTGACTCAAGTTTTGGAGAGGATACACATACTGACATAGCATCCAAACAAAAAAGTGACAAGTACCTGAGCTTATGCACAAATGATGCCAAATCTTTTGTGTTGTTGGGCAGATCCATAAGCAATAAATCCTTAACTTTTTCTAGTTCAGCTTCTATTCCATTTTGGGAAACCACTATCCTAGCAAATAGACTCTGTCTTGAGAAAATTTACACTTCTTTGGGTTGAGTTGCCCACCCTCTTGTTGAAGCCTTTCAAAACTCAACCTCAACTTCTTCAAATGTGTGACCCTAGATCTATAACACCCAATTTCATTCATGAAAACACAAATGAAATTACCCAAGTAGGGATCAAACACTCTATTCATCCATTCCTGGAAGGTAGCATATGCATTAACCAGCCCAAAAGGCATTCTTTTGTAGGCAAAACAACCCCAAAGAGTAATGAAGGTCGTCCTCAATCCATCTTCAATCCATCTTCAATCACAATCAAGATCAGAAAGTAGCCACAAAATCCATCCATGATTGAGTAACGTTAATGACCTTCAACCTGATTGAGGATTTCATCTAGGAAGGGTAGTGGATAATGATTTCTTTTTGTGGCAGCATTCAAAGGTTTCAAATCACACATATCCTAAATCTTCCGTTCTTCTTGGGCACAATAACAACTGGAGAGACCCATTCGGACTCCTCCACTCGAAAGATAAAATTTGCTTCCAAAAGCTTCGTCACCTCTTCATGAAGTGCATTCTCATGAATGACCCCCAACCTCCTAAGCTTTTGAACGTTTGGATTGGCACCTTCTTTTAGATTGATTCTATGCTCGACTCCTTTAGCTCCTTGCAACTCTGTATATTCAGAGGTGAATAGCTTTGGAAAATCTATGAACATGTCTGCATACTCCTTTTTTTCTTTCTCTGTCAGGTCCTCTCCTAGCATGCTCCTTGTGTTCACTTTCGCAGGCTCTACGACTACTTTCGGACTATCCTTCTCCTCCTTGACCCTCACATTATGCACCAATGCTTCCTTTTCAACACTTATCCCAAACATATCGGGACATAATTGCATCAAGCCTTCCTCTACACTTTCTTCTGATGATGTAGACGAAGCATCAATATCGTATGACGTGGTTTCTGTCAAATCCGTATCTTGCATCTCCACTAGGGGCTATGTATGTCTCTCGTGTGTCTTCATGTTGTAGACTGTGGTCCTTCCTTTCTCTTTGTCGAGGATGGTGGTCAAGCTCGTGCCCCAATCTTGCTTTGCACCAAGGGTTATAAGCCATGGCCTCCCTAAAATGATCGGATAAGCATTATCACCCGCTTGCATCACGTAGCACTCAACCAAGCACTCAATCCCCAAGAATTTTATCTTCACATCTTTAGCTATTCCAAGACACCTTGCCTTTTTGTGGTTGTCCATCCTCATACGGATCGAAGCATTCACTAACATCTTAACGCCTCCTTCCTTCATGATAGCCTCGGTCATGAGACACACGTTGTCGTGCTGTGACATGTACATAGTGGGAACACATGCTACAAGAGTTATCTTGTAACTTTTTAAATACATAATTATATTTCCTATAATGTACATATTCATATGTAAGTATAAAAATAAGCTTTCTATCTCATATTATTATTTATCTCAAGGGTAATGTATTCTTACTTTACCATCAAAAAATACTATGGGAAAAGTGTCAATAGCTCCGCCTCTTTAACTTGGGGCAAAAAGCATTGATTCTTTATTTCTACTATTTCATTATCATCTCACACCCTATCTAGATCCTATATCTAGGGTAAACTCCAATATATATATATTCTATGTATTTTTTATACTTTTCTTATATTTCTTTTTAAATAGCTACTAGGAGAGAATCAAATCCTAGTGGGACACTAGGTGGCATGATTTCAAAGATACACTTATTTTAATGCATTATTGCAAGCATGGTTACAAAACATTGTCAAGGAGAAATGTCATGCTTTCATATGGCATGAGGTGTCCTTGGGAATTAAATGAAAGTCAAGGCTAAGGAGACCACATGAAGACTTTTGCTGCCATAAATGGACCCTATTTTGATGATTTTTGTACACAAGGTTCCAATCCGAATTGGAGAATGATTTTAAAATGAAAATCGTAGCTAATGAGCTGACGTTTCTGCCCATATTTTTATTTTTTTATTTGGAGCTACGGTTAAGGAGATATGATCAAAATACTGGACCCCAGTCTGCCCACATCATGCAGGGACAGCTCATTTCCAACTTTTCCAATTCCTGTTCACACTGGCTCCTCTCTTCTTGTGTAAACCCTTGTGGGTTCCCTTCACCTATAAAAGGGGACCTCTTCTTCCTTGGAAGGAACTCAATCATTCAAGCCATTGATGAGAGGAATTCTTGAGGGAGTGAGTAGTAATGCCTAATTGTACTTAGCCCCATTAACATAAGCCCAAGCCTACACTTTCTCCTAGAGGAAAACTAGCCATTCTTGTACGCCATCCTTGGAGGATCAACTCTAATCAAAGAAGGTGTTGTACTTGGCGTATCAATCAAAGTGGAATTATCCACTCTTCTTCTCTCTCCATCAATAATGGTGCCGAAGGGTTTCAAGTAAGATGTGTTCTACATTGATGTTTTCTTGATTTCTTGTTGTTTTCATTTTCATCTCTAATCCAACATATATATATGTATCTAATCTCATCTCCTTAACCAAACCTATCTCTCTCATTCATTCATCCTCTCTAGGTTCTCTTTGCTACAGGTACATCTCTCCCCGCAGTATCCTTATTGCCTACGGGCAAGAATAGGGCTTGGGAGGGAAACTTCTCATCTCTTCACTTCTCTCATATCTACATTTCTCACATACTATCCTAGATGAATAACCCACATGATGATCATTTCTATCGCTTTCACTCTGTACGATCTATTAGAATTAACGTATGGATTAGCCGTAAAATACACTTTCAACAACGTATAGTGTTTCTCTTCGGCCCTGAAAGGCTCAATGAAATACTTCTATCATCGGATCCCATCATAATACCTCTCATAGACTATAACTTTTCTTTTGACGTAAGCGTAGTTATCTTGCTATGAACCAAGAGGATTTGTACACACAATTAATCCCAATCACTAGACAAAATATATATATTATGGCAAGCACAAAACTACAATTTCAAAGAACAATTCGTAACCTATTTGGTCAGCCAAGATTGAATGCCATTAACTCATCCATTAACCCTTTCATATTACCCATGATACGCTATGACCATAGCCTTGATGTTTTCATCTTCGTATTGTTTTGACATTCTCTTTTGGGTTCTTCCTTTGTGTGTGTGAATGCAAGAGAGAAAGAGTGAGTCTTCTTTGGTTGAACTTCTTTCCAAACCCTAGTCTTCATGGCATCTATGGTTTAACTCCTTCATATAGTTTTTGTTGAGTTCTCTCACAAACTCTCACAGCCATAAGCCCGGTGCTTTCCTGGCAAGACCGTAAATTTCTCGATATTTTTTTGGTGAACCCGACGCAAATCTGCTAGGGTGAGAGTTTGTGGGTAACCATGGGTGATCATGTTGAGCAACAGGGTATGCATTTTGACCCAGCAACAATGCAAATGTTTCAAGCATTTGCAATGTTCATGCAACAACAACATGCTACTGAAATAAGGGAGATTTCAGCAACGAAGGCCATACAAGCGGTTGTCAACAGAATGGATCAGTTCAATGGCAAAGATGTAACCAAGTACTTACGCGAGTATGTGAAGGAGATGGAGCTCCATCGCGTGTCAGAAGGTGAGATGATTCAAAGCTTTGAGCTAGTTGTTGCTCCAGAAATTAGGGAGCATGTTAGGGAAATTAAAGATGGGCATGGGAGAAATTGGGAAGAACTCAAAGTAGCTTTAAAGGAGGAATATTTCATGGAGGACTCTGAGAGAGTGACCAAAAGGACATTCTTAGAATGGGTAGTCAAGCCAAAGCAAGGACTATCAATAACATAGCTACTTAGGGAATTTGAGCGGCGCTATGCACAACTCACTAGGACAGAAAGGGCCACACTAGATGCAGAGAAGACAGATCTTTTCTTACAAGCTGCAGGTAAAGAGTTTCAAGAAAATTTGGAGCTTCTTCTTGAAGATAAAGATGCTGAGCAAGGACTAAAGACCGACTGGAATGAGGTTGAAGGTGCTGTCTCACTGCTTGCCAAACGACAAAGAAGAAGGGACAAGATGGTAGTAAACACTACAAGTCCTTCCACCTCAACTTCTGACAAAATGGTAAAGCCTACTTTTATCGCTCCTAAGTTTGATGAGTCCATGCTAGATGAGCTTGTGAAGGGAATGCATGACTTGAAGGTGAAGTTTGCAAAGCTTGAAGAAAAAGGCCAACCATCAGGGCCACTTCCTAGGCAAAGACAACAACCCAAAGAAGGTTTTGTTAATAGATGTATTTGGTGTGATAGTACAAACCATGTAAGAAGGGATTGTGATGATTTTAGTGATGCTTTGTCAAAAGATGTTGTCTTTTTTAAGGATGGTAAAATCCACTTAAGAGATACAGGTCTACCCTTGAGAACTATCTTTGGGAAGGGGGGAATGCAAACCTTAGTTGAAGATATGGCAACCAAGCATGCCACCTCTTCAGTTGAGGCAGCTACTTATGGAGTCAAAATTGAACATTTTTGGGATGAAGAAGTGAGTGACCATCATGGTCAAATTTGGCCAAATGTCATGCAATTAGCTAAAAAGGGAAAGCTTACAAAAGAGATTCTACATGAAGCAGGTGATTGCATACGTCTAGAAACAGGATGGAATGATCCAGTGGACTCATTGTCAGTGCATGCCTACATTACAAAATGCCAACAAAATGAGGCAATTGTAGAAGAGAAGTGCAGACGTGAGAATGCTGATGAAGGACCATCAAAAAGAGCTTCTAGAAGTGGGGGAAGAAGCGACTCAATGCCTTCTCAAACACCCTCAACACAAGGAGCATCCCCCCATGAAGTACTCATGGAGGAGTCTACAACAGGAAAGAAGAAAGAGCCAATGAAAGGTAAGACAAAAGGCCCAACTTATAAACTACAATCTGATATTGAGGTTGCTACAGATTTAAAGAAAGTCTTGGAGGAAAGGATCTTGAATAGCAAGATTGAGTTTACTCTGGGAGAAGTTCTTGGCATTGCAAAGCGTGAATTCCATGAGGAGATCATTGACATCATCAAGAGAAAGAGGCAAACCCTTGCTGAAGTTTCTCATCCACAAGTTGAAGGGGAAACCTCAAAGACACAAGGGATGCAAATGCAAAATAAGGAGAATGATGGAGCTGTGGTAGGATGCTACCAATCTAGTGGGAGAGTGAAGCAAGTGTATTTCTCAAATGATGATGAAGAAGTTGAAGATATTCCTAGGAGTTACTATTCACGAAGTCATTGGGCAAGGGCTACTACAGAAACTTTGGTCAAGGTAGGTGATCTTGAAGAGCCATTTGTTGCCTTGATTGACCATGGTTCAGAAATAAACATAATGTCAAAGAGTCTCTACAACAAGTGCAAATGGCCGATGGACACAGATCATGGCTGGATGGTAAAAGTGGCAAACAATTCATCCGGTGAATTGTATGCAGCATGTCTAGGTGTGAAGGTAACAATAGGTGATGTAAAGATTGACCAAAACTTCTTTGTATAGGATACATCTTCATATCATCTCATCCTTGGACAACCCTACATTGTGGGAGTTCGAATGGAAACAAAGGTAATGGACGATGGTTCAGCATATGCTAGAATACATAGCAAAGATGGTAAACGAGCTGTCCAATTTCTCACAGTCTGTGTAAACCATGAAAGAAATCGTGACAACCTCAGGGAACATCCTCTACCAAAGGTAAGCAAAGAGTTTCATGATCATAGAGAAATGATGGGTTTTGGCCAAGTACCATTGTAAAGCAGGATTGCAGTGGTACAGAAAGAAAAAGGGTCTCGCTTGATCCAAAAATAGGTGAAACTTTCTTGATGAGCTCCTTGGTAACAAGGAATGGATCAGTATGTTTTACAAAACTTGAAGATTTGAAGAGATATGAGAGGCAATATGTGCATAATGTACAAATAGGCATGAAAAAGAGTGGGCTGCTAAAGCCTACTGAAAATGTTTTGGGTTTGTGTGAACAAGTTTCTTTTGTAGATACTATGGGTGAGCTTGATGCTATAATGAGGTCTAGTTTGCATCTTGAAAATGAAGTTGTGGAAGTTTGCTCTATGGAAATGTATCAAGTAATAGAAGCCTTTAAATAAAGACAAACAGTTGGCCCAGAAGTCCATGTTGAAACTAAATACAAGAGTGTAGCAAAGAAGGTGAAACCAGTAGCTTCACCCTTACCACCCAACAACAGGGAAAAGATTGAACAGGCTTCTTTACAACCATGTTTGTGGAATCCTAAAAAGATCGGGCATACCTTCACAAAGGAGTCTTTTCAAGAGTTGCAGATTGGTTGCGAGGAGTTTCTAACACAGGAGGAGACAAAGTGCTTCAAAGAAATGCTTTCAAAGCATGGTAAGGCTTTTGCATTTGAGCCACATGAGATAGGATGTGTTGATCCTTATATTGTAGCTCCTATGGTAATTTTCACAATACCTCATGTGCCTTGGAATCTGCGGCCTATTCCGGTTCCAAAGGCTCATTTGCCAAAGTTAGTAGAGCTACTGAATGAGAAAATCAAAATGGGAATCTTGGAGCCTTCTTGTGCTCCATACTCAAATAGGTGGTTCACAGTTCCAAAGAAGAATGGTTCTCTACGCTTCATCCAAGATATGCAACCAGTGAACAAGGTGACAATTAGAAATGTAGGTACAGGTCCAATTGTGGATGAATTTGCAGAGGCGTTTGCAGGGAGGGCAATCTACTCAATGGGGGATCTCTACTCAGGGTATGATCAATTTCAGCTTGCAATCGAAAGTAGAGACTTGACAACCATGAGGACACCTTTGGGTTTGGTAAGGATGTGTACCTTGCCACAGGGAGCAACCAACTCGGTTGCACATATGATGAATGGGATGAATAAGGTGTTACGTGACTTTATTCCTCAAATCACAATGCCTTTCATTGATGATTTGCCTATCAAAGGATGTGAAGAAAGTGACAAAGATGAAGCTTTGGATCTCAAGGGATGTCGCAGGTTTGTGGTAAATCACATAAATGATTGTGATAAAATTTTGTCTACGTTGGAAGAAGTGAATCTTACATTGTCAGGGAAAAAGTCTATGTTTGGTGTCAATGAAGTGCTCATTGTGGGGCACATGTGCGGGCCATATGGTAGGAAACCTTGTCCATCAAAGGTAGATGCCATCCAAAGAATGAAAGAAACATGCCCTAGCATCACTGAGGTTAGAAGGTTCCTGGGAGCATGTGTCTTCTATGTTATTTGGATTCCACATTATGCACATGTAGCTGATCCTCTTTATCAACTGCTTAGAAAGAATCAAAAGTTTAAATGGACAGAAGCACATGTAAAATCCATGAAAAAGCTAAAGGAGTTACTCCAGTCAGCAACGACTTTGAGAAAGGTAGACTATGTGTGTCAAAGGCCAGTGATTGTGACAGTAGATACCAGTCCTACAGGGATTGGATGGGCAATAGGGCAAGATGACAAAGAAGGACACAGGTATGTGGTAAGATTTGGAGCAAAGGTACTAAGTGCTCGCCAAAGAAACTATCCACAGATAAAGAGAGAGTTATGGGGTATGGTTACAGCCTTGAAAAGTGGAAAAGAGTACCTAATTGGTGCATGTGTGGTTGTAGAAACAGATTGTCTACCACTTCTTGGGATGATTACAAGCTGCTCAACACCAGACATTGCTATGTTGCGGTGGATTGCCTACATTAAGTCCTTAAATCCCGAGTTTAAGCACATTGCAGGTAAAGACAATACAGTGGCAGATATGCTATCATGGGCAAGGTATGAAGATGAGTCACAAATGATTGATGAGGGAGATGATGTAGGCACAAAATTCTATTCTATCTCTCATGTCAAAGGTAACAATGTCTGCATGACTAATTCACTTGAATTGTTCTTGAAAGATCTTTATGAAGGTGATTGGCTTTCTATTGGAAGGTACTTGAGTACTCTAACAAAACAGGATGATTGGTCTGAATAAGAATTCAAGAGGATACGCAAGAAAGCATATGGGTACTTTTTAAGGGATGGTTACTTGTGGAAGCATCCTAAGCAAAAGGGTGCTACACCACAACGGGTTATATGTAAAAAAGAGACTCAAGTAAAGCTCATGCAAGAGTTTCATGAGAGTCTATGGGCTGGACACAGGGGTGTGTGGGCAACCTTCTCCAAGTTGAAAGAAAAATACTGGTGGAAGGGTATGTATAAAGATGTATCTTAGTTTGTAGAGTCATGTCTAACTTGTCAAATGTATTCAAATGTTCGACATCGTGATGGATTGCACCCTATATATCCACTAGCCATGCACTATAAATGGGTTGTGGATCTAGTCACGATGCCTTTAGGACTCTAGCAGATGAGGTACTTGGTTCTTGCACGAGAGGACCTAACTAATCAGGTTGAAGGAAGAGCATTAAGAGCTAAAACCACAGAAGCTGTGTGCAAATTCCTTCTTGATGAGGTGATTTGCCGTTATGGTTGTGTGGGAAAGATCATTGCAGACAGAGGTGAACTGGATGCCGAAGAAGCAAGGGAGTTCTTTTCTAGATTAGGAATCAAGCTTTCTCTTACTACAGCTTACAACCCTGAAGGCAATGGAAAGAGTGAAAGAGGGCATCCTCCTATCATCAAAGCTTTGGCCAAGGCTTGCGAAGGAAGAGTTGGTGAGTGGCCAAAACTGTTACCATATGCTTTATGGGCTGATCGTACAACACATAGCTCAGTAACTCGCTACATGCCTGCGGAGCTAATGTATGGTCAAAAGCCAGTGATGCCGATTGAAGATACAATTCCTACATGGAATGTACTACCTTGGCAAGACGGGCTTAGTAGGGAAGATCTCCTTGCATTGTGCATAAGGAAACTAGAGAGAAGACCTGGAGACATTGAGGCTGCAAAAGAACGACTCAAAAATGCAAGATTGAAAAACAAGGACTACTTTGATAAGCGACATCGGCTCAGGAGCAAAGCAATTGACAAAGGTGACTGGGTTTTAGTGTATGATAGTAGCCTTGATAACCAACACACAGTCATGCGTAAGTTTTCAAAAAGATGGTTTGGACCATATGTTGTAAAACATGTGCATGAAAATGCTACTTACAGCTTGTCTGAACTAGATGGCACAGAAGTAAAGATTCCCATTGTAGGAAAAAGGATCAAAATGTTTAAGATAAGAGGAGACAATGATCCAGAAAATGCTGATGAGGAAGAAGAGCAAAACACAGGTGAAGATCAAAGTGAAAATGAAGCTCTGGAATCATCCAGTGAAGATGAAAGCAAGGAAGATGTACGAGAGGGCTGATCTTACAAAGAAATAATTTGGCACATACCGGAGGATGTGCAGGTTTAGAGGGGGTGGATGTCGTGCTGTGACATGTACATAGTGGGAACACATGCTACAAGAGTTATCTTGTAACTTTTTAGATACATAATTATATTTCCTATAATGTACATATGCATATGTAAGTATAAAAATAAGCTTTCTATCTCATCTTATTATTTATCTCAAGGGTAATGTATTCTTACTTTACCATCAAAAAAATACTATGGGAAAAGTGTCAATAGCTCCGCCTCTTTAACTTGGGGCAAAAAGCATTGATTCTTTATTTCTACTATTTCATTATCATCTCACACCCTATCTAGATCCTATATCTAGGGTAAACTCCAATATTTATATATTCTATGTATTTTTTATACTTTTCTTATATTTCTTTTTAAATAGCTACTAGGAGAGAATCAAATCCTAGTGGGACACTAGGTGGCATGATTTCAAAGATACACTTATTTTAATGCATTATTGCAAGCATGGTTACAAAACATTGTCAAGGAGAAATGTCATGCTTTCATATGGCATGAGGTGTCCTTGGGAATTAAATGAAATTCAAGGCTAAGGAGACCACATGAAGACTTTTGCTGCCATAAATGGACCCTATTTTGATGATTTTTTTACACAAGGTTCCAATCCGAATTGGAGAATGATTTTAAAATGAAAATCGTAGCTAATGAGCTGAAGTTTCTGCCCATATTTTTATTTTTTTATTTGGAGCTACTGTTGAGGAGATATAATCAAAATACTGGACCCCAGTCTGCCCACATCATGCAGGGACAGCTCATTTCCAACTTTTTCAATTCCTGTTCACACTGGCTCCTCTCTTCTTGTGTAAACCCTTGTGGGTTCCCTTCACCTATAAAAGGGGACCTCTTCTTCCTTGGAAGGAACTCAATCATTCAAGCCATTGACGAGAGGAATTGTTGAGGGAGTGAGTAGTAATGCCTAATTGTACTTAGCCCCATTAACATAAGCCCAAGCCTACACTTTCTCCTAGAGGAAAACTAGCCATTCTTGTACGCCATATATCCTTGGAGGATCAACTCTAATCAAAGAAGGTGTTGTACTTGGCGTATCAATCAAAGTGGAATTATCCACTCTTCTTCTCTCTCCATCAATAATGGTGCCGAAGGGTTTCAAGTAAGATGTGTTCTACATTGATGTTTTCTTGATTTCTTGTTGTTTTCATTTTCATCTCTAATCCAACATATATATATGTATCTAATCTCATCTCCTTAACCAAACCTATCTCTCTCATTCATTCATCCTCTCTAGGTTCTCTTTGCTACAGGTACATCTCTCCCCGCAGTATCCTTATTGCCTACGGGCAAGAATAGGGCTTGGGAGGGAAACTTCTCATCTCTTCACTTCTCTCATATCTATATTTCTCACATACTATCCTAGATGAATAACCCACATGATGATCATTTCTATCGCTTTCACTCTGTACGATCTATTAGAATTAACGTATGGATTAGCCGTAAAATACACTTTCAACAACGTATAGTGTTTCTCTTCGGCCCTGAAAGGCTCAATGAAATACTTCTATCACCGGATCCCATCATACTACCTTTCATAGACTATAATTTTTCTTTTGACGTAAGCGTAGTTATCTTGCTATGAACGAAGAGGATTTGTACACACAATTAATCCCAATCACTAGACAAAATATATATATTATGGTAAGCACAAAACTACAATTCCAAAGAACAATTCGTAGCCTATTTGGTCAGCCAAGATTGAATGCCATTAACTCATCCATTAACCCTTTCATATTACCCATGATACGCTATGACCATAGCCTTGATGTTTTCATCTTCGTATTGTTTTGACATTCTCTTTAGCGTTCTTCCTTTGTGTGTGTGAATGCAAGAGAGAAAGAGTGAGTCTTCTTTGATTGCACTTCTTTCCAAACCCTAGTCTTCATGGAATCTATGGTTTAACTCCTTCATATAGTTTTTGTTGAGTTCTCTCACAAACTCTCACAGCCATAAGCCCGGTGCTTTCCTGGCAAGACCGCAAATTTCTCGACAACGTGGGCACCACCATCCACATATGCTTGCACTTCCGGCTTCTTTCCCAACATAGCTTCAACTATTGGCACCGTATCCACTGGGTGACCAACCCTCAAGGATGACACCACACTTTGATGCTTTTCCTTCTTGGAAGAAAGCCGCGTAATCACACACTTGCTCCATTGCCTCCTCAATTTAGCGTTCAAAGCCACCAACTGACCAAACCATATATTTGCCTTTTCATTTCTTCTTCAACACCTTGGCCAAGGAGGTAGTCCTTTGGACCAATTTTCCTTCTTCGCTGCCTCTTGCTACTTTCTGGTTTGTCTTCTACCTTAGCCTTGCTACAAACGGGAGCGTGGTTGTCCTGCAAAATACCGGAAATAACACAATAAACAACATAAAAGAAACTAATTGGCATACCTGGCACAATCACGTGGTCGCATGATCGCAAGATACACGTATAGAGAGAGACAGAGAGTGAGAGAGATTGAGAGAGCACATGCAGGCGCACCTCCTAAAGTGGACTGCTAGCCGGTGCAGCGAGAGAGAAAAGAGGATAGCTGAAAAGAGCAACGCAGACACTGGGTGCAATCTCCCCCTGTGCAAGAGTGACCATTTTCCTCTTGCATGTATTTCATTTATAGATTTCTTAAATGGTCAAAGTGATTACAAACTTGCCAAAGCTCATAGAGAGCACTTGAATAATACATGAAATATATTTCCGTATGCATAGGCCTAGCTCGGTCAAGTCTTTTCCATCTGTCAGGTGCAATAATTAATAGAAATATCAATTCCATTACATACCTCTCCGTTGGAAAGCAACCGTCCTCAGTTGCGAAGATAAAAATCTGCAAACAATACTTGTCAAAAACAGTGATTAGTATGTTGTGTCAAAAAAATCACATCATAAAAGAAAAATTTATGAAACTAAACAACAGTAGCTTATGCCCACCATCGTCCACATACTACCTGTCATACCCTCATGAATCACGATATCATTGGTCAAACTCATCATTGTATAAATCAATTCTCATCAATCTCAAGTTCACTTCCATAAAGACTGCCGCGATAGAAAATCATCATATATCAAATCCAAATCCAAATCCAAAATATCTTTCATTTTCTATACCCGGGTAACAAAATCATACCAATTGCAGTGGTGGCCACTCATTGCAGCATGATTTTGTGATCGATGTTGCCTCATCCGGCGAGTCTACACCAATAAAAAGTACTGCCTAAATCGGAAAATCTACACTAATGCTGCCTAAATCGGCGAATCTGCATTTGATATTATCTAAAAATCATGAATCTGTAATTTTCAATGTGTTGCCTAAATCGGTAGATCTGCACCAAGATAAGTATCTACACACTGCCTAAATCGGCGAATCTGTGTGTTGGTGACCAATGGACTAAGCTAGACATTAAAAGAGACAAAAAATATACTACATGTGTGACACCACATTGAAGTAAGGTTGAGTAACAAAGTAATGACAAATTGTTATGCATTAGCAGAAGCACCTCGACTCATGTGAGTAGCTGCATAGGTCAATGTGAAATGATGGCAGTAGCAATTTCATTTAATACAAGTATTGGCACAATACTGTCTATCAAAAAGATAGATGATAATCGAGTTGATTTGTAAGCCATGTGCGTTGAATTTATGTAACTGTGTTGTTCTCTGTGGAATGGTATATGTGGAGGATTGTGTGCTTTTCGTAAATCACTAGACTCTGGATCATATACTGCATCTGAAAATATGTATCAGTTTGTGCGTGGGGGAAGAGGTACAAGTAGGAGACAACTGTAACTAGCAAACTGACACCAAAGTATAGTCAACAAATTCAAAATGTGTTAATTTGGTGTTAATAATTGGCCATAAAATAAAAGCATATTCCACCTTATTAGTTTATAGTTTGGATAGGGAGAGGATGACAACTAAGTATGAAGAAAAAACCTCTACAGTTTTAATTTTAATAGCTTAGATCCACTAGAGTCACAAACAGACATAAAATATAGGAACCAAATCCGATTTGATTGTATAACGCAATTTAAGAGACAAATTTACACCGATTACTTACAATCATTTATTATGACTAGCCTTGGATCGATTAAAATGTGAGGGAGAATTATAAACAACACAACATTAATACAGTCATAGTTGCTCTGTCCTAGAAGCCTTCATTTACGACATGCATTTCTAGTAGACATAAAATGATGTAAGAGAATGGAGGTTTCTTGTGCATTAAAAAAATACCTCGCAAAACCACATAATTAAACTTGTCGGTTAAACTTGTAGTGGGTATGATGGGAGTCTACAGCTTGTACAAATAACTTAACACTAGGTTGGTAACCTAACAGGACATAAAAGTGTCCTTTTAGGGTTTTGAAAAAAACCTCCAAAACCATAGTAGATCCACTCATTTTGTAAAATCCTTTCATGAGGTTATAGTTCAAGGCCTACTACACATGGAAAAAATAAGAAACTTGTAAAATTTCTCATATTTTGGTCACACCAAGCCTCCAAAGTTGATGGACCAGTACATTTTCATCAAAACAGTCATTTCTTGCGTTTTGTTGCATAAAAACAAGATTAGGGATTTTTGTAGGACTTGAGATAAACTCCCTAGTTAACTTCAATGGGTTGGTGATCAGAACATATGATTGCTTCTCACTGACTATTTTTTGTTTTACCAAAAGAAATAGGTACAAAAAAGTTGAATTTTTACCATTCTGCAAACCTATCATCAAAGTTTCTATAGCCACACTCAATAAAAATGATATATGTATGTTTTCTTAGTTCCCTATTGTCCTTTAGGTTCATAAGGAGCCATGGAGCATGCCAAAAGAATAATACATCTCTTACCAACGGGAATCCTGGGGACAAAGATGAAGTGCTAAAATACAGCAAACATGAAAAAACTGGGTTCAACATTATGAGTTGTAGAATCCCATAGAAACTATTCAATATCTAGCCAAATTTGATCCTTATGACTAGATATGGTTACTACCTACAAAATGCATGTAGTTGTCACGAGAAACTAACAATATTGAAAAAGCTATACTTGATATACTAGAATGTTTTGTTTTCTTCTATAATTGAAAAAATCAACCATCGTTGTCTACTATGCAAAATAGGGTATTAGGTGTCCCAAAACTCAAGGAATATTAGCTTTATGTTACAATCTGTGACATAGAAAATGAAAACTGCATTTGGATATCATGAAAGCCACCAAAAAAATCAAAGAAGAGCTAAAATTGGCTAAATAACAGGATTTGACAATTTTTGTAATTTTGTCATAACTTACAACTTTAACATTTATTTCTCCCTATAAGCATGAGGACATGTTGAGGACTACTAAAGATAGTTCTCTAGCATTATAGACCTTACAAAAATGAATTCTAAAGTGGTATAGTTGCAAAAAGTTGAAAAAAGCCAAAAACAGGACCCGTTTTTTCCCACAGTTTAGGTTGTGAAATGTTGTGCAAGGACAAGGCTAAAGATGGAATTGATATTCCAAAAAAATGTCGAGTTTTTTTCAGCTCATGAGACAACTTTCTAGACAGATAGCACCTCCAAATCCGTTTTGAAACTCTTGACATAATTCAAGGAAAATGGTCACTTAACACGACATAAAAGTGTCCCAGGACACAAAAGTGTCCCATTACCAACCTAGTGTTAAAGCGGGCTAAATAATGCCTTGATAGTCAGATAACGCGGACGACATGAGGTATACCCTTGTCATTCAAAATTGGCAAAGTAAAGGTCTACTTAGCTTGAATAGAAGGATGAGGATGCATCAAGCAGGGAATGTCATTTTGTGTATTATCGAGACATTCAAACAACATGTGTGTGTGTGTGTGTGTGTGCGTGCGCGTATATATCATCAGAATTGACGTGTGTGTATGTAGAAATCCACAAAAATAAAATTTAAAAAAGTTAAAAGAAATCTGAGAAGCATTCTTAGTTAGAGTGTTCTCATTGCCAATATATATAACTCAATTCTAGAATAATTGCATTGAGACTATAAGCTAATCAGAAGAGATGTCGCCCTAGTAGTAACCTATTGCGAGCAGACAGATTGCATTGGTTGTAGGATGTGTGCACGAATCGCAAACTAGGTGGGGGGAGAGAGAGAGAGAGAGAGAGAAAGAAAGAAATGAAATGAAATGTTATATTAACAGTCTTAAAAATACCAAAATTTCATATGAGAACAATTAGATACAATCCTTGGGGATCTACTCCAATGCTGGGGTACAAAAATCAAATGAAGTAAAGTGAAAGACTTGACGAATTAAAAGCCAACATCATCATTGGCAATGCCCAACAACGAGTGGGGAGGGAAGCAGAGAGAGCGAAATGAAATGAAATGTTATACCACTCGTCTTCGACAGGCCTACGGGAATAAACTGATACAATCGTTATACAATGTCTGGGTACAAAATAAAATGAAGTAAAGTAAAAAGACTAAATGAAAGCCCTAAATTCGTCAGGCTAAAATCGTCATTGTCGTCGTCGATTCTCATGGATGCCCATTAGCGGGCGTGCATCTGAGAAAGTATGTCAAGGGTCGCCAAAGATTTCCTCAATGGCCGCCGCGGTACGGAATCATAGTGGTAGGACGAAGAGAGAGAGAGAGAGAGAGGTTTATGGTGCCTGCATAGGGTTGGTTGTTGGCCATGGCGAGTTCACCCGAAGCAGAGGATGGGGTAGCCATTAGTAGGGAGCTAGTGGAGGCAGGTGATGAGTAAGGTGATCTGCACGAGAGGTTGTAGCTTGTGGCATCCACCAAAGAGTACAATGCCGATTGTAGTGGGTTTGCTGTAGCTTACGAACTGAAGATGAAGAGGACGTACTGGCCAAACTCGAGACCAAGTCCACGGGATGCGCCAGTGATGAGGGAAATCAAGCAGTACCGTCCATGGAGATGGAGGAGAGGAAGCGGGAGTAGTAAGTTGGGTGAGAGAGAGTAGAGGGAGAGTGTCTCTCTCTCTCTCTCACCTTTTTGACACATCAATGACACTTTTTCTTCTTTCTAGAGTTGGGCGGGAGCAAGGACTAAGTTTTAATAGTGACCTAGCTGGGGCCGTCTCGAGGCCGGGAGCTACGGTAGTGCAGGGAATCAACCCGAGAACAGTGATTGAGCTTGGCTTCATCGTTTTCAACCACAGGGGCTTCGTCAAGGTCTGAGAAGAGGCTACAGAAGGAGGCTCTAACTGTTGGCTGCCCAACTTCTTGCTTATTTCTACCACTGCTGATTCTTTGCAGGTGCTCAAATTTAGTTGCTTGCAAGCACACACATCTATCTACTGATCGAGGCGACGCTACAGCAGATGGAGGTGGGAGAGCTCACAAACATAGCTCTACAGATAGGTGCTCTCTTGGACATGGCGACACTAGGTGCCTTCCCACTCCCGCAAGTGTCTTGGTCAGGATGTCAACCATCTCTCGCGTGTGTGCACGTGGAGCTTCCTTGGGACGGAGGGGAGAGAGAGAGTTTTACGAGGGAGGGTTGTTCTAGTAAGACCGGAGAGACAAAGAGAGATATCGGGAGATAAAAAGACGGCGAACGCTGTTCTGTGGGTGTCTATGTATGGGGGCGGTTGATGGGTCGGCTGGCCTGGTGAGTAAATGAAGGCATAGTCATGACGGCGGTTGATTAGAGAGAGAGAAAGATTGCATGGCGGCTGCAGTTGAGGGTGGTGGGGGTTGGCTACATGGAAATTACTACATGAGAGGGAGAGAGAAATCTGGTTTGCTACTCAAGAGACAGAGGGTTGATAGAGTAGGCAGCCGCCCTGTGCATGCAGGCATGGGCAACAAACAAGAGGGAGAGGGAGAAAGAGACTCGAAGTTTCTGTGGCGGCTGAGGAAAGAGAGATAGATAGATAGAGAGAGAGAGAGAGAGAGAGAGAGAGAGAGAGAGAGAGAGAGAGAGAGAGAGAGAGAGAGAGAATTGGAGTGAGATTAAAGGGTAAGCAGCTGCAGTAGTGGTTGAGAAACTGAGCCCCAGGCTAACGTGTTGATGTGTGGTGTAGGTTGGTGCAAGTAGAGCCTCAAAAAGGCTGGAATTGAAGTACCCAACAGTGCATGGCGGCAAGGGTGAGTGGGAGAAGAGGAAGAGATAGAGAGAGAGAGAGAGATATCAGGCAGGGTGCTGGCGCCAACAGCAAACAAGAGGGAGAGAGAGAGAGAGAGAAGGAAAGAGAGAGAGATATGGCTGCATGTGCTTGTCGCAACGATTGCATGGAGTCTAGTTTGACTGGCCTTTAACAATTGGAGCCAAAAAGGTGATTGTGTGGTTGAGGGTAGGCACCTCCATGCAAGCACACACAATTCTAAGAAGTTGATGTCATGGTTGTTGCCATTTCCATTTCCGTAGCAGCTGCGACTGTCGCTCAGTTGTAGATGGAAGCTCAAGGGCTTGTGCCCTTGGAGAATCTTATGACGATGTCAAAATACACTTCTTTTTCTTCCTTCTTCACTCTATTGCGTCCCTTGCCAGGTGGTGTACGTGCAACAGAAGACGACAGAGTCTCGGTTTCTTTCTGTGATAAAATAAATAAATAAATTATATATATATACATATATTATCACCCTTTAGCCTTTAGCTTGTCCTAGGGATGCGTCATGCGGTTGCTAAGGGGTGAAGAGAAACCGGTTTCAGTGCTTGCAATGTAGATGAACAAAGAATCTTCTTCTTCTCCATACATTCTAAGACCAAGTGCCTATCATGTTTCAACGTCTCTAAACCTACTTCATGGTTTGCTCTCCTTCGGTTTAGTACATTAATCTTCTTCTCTATGAACGTTCAAATCCATTATCTACTAGGCCTCGATAATCTGGAACTCGTATGTGCTAATTCTCAATCACACCCAGAAGAAAATGACTCCATCATAATAAACCAAAAGCAAAAAATTAATTACCATGCAATTCCTACAGATCCGTTCCCATAAAGTATCATAATTATAATTATCTTAATTGTATGGATTTTCCTCATCAAAATATGAATCAGAGTATTTATCCTTAATTATATATAGATTTTTAAAGTTTACAAAAATTATGTTTATCAAGAATTAATAAAACAATAAAATTAGATGAAGCAAAACAAAATTATGTAATTGCACTTATCTTTTTATTATTGAAATCGTCAATTGTTTGAGCGTAGCCCACGCTCTGATACCACTGCTACAAACGGGAGCATAGCTACCCTGCAAAATACCCAAAATAACACAATAAACATCATAAAACAGACTAATCGGCATACCTGGCACAATCAGGTGGTCGCATGATCGCAAGATACACGAACAGAGAGAGGCAGACAACGAGAGAGATTGAGAGAGCACGTGCAGGCGCACCTCCTAAAGTGGAGTGCTACGCCAGTGCAGCAAGAGAGAAGAGAGGAGATATGAGAAGGGCAACGTAGACACTGAGTGCAATCTCCCCCCGTGCAAGAGTGACCATTTCCCTCTGGCACGTATTTCATTTATAGATTTCTTAAATGTTCAAAGTGATTATAAACTAGTCGGCCGGTCATAAATGGCCAAAGCTCATAGAAAGCACTTGAATAATACGTGAAATATATTTTCGTATGCATAGGCCTAGCTCGGTCAAGTCTTTTCCATCTGTCTGGTGAAATAATCAATAGAAATATCAATTCCATTACAAGCCTTTCCTTTCCTTGCTCTTGTTTCCCTCTCTTCTTCTGTCTCTTTCTCCCTAACATGCCTGGCCCAAATATCCACATCTTGATGGTCAAGGGTAATGATGTTAATAGATCTACCTTCTCCATGTCTAGGCAACAGTTGTGGTTGTTGTTGCGGCAGTGATGCTTCTAGTGCCCGCTCTTGATGATATTCTTCTATTCTCCCTCGACCACGTCCATATAAGGGGTATATCCCTCCTCTCTCTCTTGGTGGTTCAGGACAATCAGAGGCGTAGTGACCATCTTCATCACAATTGTAGCATCTACCTTGTAGACTTCGTCCCCTACCTCTCCCAGTTGGCCGCTCTTCTCTTTGGTTCCTATTCATTATGTTAATTCTTAATTCTTGCAACTGACCGACAAGATCATGCAAAACCCAGGCTGTAATGGGATCTAGACCTTCAACCACTCACTCCACTCTATCATCCGTTGCCACAGGGACCATTGGCTGCACCACAACTGGCTTCGTGTGTGTCATGCCATTCTCCCACCTTCTCTTGATCTTCTTGATCTTGTTGGCCTCGGCAATTTGCACAGCTCTTTTGAATGCAGCAGGCTCATCTTGATCGACCTTCTCCCTTACACTTAGATGAAGAAAATCCATAAACTGAGGCACTTTAAAGAAATCCCTTGGAGTTACTTGGGATGCCGCCTCTTATTGAATCCAAAGTCCTTTGAAGTGTTGCAAGAACTCTTTAAAGTTAGCATCAACATCTTGCTGCAAACCTCTCAATTTTGTTGTCACTTCTATTGCAATAAGTTTCGTCCCAAACATGTCAAAAATTGCCAGTGATGGGGGCTTTTCACAAGCCAAGCTCCCATACCCCTCTTCTCTCGTCCCCACCCCATGGAAACCTCCTCTTAGGGAGGGAGTGATAAAAGGCATTGGAAAAGCAAGAAAAAAAATTAAATTATGATTATGTAAATATATGAGAAAGGTAAAATAGGCCACCTCATGCCTGCGGGGCAGCCCATCCCCACCTTGCCTCCTTTTTCTTCACTGATGCCCCGCCGTGTGTCCCTTTTCCTCTCCTCCACTCAAAAGGTCAACCCCCTCTCTCTTCCCCTTGTCCTTTCTCCTTTCTCTCTCCCCTCAAGCTACCCCACCTCTCACCAATAATGCATTCTAACTCACTAATAATGCACCCTAACTCACATGCAACTTATCATATCTTCCAAAATAGTATACCCCACCCCCCCTTTCTCTCTCCTATCATATCCCATGACCCAAACACCCCACTCTCTCTCTAAATGGTGCCATGTCTCTTGTCTTGTAGCTAAATAACCTCCCCCACACTCACACACACTCAGTTTCACTGAAAAAGGTGCCCACAGACCCATCCCCACCCGGTGGTTACCTGATTTTTCTTGTGTTCACACACATCTGCACACAGATTCACCTCTGAACACACTCCCCTCTCTCCCCTCTTGTAATTACTTTATTCTCCATGTCATCTCTCACTTTTTTTCGTCAGCCCATCTCTCTCTCTTAGTCTCTCTCTCATGAGACTACTGTTTTGGCACATATACACACAGCCAGACAAGTGGGGCCCACAGTCACATGGCCTATGTAGATAATGATTTCTTCATTTCTAAATTATAGAATTTCTCCCCCTTCCTCCCCTATATAAAGAGGGGTCACTATCACACTAAAGACACACACACCATCACCAAAGAGTACACTATGCACTGTGTGTGCCTAGTGCACGCACACACACACACCATCACCAAAGAGTACACTATGCACTGTGTGTGCCTAGTGCACACACACACACACACAACATCACCAAAGAACACAGTATGCACTGTGTGTGTCTAGTGCACACACACACACCCACACCATCACCATCACCGCAATCACCATGCTTGTCTTGAGCATGACCTCTACACCCTTGGCTATGGAAGATGAAGGGCAACTAAATGAAGGATGATGTCCATAATCCTCGTGCGAGTCTTCGCCATCAACTCCTAGCTATCCTCCGTGTGCTCTACCACTCTCTCCCTTCTCATTCCCCTACCCTATGCTCCCCATTTCATCGCCTAATTCTCTAAATAAAGCTTGAGGTTTTGTGAGTATGTTTTCTTGCAATGTTTTGCCCATGTGAGGTGCGGGGAATCTCCACCTAGTCTTGTGTTTTGGAGTGAGCTTGTGTATGTGTGAAGGGTGTGCGGATTCGCCATCCTTTTGTGATTCCTAAGTACTGAGCCGCTATATCCCCTCCCTCACTCTCTCTCTCTCTCTCTCACTTGATCTTATTCCCTTTCCTTCTCATCATTACTCCCAAGCATCCATCTCTCTTGGATGAAAACTTTGTTATGGTGGTGTGTTGTTTGCGTCCTAGCCGCTGAAGCTAGGTGGTGCCCCCTGTTTGCTTTACCATGACAGGCTCGAGGCACTCCATTCGGTCCCCGGTGTTTTAGAGGCCGTCGGGGGTTTGGGGTTCGCTTTGCTCCCGTCATTTGGTGCCCCCACTGAGGATCGAACTCAAGACCTTCAGTTTACAACACTGAAACCCTTAAACTATTGTGAATGGATGAATGGCTAGCAAGATTTGCTAATTGGACGACAGAAGAAGAAGAGCTCCAAGCACAACTAGACGAACTCCGCATCTCCATCGAAGCTCGAGTGCCAGGCGTAACGGTAATCGATTTGCAGTGGGAGAGTCAACCAACACGCCAAACCCAGTGGATATACATAGGCCAAGTGCCAAGAAGAAGAAGGAGAAGGTCGAAACCATGTCCGCAACCTACAACCAACCCACAAAAACAAAATGGAAGGAGCTCTACACAATAGAGAATCAACACTATTCTACTTTGAGAATCGGATAACTCAAGTCACCGAGGTAATTATCACAGTCAGTTTTCAAGTCGCACCTGATGCTGCAGCACAGATAACGGAAGCATTGGCTCACACTCTCACTAGAGAAACTAGGGATCTACTAAGTTTGTTTCAGGAAAGAACACCACCCTCTCCCACAAGCTTGGATAGTGACTAAGCACCTCTAAGCTTCACATGAATCAGTACAACCTACCTCAAGACAGATCACACATACAAACACGTGTACGCTCAATCAAGGTAATACTGGATTTGAAGACTCACTACCAGCACGTCATTGACACCATGCCGGGTGGGGAGCGGTTTTTGGAGGTTCTGGCATCAGATCAACCATTTGTCTTACCTTTGGTACAAGGCAATGTACCGTTTGAAGTTTTAATCTATGTTCTAGTATAAGAGGGTATACATGCCTCCTTGTAACAAAGAAAAAAACTTTTGCAAGTTAAGCAGTGTATTTCTAGCTCTCTCTCACTAATCATGGCAAGTGAAGCATTTCCAACATTTAAAGGAAAGAAGGGGGAGGATTTGGTAACAAACTTCCTAGATGACTTTGCAGTAGCATGTGTAGTGAGAAACAAAGATACGAATGAATCCCGGGTTAGAATCTTTAAGCATCTCATGAAGCTAGAAGCTAGATCATGGTACAATGCACTTCCACAAGCAACCAAGGATGACTAGGAACCCTTAAAAACCGCTTTTAAGAGGCGCTTTGGGGGAGGTACCACTTCAGAAAAGTTGTGGGACAAGTTGAGAGAGTTGAAGCAGGAGGGTCTTTTAGAATATGCCACCTATGAGTCCAAATTTGTGGATTTGTGGGAACGGTGGGTTGAGTCACTGGCTAGGGGGGGAGCTGCACCCGATTTCCTAAAAAAAGATCGGTTCACGCATGGCTTATGGCCGCTTCTCAAGGAGAAGGTGAAAGGTAGATTCTCGGCTACGTACCAGTTAGCCGTTGAGATTGCTCGCCTTAAAGACAAGAAGCTGCGAATGAAAGCCAAAGAAACCGAGTCAACTGAATAAGGAACATCGCGTCGACCAGCAACTACGACAACCACCATTCCACCACCACCACCGGCTCTTGGGGTAAGAGATGACCAAAAAGATATGTTGGCCCATATTACTGACCAACTGCAGAGTTTGTCTGTCCACTTAATACAGCAAGGGAGGAGTCAAGAAAGAGATCAAGACCCTGGAAGAGCACGACGACAAAACAGGGAGTATCATTGCTACAACTATAGAGAAGATGGTCACGGTATGTACTACTGTTTCAAACCACAACAAAACTATAATAGAGAAGGTAGGAGGAACCAATTGTCACCCCCTAGAGAAAGAACACCCCCACCCCAAGCACCAGACCCACCAATACAAATTCTACGTCCGCCACAATCACCACTTACAATCATCCTACGCCCACCATCAATTGGTACCCGCACACCAAGTATCATTGGTCTTGCAGAAGAGGTCAAGATGACGGTAACCGAAGAAGGATCAAGCGAGAAGTTTATTCAAAGAACTGAAGCAGTGGAACAAGAGGTTAAAGAATCAAAAGATGCTACCCAGGTGGGGGAGGTAAGTAAAAAAAATTGTGTTACAAATGTGAGTACATCTTTAACCTTGAATGAAATAGGCACCAAAGCGATCAATCGACAGCATTGGGCAGTAAGGGTAAGAAGGTGTAAAGTCTTGATTAGGCCTCGTCAGAGTAAGAGGAATGCAAAGGGCATGAAAGATACAAGAGAAGAGGAAGACCAGCCTGCTAGCAAGGCTTTGCAGAAGATGGACAACATATCAAGCAAAGGGGAGGGCTTTGAAAACGGAAGCCTGTGCACCAGCATGGACACAGGACAGTGTAGCAAGCTAAAGGAATCTTGCATCAAGGAAGTTTCACTAGAGGACCATAACAAAGAGGTAAGTATGACTGAAGGTTTGGAGTTGGATATTTCTGCAGAGGCTTGGCAGCCGAGCAAGATTTTATTGTGTAGTGTTATAGACTTAGAGATGGGTAATGCCTCTAGTCTACTGAAGGGTGTTATAAACTTGGAGATGGGTAATGCCTCCAGTTTATGTGAGGGTGTTCAGAGTAAGTTTGATGATCAATATGCTGCCAACCTTTTAAGGATGTTCCAAACTCCTCCACAACACAACATTGTGTTTGCATGGGATGCATCAGACCTATGGCTATGGCTAGCTGCTCTAACATATAGAGATAAGATCAGCATGGAGATAAGAGCAAAGGACCATGGATAGACAAAAGCCTAATAGAATGCGCGAATGAAGACCTCATTCGCAATTTAGTACAATTACAAATAGTGCATCCTCTCTTTGGAGAAAGGTAAGTGGATTATGCTTGAATTTAAGCCGCAAGGTAGGTGGCTTGCTATTAGCATCAGTAAAGGAAGCTGACATGTTTGAGCACACCCAAAAGAAGCATGATATGCTTGTAGTTTTTTCTAGTCAAGGCAGTAAGCAGGACTCTGAAGACAACTTGAGCTCACCACACCAACAACGCGTCCATATATGGTGGATTCTTGGTACACTCTTGGGAATCATAATTTTCGGTTTTGTCTTTAAAGGAGCCAAGATGCTCATTTCCCCTCTCGCTACTGGTGGTTACAAATTTGGTCCAATTTGGCATGCAAATTTTATTCTTTGGACACTGCAGAGAATGATCCTATTTTTCACTTGGGATCCAGGAGGACACTGGCACAAAGTTCTGGAAGCCATGGGCTTCCCCTTTAATCAACCGACACTATTCCAAGGAACAAGTTATCACTCGGACCTGTTACAGATTCATGAATATCCCAGAAATCTCACCAATGGCCAAATGGAATGGCTAGTCCAGAAGGCAACTCGATATCGGATCCTATAGCTAAGCGGAAGAAGAAACAGAGCTAGAGACATGAATGCCTCTAGCCAAAAGGGGAGGGCTAATGATGGGGGCTTTTCATAAGCCAAGCTCCCATACCCCTCTTCTCTCGTCCCCACCCCATGGAAACCTCCTCTTAGGGAGGGAGTGATAAAAGGCATTGGAAAAGTAAGAAAAAACAATAAAGTATAATTATGTAAATATATGAAAAAGGTAAAATAGGCCACCTCATGCCTGCGGGGCAGCCCATCCCCACCTTGCCTCCTTTTTCTTCACTGATGCCCCGCCGTGTGTCCCTTTTCCTCTCCTCCACTCAAAAGGTCAACCCCCTTTCTCTTCCCCTTGTCCTTTCTCCTTTCTCTCTCCCCTCAAGCTACCCCACCTCTCACCAATAATGCATTCTAACTCACCAATAATGCACCCTAACTCACATGCAACTTATCATATCTTCCAAAATAGTATACCCCACCCCCCCTTTCTCTCTCCTATCATATCCCATGACCCAAATATCCCCCTCTCTCTCTAAAGGGCGCCATGTCTCTTTTCTTGTAGCTAAATAACCTCCCCCACACTCACACACACTCAGTTTCACTGAAAAAGGTGCCCACAAACCCATCCCCACCCGGTGGTTACCTGATTTTTCTTGTGTTCACACAAATCTGCACACAGATTCACCTCTGAACACACTCCCCTCTCTCCCCTCTTGTAATTAATTTATTCTCCATGTCATCTCTCATTTTTTTCATCAGCCCATCTCTCTCTCTTAGTCTCTCTCTCATGAGACTACTGTTTTGGCACATATACACACAGCCAGACAAGTGGGGCCCACAGTCACATGGCCTATGTAGATAATGATTTCTTCATTTCTAAATTCTAGAATCTCTCCCCCTTCCCCCCCTATATAAAGAGGGGTCACTATCACACTAAAGACACACACACCATCACCAAAGAGTACACTATGCACTCTGTGTGCCTAGTGCACACACACACACACACACACCATCACCAAAGAGTACACTATGCACTGTGTGTGCCTAGTGCACACACACACACACACACCATCACCAAAGAGTACACTATGCACTGTGTGTGCCTAGTGCACACACACACACACACACAACATCACCAAAGAACACACTATGCACTGTGTGTGCCTAGTGCACACACCCACACCCACACCATCACCATCACCGCAATCACCATGCTTGTCTTGAGCATGACCTCTACACCCTTGGCTATGGAAGATGAAGGGCAACTAAATGAAGGATGATGGCCATAATCCTCGTGCGAGTCTTCGCCATCAACTCCCACCTATCCGCCGTGTGCTCTACCACTCTCTCCCTTCTCATTCCCCTACCCTATGCTCCCCATTTCATCGCCTAATTCTCTAAATAAAGCTTGAGATTTTGTGAGTATGTTTTCTTGCAATGTTTTGCCCATGTGAGGTGTGCGGAATCGCCACCTAGTCTTGTGTTTTGGAGTGAGCTTGTGTATGTGTGAAGGGTGTGTGGATTCGCCATCCTTTTGTGATGCCTAAGTACTAAGCCGCTATACCCCCTCCCTCACTCTCTCTCTCTCTCTCTCTCACTTGATCTTATTCCCTTTCCTTTTCATCATTACTCCCAAGCATCCATCTCTCTTGGATGAAAATTTTTTTATGGTGGTGTGTTGTTTGCGTCCTAGCCGCTGAAGCTAGGTGGTGCCCCCTGTTTGCTTTACCATGACAGGCTCGAGGCGCTCCAGTCGGTCCCCGGTGTTTTATAGGCCGTCGGGGGTTCGGGGTTCGTTTTGCTCCTGTCACCAGCTTCACCGGCTCTCATGTTTGCTTTTTGTCTTCCTCTAAACCTTCAAACCACTCCTGAGCTTCTCCTTTGAGCGCAAGAGGAAACACATGAAGCTTTGCTTCATCATTCACAATGTGCATATCAAGCGTATGCCACTCGAGTCCGCAATCCAATCCTTCACATCCTCCTTCCCTGTGAACACTGGCCGACTATAAGCCATCTCTTCAGATTTTCTTCTCCGTTGCGTAACTCCACAAAAGTTGAAGTCTTGCATCTCAACCAAACCACCACTTTTCTTCAATGAAGCTCGAACTTCACAGCAAAACCGCTTCACCTGGGTGTACAATCGGCTCAATTTCGCTCCCCAGCGGGATCGCCAAAGATGATGGAGCAAAAGACGTCGTGTGCACACTCACACACCCAGACAACTCAACACACCACAAGGAATTTGCTTAAATTCAAACCCACACACACCACCACTCAAGAGATCAATAAAAACACTACCCACAAGCTTGATTCAAACTCGAAACGCCTCGACCTACATGCCCTTGTCTGCCCACAAACACTACAAGGTGAGTCGAGTTTATCAACACTTGAAATCACACTTGATGGTGACCAAAATATACAAGAAAAACCATCACAAAGTCAAAAACTCCAGACACAAAAGGCCACTCTCAAACCATAGCAAATCCTTCACCAAACTCCAGTCTGTTGGACTCTTTGTAGTAGCGCCAACCCTAATGGCACCAATACAGGGTCACATAGTCTTGCAGAAAGCCGCACCTTCTTCCCTCAATTCCTCACACACACACATCCATGGAAACCTTAGAAATTCCATAGACTCTCCCAAGTAAAAGAGAAAGATCTCATTCACTCCTCCACACACTTGAAAACAGGATGCAAACGCTACGGGACTGCACTAGACCACTTGTAGGAACCCTGCTTCCATGCCCACACAGAGAGGTGAAAGTGCCAAGACTTGGCTTTCAAAATTCTCCTTCAGCCCAAGCACTCACGGCAGAGTCACTAATCTAGAAAATTGAAGCCTTTTCACACCATTTTTGTCCTTTTTTGACCCTGTTTTGGCCAGTTTTGACCCAAGGCGGGTGTTTTTTCGTGGAAAAAACCCCAAACAAACTCCAAAACTCACCAAATTTTGTACGCTTGATCCTTGATACCCAAATCACTTTGCCACATCCCCACATTCTATTTTTTACCGCTTCTAGGGAGGTGCACGCATCACCACAGATCAGGCACCATAAATAGACAGTTACTGCATGTCACAAACTTCTCGAACGGGATGAGAGTACCCATACTTGTCGCTTGTATTATTTACATTCTAGAAAGCTCAAAAACATTCTCTAGATTCAAAATAAGCCACCTAGAACCATATCCAAGGCCCCGATACCCTATCCAGGCATGTACATGTGTCCGACTGTTAGCATGTGAACCTGCCTATTCACAATGTGTACACGTTGCATCTTTTTTGAACTTGAAACCAGTTTGCAAAGCTCCCAAATTCATATATTTACATATTTTTGTATATATGACCATGCATATAAACGCTACTTTGTACACACCAAAAGCGGTCTATCACCGTGTGTAACCGCCCTTGTGTTGATAAGTCCAAATTGGACCCTCCAATCCGCCCATGTGTGGCATCCCTTGAGAAGATAATTCTGCCTTTGAAATCCGCCACCGGCCATTGAATTTCGACCACCGGCCCCACTAGCCAATTGGCCAAACGATTGACGGTTTTCTGACCACTTTCCAGCCGCCCGTCTGACCATAAAATTCCGACAAAAAGAAATATTCCGGCGTGAAAATTTTGTTGAGATTGACTGTGAAACTTTTGGTTTCCAACGAGTGATTTTTCTTCATGCACGATGGCCTCTCCTCTTAACGGAGGCCTTTCAAATGTGCATTTTTAACACAAAAAATTACAAGGGGTAAATCAGTCTCCATACTTAACGATCTCCCATTTGGAGATTGATATTCAAACCAAACCAGTGATTGATTTCCATCTTGGCTTCTTATCCTTGAATGTTGGTTGAAGATGAGAAAAAGCTCAACTTCTCCTTGTTGACCACCTTTGTAAACATGTCTGCAAGATTTTCACTTGTATGCGCCTTTCCTAGCTTTAGATGTCCCGCTTCCAAAAGTGTGCATATGAAGTGATATCTCACCTCAATGTGCTTTGTCCTTGAATAAAAGGCTGAGTTCTTTGCAATATGGATAGCGCTTTGGCTATCACTGTACAAGATACAATTGTCTTGTTTGAATCCAAGCTCTTCTAAGAATCTATGAAGCCACATAATTTCTTTGCTTGCCTCTATCATTGCTACATACTCTGCTTCCGTGGTAGAAAGTGAGACCACTTTCTACAACTTTGAAGCCAAGCTTACTATTGTGCCTTTAGCCATGAAGACATAGAAAGTAGTGCTCCTTTGAGTATCTTTTTCACCTGCCATATCTGCATCAGCATACCCTTGAAGAAAAATATTAGTTCCTCCAAAATACAAAGGATTTTTTGTTGTCCCTTTCAGATACCTAAGTATCCACTTCGCAGCTTGCCAGTGCTCTTTACTTGGGTTGTCCATGAACCTACTTACAACTCCCACTACATGTACAATGTTTGACCTTGTCCAGACCATAGCATACATAAGAGAATCTACCGTTGCAGCATATGGAACTTTATCCATATAGGCTATCTCCACTTCTGTCTTTGAACACATATCATTGGTTAGTTTAAACTGGCCAGCCAAAGGCGTAGAGACCGTATTCTTCATTGCAAAACTTTCTAGTACCTTCTTGATGTAATCCACTTGAGATTGCTTTATTGTCTTCTTCGTCCTGTCCCTTGATATCTTCATACCAAGTATCCTCTTTGCAACACCTAAATCTTTCATTGAAAAAGATTTAGACAGCTCCTCTTTTAGGTCTTTGATGTCCTGCATGTTAGCACTTGCAATCAGCATGTCATCATTATACAACATCATGATAATGAACTTACCATCTCCCTGCAAATTCTTTGTGTAGACACAATGATCTGAGTTGCATCTTTTGAACCCATGGTCTAGCATCCATTGATTCAACTTCAAGTACCATTGTCTTGATGCTTACTTTAAACCATACAATCTCTTCTTTAATCTCCAAACCATTTTCTCCTTACCCCTTACTTCATACCCCTTTGGTTGAAGCATGTAAATTTCCTCCTCTAAGTCACTATGAGGGAATGCCGTATTTACATCCATTTGCTCGAGATTTAAATCATGAGCAGCCATACGGCTTAACACAAGCCTTTTCTTCCCACCGCCTTCTTCCTTGAGCTTGTACACCCATTTGTTATGAAGTGCTCGCTTACCTTCAGGCAACACAACCAACTCCCATGTTTGGTTGCAATGTAATGAGTTGAGAAGACAAGTCCATCTTGAAATCGGCCACTGGCCATTGAATTCAGCAACCACCCATCGGCCATTGACTTTTGACCATCGTCCATTGACCATCTGCCAACCGATCGGTCGTTTTTCGACCACTTTTGACCATAATATTCCCGTGAAGCCAGTCTCGAGACTAGCCATGTCAATTTTGGTTTTCGGAGAATTATTTTTCTTCATGAACGATGGTTTCTTCTCATAACGGGGGCCTTACAAATGTGCATTTTTTTAAAAAAAATTACAAGGGGTAAATCGGGCTCCATACTTAACCATAGCAAGTAGAAATGGGAAACCAAATGAACCACAGCAGAAACAGAGAGAGATGTCTCCACGACCACCCTCACCCAATACCGAACAAGAAGATCAACCTTTTCCTAGTCAAAGCCCTTCATCAACTCACAAATCACATGAAGGTGGAGAAATAAAATTAAGGAGATGAGAAAAAAGAGGAGGAAGACAATCAAGAACAGTCCAAGGAAACAAACAAAGAGGAGGCTGGACCTTCTAAAGAGCCTCAAATAGAATTCAAAGAGTGGAAAACAACGGATGAAGTTATCATCCAAGTTAAGGAATATGCACAGCATATTTAACTAATGATGGAGAGAATGCAAACAACAGCTCTTAGCCGCAATGCTAAAGCTTAAGAACTTGAATCTCCAAGGCGAGCTTGAAGACAGGATGAATATCATTGAAAATCTTCAAGGCCAAATCAAAGAGCTCAAGAACGAGGTAGAAAAACACCAAAGCGTCAAGGAAAAGCAACAAAAGGAAATGGAAGAATTAGGGGAGCTTCTCACAAAGTTATCAGATGCTTGTAAACGCAAAGACCAACAACTGACTAAAGTAACACATGAACTCATGAGCACTACTTTGTTAGTACAAAAGCCCCAGGTACAGTTGAATGTAGCAAATGTATCTTTGCGATACTCAAAGCAGAGAATCAATGACCAAGCGGCATTTCTAAAGAAAATAAGGGAAAACCCAAGAGTAGCTTCACTCAAGGGGACTGTTGAAGTGTACGAGACTTTAGAAAAGAGGAACAAAGACTTTGAGCTTGAGTTGAAGCTGGAGCAAGAACAAAGAAGAAACCTTGCCCTAAGGCGTATGCAAAGGGAAGAGCAGTTTATTAAAGAGATAGAGGAATTAAAGAAATCCAATTAGTTGCTGCTGAGAGAAGGAAGTCTGGACACTCAAGAGGAGGCAAGTACATTTGAAGAGCCAAATCTAGAGATACCATCAATCTCCTTTGCAAAAATAGAAACACAACCAACTAAAAGACAGATAGAAAGTTCTCAATTCCAGGTACCAATCATAGAGGAGGAACAAGTGCCAATGGTCCAACTCTCTAAAGCTGAAGAAGTTGCACTTAAAGAGTAGATTTTTCATGAAGTGGATGCTAAATGGAAAGCGGGTATGGGTTGGGAATTGAGATTCCTTCACTCCGTCAATGTAACTCAGCTCACTCCCAATCAAACCAATTCTCAGTGGCATCAATAGTCATATCCTTATCCTTCGATAGAGGTGGAGCTATTGCAAGTAAAAGAAAGACTCTACAATGATATGCAAGAAGAGGGGTCAGATGCTCTCCACCCTACATGGAGGAAGAATTGGCTCAACAAAAACTCAAGGTATCTGATACTGTTTACAAGGGCACCGACATCCATCCAAAAAAACCTAACATTATGTCCTGTATCAAAGGTAAGGACATGGAAAGCACATGAAACACTAAAGAAGAAAAGGCCAACTTGGCTTAACTACCCAAAACTGCCAGCTCCAAAGCAAGGATCGATAAATGAGGAATACATGGTGAAAACCCTAGCGTGCGCCATGAACTTCTTCAAGAGCCTCTGTGACCTCTCTTGTGCAATGATATTTAAAATTTGCAGAATGCTGCTCACATGTGTCCAAGTTCTTCATGAGCCTGAACAAGCAGGAGCCACATGGATGTCCTTTTTAGAATGTAACCAAGGCTTATGCTATGATTTAAGTGGCCAACCTTCAGAAGAAGTCCTTTACAGCTTCTATGCCAGATGCATATTCTTGCTATCAAGCAATATGTTGGCATTCAAAGAAGCTTTTTACAATGGATTCTTCATATGGCATACAAAGATTTTTGAACGAATAATCAACAATTTAACAGCAATGCTCGTCAGATATTCATCCATAGAACTCAAAATTAAAGTTACTATTCAGTATGGCACAAATGTTATGGTTAAGGTTTGAGAGTCAACTTAAGGTTATGGTTTTGCTATGATGGTATGGTAACCATGTGATGGTTATGGTTATGGTTATGGTTGTGGAATGATGGTATGGCAATCATGTGATGATTATGGTTTTGCTATGATGGTATAACAATCATGTGATGGTTGTGGTTATGGTTATGGTTATGATTGTGCAATGATGGTTTTGGTTGTGCAATGATGGTATGGCTGTTATGGTTATGGTATGACAAACAAGTTATGGTAATGGTTATGATATGACAAACAAGTTATGTTTATGGTTTTACAATTTTCGACTCATGTTTTAATTATGGTTATAATTATGTTGTTATGCCATGATCAAGCTTTTGATTTTGTGATTATGTTATTCTTACAATTTTGCTAATTTTTTTAGGCAGAGAGGGCTATTTTCTTTTGCTACAGTACATGTAGCATCAGTTCCCAGCCCTTTATGCCCAAAGAAAATTCGCAGGCTTGGTCATTGGTACAGAGTATGGTATGAGCGTCGATACCAATTTCTAATTCAGCGTCGTAATATGCTATAGAAATATCGATGCTTATTTCATAGTGCATTCCGACGGTTACTTGGAAGCCTGTTCCGACGTCATGTATATCGATGGTCATTCCAACGTTATGAAACCGGCGTCTCTTCCAAGGCCTATTTCAACGCTTTTTAGTTTTAAAACTAACTATTTCATCGATACTTGCGTCGATTTCTGCGCAACGTGTTGTAATGATATATATATATATATATATATATTCACACACACACATATATATATATATATATACTTTGATGAGTTTTTTTTATTTTACATTTCGTTCCACTGCCTCACATGGCTTGACTTTCTTGCATTCTATAACTTAATTCAAGTCAACATTTGGGAAAGTCTCTTTTATTAAGCTGTGGTAGGCCGAGTTTTTTTCTCACAAAGAAGCAAGCCAGAAATTCCAACAGAAACTTAAAATTTTCACGATTTTTTATCTCACATATTTCACTAGTTTTTCTTCCCTTTACTAGGAGTTGAACTCAACCTAATGATTTTATCACTTTCCTATTGTTTTTTAGAAGGCCACCGTGACCCTTTCACTTGTTATTTTTTGAAGATTGGGGAGACATAATGGATCCCTTTTAAACAAGAAATTAGTTAAAAACACCCCCCCCCACCCCCTTGCTTCCTCCCTTGTAGTCCCCCTTCCTTTGCCTACGGTGTCTTCCCTCCCTCTCCACTTTAGCCCTTGAGTAGCAATCTCACCTTCAACTATCACTCTTGCCTCGAGTAGTTGAACTCCCTTCGTAGGTGAGCAAAGCGCTCCTCCCATAATTATCTGTCAATTAGCGCATGAGCGAGACAGAGACAACGAGATACAACACTGCTAGGCACATGAGCATGAGAGAGAGAGAGAGAGAGTGGAGCTCTAACAAGCACATGAAAAAAAGAGAGAGAGAGACACATTCCAGAATATGGATGAGCATTGTGCATGCAGATGAGGTAGGGGACCCCGCGAAAATTTGTGCATGTGGCAATATGCCTAGCTTGCATCCAAGTCGAGCAGTTGGTGAGGAGGAGGAGGAGCAAAAGGAGGGCACTCTGGTTGTGGCATGGATCAGAGCAGCACATATATAGCGAAAGGCCTTACCTTCGTATAAGGAAGGGTCTTATAATTTGCTTCTTTCCTAGATTCGATGGAGCAAGTTGTGAGAGAGAGTTGCTTGTTGCCACGATTTACACACGTGCATGCGCGTGCACACACACAGACAGCTATCTTTGTGTGAATAACCACTAAGTTTTGTAGGAGAATCTCTCCTAATTCCAAAGTTTGGGATTTAAAATGAAGTGACATATTGGGTCTAACTGCCCCCGCGTTAATTTATTAGCCCGGTACATTCGCCGCCGAAATTTGCGCTAGAAGGAAAAGTCCTGCTGGGTGTGTTTTCCTCGCGCAATCATTTGGGTGCTTTCAGTCGAGTCCTCTACGTGCACTCCAAATCTGTCAGAGCACAGACGAGGAGGCCTGGCTATTTCAGCGCTGGCTACAGTGGGATGCTCTGCGTCAGGACAGAGAAGCAGTCGCTGTGCTTCATTGAGATGGGTTCAGTGGGCTGGAGTCCGAATTTGTGACAGCACATAGAATGTTTGATTCAAGCGACACAGATGTTGATGCAAGCATAACGAAGCACAAACGTGCTCTCCATGGCCACAACACCACCTGTACACAGTTTGACGGGATCCCCCCCTGCACACACACACACACACACAGAGAGAGAGAGAGAGAGAGAGAGAGAGAGCTCTACGCACAACCGTGCCTTCCTCGTCTGGCACTGAATCTCCTCTCGTGCTCAGCTTGGAGGGTCGCACGCTTGCCGTCTGCAGAGCATGGACCTCGGATGGCTGCCGCCTCTGTCCACGCGCATTTTGACACAAGCCGTCTCTCTTTCTCTCTCTCTCTCTCTCTCTCTCTCTCTCTCTCTCTCTCTCTCTACACGTGGCTCCTTATCCTTCTTTTCCTTCAAAACTACAGCAGCATCTTCGCAGATTCTAATCAATTTGACCTGCTGCGAAGATTGGGACCACATACTCGGGTCCTTCATTTAAAAAAACCACCCAGACTCGCTTTTCAACATTTTGTTTTAAAATGTCAAGGAGTCTTCACCGTGTGCGCTGAAAATTTGTCATAGCAAAATAAAAGAAGAAGGAAAAGACTAAGAATTGACTCGAGGGAAAATGCAGTATGTCGGATCAACAAGGTACAAACGTCTTTATCAGCGGCGGGGAGGACATTGGGAGAGGGAGAGGGAGAGGAAGAAGGGGGGGGGGGGGGGGGGGGGGGGGGGGGGGGGGGGGGCGGCGGCGGAGGGATTAGAGGTCGTCAACGAGCTTGCGGAGGGCAGTGAGGGTGCCCTCCACGACGGTGCCCAGCAGGACGGACACCACATTGGTTACCGAGCCTGACGAGCTGGACTGCACCAGCATGGCATCGTCCTGGCTAAGGCTGATGGGCCCGAAGACGCCTCCCGTGGCCTCATTGCGCACCATGACGCTGGCGTCCGCAAAGCCCTCTGGCAGCTCCATCGTCGTATTCTGCGCCACCACCACAGTGCTCTCGTTGTTGCTCACCGCGTTCACACTCGCCTGCTGTATTGAGATGGCCGTCTCCGACTCGTTTATCACCGCGTTCCCCGCCCTCGCCCCCACTATCAACACACTCATCACAATCATGGCCAGCACTACCCACATCCCCCCCTTCATTGATCTTGCCCCCTCCATATCCTCTCCTCTTCTCTGATCGATATTCTACAGGACTAGCAATTGGCTCTCGTCTCTCTCTCTCTCTCTCTCTCTCTCTCTCTCTCTCTCTTCTTTGTGTGCTGCTACAACGCCACTACCCCTCGTTTATAAAGGCACTCCAGCCCCCTCTCATTGTCGCTTTCATTCAATCTATGTGAGCCTGCCATTCCTCACCTTAAGTGCTTACACAGTTCTCTCCTCCCATCATGCATCCGCCTTCATTAGCCGACATCACCTCTCCTGCATGATAAATTCAAATAAAGCTGATGTACTACCACCCCTTTTTTAATAAAGGCGCTTCACTATATGTTACTGTTTGTTTCTTCACCAACAAAAACTCGATCTCTTTTGACCAAGAGTCCATACAATCCAACAGGCTATTCATCTGCAATTTGTTTTAGCACCCCCTGCAATTTGACCAAAATGCTTCTAGAAGTTCATATTCACACTCATCTCCAGATTCATCTAACTCTTGCATATCTAAAGGTCTACCATTCTTAACAACTTGCTTCTCACAAGCTTGTATCCCTTATTTGGAGCATGCTTGCTCTCATGTACGGCATCAATAATATGGAAATTGCTACATGTCTCTTGGCCAGCATTTCTATCAAAAACCAAATCAACCTTTGGCCGATGGCCTCGATCCACAATATTGATACGCTTTGGAGGGGGACCTCTCTTACCCATCATAGAAGGTGCACCACTACATCCAATAATAGGCATACTAGCAATTGAAGCTCTTTGGACAAGCATGGATCTCCTTCATGTGTATCCTCATGTAAAGAAATAATCTGCATAGTCAATGCATCATCCATGGCATTTGCGAAATGCATGGCATCTGGATCAACACAACATGTATCAATTGCATCAAAGACCATCGACATTTTCACAATAGGAGATACATTAGACCATGAAAATCTTTCACTCACTATCTTTTAAGATGCCAAAAACTCAGTCATGATAGCCACTGATTTAATATTTACGTAATTACAACAAATTTGTGTGATCACAAGCTTATTGACACATTTACATGATTACACTAAACATAATCACACAAAATCCGATTAAGGAGGACCTATAGACCCCCGTCGAGGATACGAACAAGCCCGACGGGCTCGCAAAATTATATATACGCGGGCCCGATCGGGCCCACTGGGTGTTATTTCTTGCTTTCATCTTCTGAGAGAGAGAGAGAGAGAGAGAGAGAGAGAGAGGGGGGGGGGGGGGGGTTGTGTGGGAGCGTGCTCTGCATCGCAATGCGTGACAGCAGCAAAGTACCTAACCACACGCTCCGGGTATGTGTTGTGTGTGTGTATGCGTTGTGTGATAGCGTATCTTTTGTCGTATTGCGCGACAGTAATAAGGTATCTTACCACACAATGGGAGTGTGTGTGTAAGCTGTTCTACGGAACAATGCTTATCACGGGGGCATCACCTCGGTGATGCGGGGAAGATGGTGTCCTTGTGGTAAGTATTGGCTTACTGTTTGGGTACTACGTCGATAACGTGGCAAATCTAGTATTCTTATGGTAAGTCAACTTCCCTTCCCCTTTCCCCAAAACCATATGGGCATCGATCGGTAATGCGAATATATGACGTTCGTATGCAAGCTATTGTTTCTCCCTAGATTCAGCGACACTCGATCGATCATTAGGGAAAATCTGGACTCACAAAGAGGCCTTATAAGGAGTTTGACTTCCTCTCTCATGTTCAAAACGAGCGTGCGGTAAAATTTTTGCAAATCAAATCTAAACTTGGCGGAGATTTGACAATTAGAATCTACTCTTCAAGCTCTTTCTATTGATATATAGCACGTCATGAGATTCTTCATATTTTGAAAGATTCTATTTTTTATTCTCTTATGACGTGACAACTCCGTCTAGAATCTAAACAATAACCAATAGAATCTTTCAAATTATGAGGAATCTTGTGGCGTGCTATATATCATTAGAAAGAGCTTGAAGAGGAGATTCTAACTGTCAAATCTCCGCCAAGTTTAGAGTTGATTTGCAAAAAGTTTATCGCACGTCCATTTTCGACATGAGAGAGGAAATCAAACTCCTTATAGGGCCCCTTTGTGAGTCCAAATTTTCCCTAATGAACGCGGCTAATAGAGTGTCGTTTATTAGAAGCATTTGTTTTTGTATAAATGTGGCGTTCATGTCGTTAACCTGGCCGTATGAACGTCATATAATTTGTATATGCATGTGCAGTTAATGTTTCAAGTATTAAGTATATGAAATACTTGGTCGGTAACGCGGCTGTGAAGAGTATTTCATATACAAAATGTATGAATTGTTTGACTTTTGTTGTTTTTAATTGTCCATTTAAAATTATATACTAGATAATCATATTCAAAAGAATACTTTATTTATCAATCATCGTTGTTTTAAATGCTCCATTTTTATAAATTATATGTAAAAAAGTATTTGCACACACATTGCATGTTAAATATTCTTTCTTTTATCTTTTTAAAGGACTCTCAAGCATTATCGCAATTTTTAATTCTTCATTTACATAAATTCTCTCTAAAAATCTAAATGCACACAATTTGCATGTTAAATATTCTTTTGTATCTTTTTAAGGAGCATCAATTATCATCGTTTTTTTTATTGTTACATTTACATAAATTCTATGTTAAAAAGTGTGTGAACACAATTTGCTAGTTCAATTTGTATACTTCCAATGTTTTAAATGTTTTTCAAGTTTTTAAGTCGGTGTGTGCTTTGTTTGAATTAATTTGTGTGCACAGAGAAAAATATAAGTTAAAAATTCAATATATGCTGAAATGTGCCAGATTGTTAACATGTATTGTTTGATTTGAATTAAGTTCTTATAGACCACTTGTTTGATCTGCATTTTACACGTGTAACAGATTGCAATTTTAAGTCAAGATTGTTTTCAATTTTTATCAATATTTCCTTACACATTTCTTAAAGTCTTCAAGTGGTGGTTAAGGGTTTACCTGAAATAGTATGAGAGTGTTACTGTCATTTGCAACCATGTATTTGTATTTGATATGTTGTTTTTTATTGTCCAGTGGAAATATGGCGGTAGATGAAAAGAAATGTATTATGCGTGCCATTCGTAAAGAATGTATTTTGGAAATCTCATCATGTGCAGCTGATCTCATACAACAGATTAGTGAAAGCGATGTCTACATCAAAGACCTCACTAGCGCTATATGGGAAAACACAAAGCGTAGGTTGCGACTTGAAGGCCAATATGAGTTGTTGCTTCCAGCAAGGATACAAGAATTTGACCTCCACCACAAGGTTAGGACAGTGTTAGGCAATACAAAAGTACGTTGCAGAGACTTAAAGAAAGATATCCCACCTGCCTACGACATGTCAAAATTAGAGCTTTGGGATAAATTGTGGGAAGAACAGAAGGTAAAAATGAAGCGTGTGAAAGCGGAGGACCGAGCAGCCTTACCCAAGAGATTGAAGATGGCCCAAGATGCGCAAGCAGTTTTGGGAGGTCGATTTGATACCAGCGGCACCGATACAATCATGTGCACAGCTTGGAATGCAAAGTGCACTCATCTTGTCGGCATCCCTCACAAAGCCTTGGTAGAAGGTAATGGGATTGGAACAAGATCCTTCAATGTGTGCACATTGTACACCATCAAAGGCATCTCGTTTTGTCCAAACCACATTACATATGTGGAAAAATGTTACAAGGGAGGGGGTGAGGCAAAATTTGACAGCTTTCAGACAGAGCAAAGAATGCAAACACTTCACCCCTCCAGTGTAAGGTGCATTGGGTTTACTACCGAAGCTCCTTGGATCACGATATTCCCATACTAAAATGGTATCGGTGGCGACATGATGTGTTGCTTACCATTCGCTCATGGATTGTTCAAAGGACACATGCATAGTCTACAACACGGCTAGAGGTCATTGCCTGTAGCAAATATTCTTGTAAGCGAGATAGATACGGTGCAGATCAAAGCAATGATCGAGCAGATGCTGGCCATTTTTCATACCTGAATCGACGGCGTTGCGGCTGCCCACTCGGCCGGTATAGTGCACAGTGACCTGCACCCGTTCAACATAATGTTGGAATTTACTCGTGCCAATAAACCCCGTGTCGACATCATTGATTGGGGTATGATGCTGAGAACACCAGCTAAGTGCGTAGCAAATAATTATCTGCATCCAAGCGCACAGTCGGACGAAATAGTTTTGGATGTAGAGAGAGCAGGGAATGCCGAGGTGGCTAAGAGACCGTGGATTTCTCCCAAACTATACGATCCACGGTGCACAAATGCATACGGAAAAGCGAGCGACATTTATGCATTGGGCTACCTATTCGACATGCTGGCAGATTTTTGGAGTGCAACCATAAAATTTTATTTTCTAGAAGAAGTTTTTCACCACCCGGACGAAGATGTTATGAGGGCTATTCGAATTAAAGTAGATTGTTGGATGAAGTTAAAAGAGCGGGAACAAAGAAGGAATGCTTCTGACGTTTTGATATTTTTCAAAGAACATTTAAAGACAGACCCTAACCCTGTCCAACGTCCCCTTGTTGAACTTGCACCATCATTTTATCCGATTTAAAGATTTCTATGATATACATAAGTCTTGTCCAGGGTTTTCTATTTTTTATTGCAGTGTATTATCTGGTTTGAAATAGTTTATCTAATTGAGTCAATTATCTTTAGTCATTTAAAATTTAACATTTAGCTGTCAGTATTTCAAATTTGCCTTGTGGTTCAATTAGTCGCATTTGTTGTGGTTTGATTTAGTGGATTCCGTGCACTTTCCCTGTGAACGAGAAGTTGTTATATTCTGCATCTGTGAGACTGTTGAATCGTAAGAATATATATTTGCCAATGATATTGAATATTTGTCTATCTATTGACTGCAGCTCTAAGAGAAAATGGCCCATGAAGACCAAGATATTGGCACCCAATCACTGCCCAATGATCAACAATAACCAAATTTTAATGGATTTTAGCGCATGAAGTCTCTTGCACACGGCATGTCCGCTCAACAAGCACTGCGTTGTCGTGTTGTGACACGTACATAGTGGGAACGCATGCTACAAGAGTTATCTTGTAATTTTTTAGATACAAAATTATATTTCCTATAATGTACATATGCATATTTAGGTATAATAATGAGCCTTCTATCTCATCCTATTATTTTTCTCAAGGGTAACCTATTCTTACTTTACCATCAGAAAATACTATGGGAAAAGCATCAATAGCTCCGCCTCTTTAACTTGGGGCAAAAAGCATTGATTCTTTATTTCTACTATCTCATTATCATCTCACACCCTAGCTAGATCCTATATCTAGGGTAAACTCCAATATATATATATATTCTATGTATTTTTCATATTTTTCTTATATTTCTTTTTAAATAGCTACTAGGAGGGAATCAAATCCTAGTGGGACACTAGGTGGCATGATTTCAAAGATACACTTATTTTAATGCATTATTGCAAGCATGATTACAAAACTTTGTCAAGGAGCAATGTCATGCTTTCATATGGCATGAGGTGTCCTTTGGAATCAAATGAAAGTCTAGGCTAAGGGGACCACATGAAGACTTTTGCTGCCAGAAATGGACCCTATTTTGATGAATTTTTTACACAAGGTTCCAATCCAAATTGGAAAATGATTTTAAAATGAAAATCGTAGCTAATGAGCTGAAGTTTCTGCCCATATTTTTACTTTTTTATATGGAGCTACGGTTAAGGAGATATGATCAAAATACTGGACCCCAGTCTGCCCAGATCATGCAGGGACAGCTCATTTCCAACTTTTCCAATTCCTGTTCACACTGGCTCCTCTCTTCTTGTGTAAACCCTTGTGGGTTCCCTTCACCTATAAAAGGGGACCTCTTCTTCCTTGGAATAAACTCAAGCATTCAAGCCATTGATGAGAGGAATTATTGAGGGAGTGAGTAGTAATGCCTAATTGTACTTATCCCCATTAACATAAGCCCAAGCCTACACTTTCTCCTAGAGGAAAACTAGCCATTCTTGTACGCCATCCTTGGAAGATCAACTCTAATCAAAGAAGGTGTTGTACTTGGCGTATCAATCAAAGTGGAATTATCCACTCTTCTTCTCTCTCCATCAATAATGGTGCCGAAGGGTTTCAAGTAAGATGTGTTCTACATTGATGTTTTCTTGATTTCTTGTTGTTTTCATTTTCATCTCTAATCCAACATATATATATGTATCTAATCTCATCTCCTTAACCAAACCTATCTCTCTGATTCTTAGTAATTCATCCTCTCTAGGTTCTCTTTGCTACAGGTACATCTCTCCCCGCAGTATCCTTATTGCCTACGGGCATGAATAGGGCTTGGGAGGGAAACTTCTCATCTCTTCACTTCTCTCATATCTACATTTCTCACATACTATCCTAGATGAATAAGCCACATGATGATCATTTCTATCGCTTTCACTCTGTACGATCTATTAGAATTAACGTATGGATTAGCCGTAAAGTACACTTTCAACAACGTATAGTGTTTCTCTTCGGCCCTGAAAGGCTCAATGAAATACTTCTATCACCGGATCCCATCATACTACCTCTCATAGACTATAATTTTTCTTTTGATGTAAGCGTAGTTATCTTGCTATGAACCAAGAGGATTTGTACACACAATTAATCCCAATCACTAGACAATATATATATATTATGGTAAGCACAAAACTACAATTCCAAAGAACAATTCGTAGCCTATTTGGTCAGCCAAGATTGAATGCCATTAACTCATCCATTAACCCTTTCATATTACCCATGATACGATATGACCATAGCTTTGATGTTTTCATCTTCGTATTGTTTTGACATTCTCTTTTGCGTTCTTTCTTTGTGTGTGTGTGAGTGCAAGAGAGAAAGGGTGAGTCTTCTTTGATTGCACTTCTTTCCAAACCCTAGTCTTCATGGCATCTATGGTTTAACTCCTTCATATAGTTTTTTTTGAGTTCTCTCACAAACTCTCACAGCCATAAGCCCGGTGCTTTCCTGGCAAGACCGCAAATTTCTCGACAGCGTACTGCTCGACGACTCTCAAATGGGCAATTCCAAACCACATGCAATGGAAAGAGATCAATAAAGAAGTCACAAAGGACATGATCAAGACAATATGGCCATGTGAGGACACAAAGATAAAAAAAGGAAGGCGGAAGGTTTCAAAGTGCAACCATGATGCGATGAAAGAAAACACTCAGAGGATCTATTTGGAGGTTTATGGACATCCCCTGCACAATGCAGATTGTGCTCTATATTGTGCAAAAATGTTATACATTCACTTTGTGCAACAGCGACCGATAGACTTCTCGTCAAAGGAGAAAATTGTTTCCACTCATGATTTAAGGGGGAGTTGTGTCACTTTCACTCGAGATGAGCTGGCATTGATAGTAGAAGGCGCCGACCTATAGTTAAAAAGAGAGAAGGATATTTACACAACACAGTTGACAGAGAAAGATGTAGAAATAACATGGCTTTCTATAGCCACCCACACAACCCAACTCTCACAAGTTCGGATGAAGAAAAGCATTCACCACTTAAGTCAGGATGTTCAAAATCTGACACAGCGAGTGAATCCAACACCTGTAGAAGCGACACACATCAACCACCTTGTCATGCATCCAAATTTGGTCCCCTCGTCTACTTCACATGCATCCTCATCTTCCCAATGTCCAGTTTGCTACAAGAATTTTGATGGATGGAGTGGATATTATACATTGACATGTGGTCATTATTATCATTTAGTTTGTCTTATTCGTTTAATGAAAAATAGTAGTTTATACGCAATCTGTTCACAAGATATTCCACAAGGAATATATATTATGTTTGGCATGGAAAACGAATATAAATTCAAGCAAGCACACCAAGATACCCCTAGCACAATTAGAAATCTGGTTGATGAGTAAGATGCTGCTTCAGGGAAACACAGTTGAGATCGACAAACTATGTACTATCGTGAATATGAAGCATTGTAATTACTCAAAACACACATAAATACAAGGTCTTTTACAATGGTTTTTGACATTTACTGGTTCTACTCTCAAGCTATATTGAATCTATTAAGTTGTTATTTAGTTCTAAGTCTGAGTGTTGTGGTTCTCCTTGTAATTCAACCTCCATATCTGTTATCAAATTCTCTTCTATAATTGTCTACAGTGCGTTGAGATACACCAACATTGAACTCTTCTTCATCTTTGTTTTGACAATCATACTGCCAGGTTGGCATTTCCTCCTCGTATCCAGCACTTTCGATGTGATTCAATATCTTTTCGTTGCAAAACATATACACTAATTTTTTGCTTTGTCTTCTAATTGTTTGTTGCGAATAGTGCTGTGAACATACTTGTACATACTCCATTTCATCTTTGAATTTGAGTTGGCTGCACATTATGCGAGTAATTTCATTGCAAGGGGATGTAAGGTAGAGTAATACTCTCCACCATTCATCATCCACCACTTCCATGCAGGTTGCTCTTTTGCCATTAGCTGTACAAAATCATTTGCAAAAGGACCTTCTTTTAATCTAAATGCACTCATTTCTTTGATGCAATCAATTCGGTCCTGAACGTTGGAGTAGAACGTGTTGACCACGTGATAGAAATTGCTTACCACCTCTGTATTGGACATCATATCTAAATTCCAATACTCTGGATCAAGCATGTAAGCAACACTATGGAGTGGACTATGAGTGCTCTTCCATCTTGCATGAAAATACTTAGCCAAAATTTTTCGTTGTTTGCCAAAGAATGGTAATCGCCACTCCTTCTCTACTATAGACTCTTTCAACTCTTTAGGATTTTCAAGACTCCGTTGGATTGACCACCAGTCATCCACACTTTGCCCAAGTTTGGCGCCCTTTGATCAAGATAGCGGATCACGAACATAATGGGCATCATTACATGGTATGCATCCATTACACTCCCCCACCAAGCAGCCTAGTTTACATTGCCACGTAGATATGTAATTTTATCTTTCACTTTTCTTTCTGCTCAAGCTGCCATTCATCAAAGGCCAGGCCGCGCAATTGAATATGTCAATCACAACGCATTTATTACGGAGAAGTGATTCCAAGGTATAAAAGTGTATGTAGAACCGAGTTTCAGCAAGAATTTTCAACATCACTAACATGCGCATCCTATACATATCAAGCACTCTAGCTTTGTCGTTTCAAGATAAATTTCACAACCTGACATGCTGTATCAATTATTTTGGCAAACCATGTGGTTTCTTTGCTAGTGTACCAATCTTTTAGCACCAAGTTTAAGCTGTGCGTATTACAACCATTGACAAAAATGTGTGGAAAGCACTTCTTTATTAATTTACTAGCGTTTTTACAATTCTTTGCGTTGTCCATGACTACTTGAACAACATGTTCAACACCAATTTCTTTAATTACATTAATCAAGACCTCAAAAATATATTTTCTACTTTTAATTGTACCAAAACTATCAATTTCATTTATAAACCTTTCTCCCCTTGGAGAAACTACCATTACATTGATCAACGGTCTTCTCTGACCATTTGACCAGCCATCACTCACAATCGTATATCTTGAAAGCAAAATATTCCCAAGTATTGTTTTGCCAACACGCTCTTTGATTTCGATGTAACATTTGTTCAAGAAAACATTTCTTATCGTGTGATAAGAAGGAGATGAAAATCCTGGACCAAACTCACCAATTTTCTTCCAAGCAGCCTTCAAGTGATTGCTCTCTACTATGACCAAAGCACTTCCAGTAAAGAATATTGCTTTGGCCAGTGCAGTTTGTGCTTCTTCTAGAGACTGCACTCGAAAGCTTTGATGTAATGATTTTTGATGTATTTGACAAAGTCCACCTTCATTGTGATGTTTAAAAGGAACACTGCTTGGAATTTCCTCTCCTTGCGCAGGTTGTTCTCTAAGGTTAGTTGGCGTCACTACAAGATCTGCAGAGTTAATATTTGGCTCTGGGAACTCTTGACTTGAAGCCACAAAGCTATATATCTACTGTCTCTTGCCACCCTTTTTGGCGAGCTCTTCTCTCAAACGCTTTGTAACTGCAAGTGATTGAGGATGTTCACATTTCTTACAACTGTTTTTAGCGCTACCCAAAAAATGATCCCTAATACATGGTGCACCGCTTGATTTTTTTGTGTGAAAAAATTTACATTGCCACTCCATATATCGGCCGCATATGTTGTGAGCATAATCCAACTCTTTGCCACGAGCTTTTTTTTATTCTTTGGCTTCTTTGTACCACTTGTGCCCACATTTTGCTCCATTTCTTTTGAATTAAGACTGAAGACAAAAGAACTAGATGTTCAGTTTTTGAAACATTTTTCTTATTTTCAATAGATATTAAAATGTAAAAACCAGTCAATATGAAAGTGACCATGATGCACAATATGAGATTTTCAATGCACGCTAGTCAATCCACATATCGATCACCTATATTGTGAGCAACCATACACATTGCAATGTAGTCTATGCATGGCATAATAACTATAACAATGCTATGAATCTCTCTATGGAATTACTATTATAATGATTATTTATATGTCCACTTTGGTTTGCAAACAATAAGATACATCTAATTTTAATTGCTACAAAAAAACAAACGAAAGAAATAAAATATATGATTGGTTGTTTCATGCACTAATAATCTATCGTAATACATAATGCACTCTCTTATAAACCAATGCATGAACTAACGCCAATAAATCTTCAATATAATCACTCAATTGAGGACTACTTGTACCCAGTGAAGGATTGTAGCCCACCCATGCAATCAATTCAATATATAAAAGCTATTTTAACCCAATTAATAATTATAGCTCTTATATTGTGGAGTGACAAGTGTAAATCAACTCAAATGCAAGACTTCAAGGAACTTTATATGCCCGATACACTAGTATAGGACATCCGGCCCTTGCCTGCCGACTCGTCATTTACATATGCTCATCTTCTAAAACGAATTACAGCCCTCATTTGGACTAATGGCTTCTTCGCAATGAGCATGATTCTCCAAGTTTTCAGTTATTTTGGTTTTGTACCTTTATGTCAGTAAACGAATTGAAAATTTTTAGAAGTGGTTACCGAATTAAGAATCACGTTCGGCCCAAAAAAAGGACTTGTGACTCTGTAACTTTAGGTCAATTCACAAGGAGATGACTATACCCGGCACTCGGATACACTTCCCAAGGATTTTCCTAGCTAAAAGACCGTGCTTACCACACTATTTACTATATATAATTATTCCCGCTGGGCTTTTTCATTTTCCCGGCGGGCCCGTCGGGCTATTACAATACCTAGCGGGCTTGCTGGGAAAATGAAAAAGCCCGGCGGGCCCCGCAGGAAAAATGGAAAACCCGGAGGGCTTACCGGCTCTATAGGTTTTTGTAGGTCATAATCAAAGTCACGTTAACAATTAACGTGATCACATGATACTTTTTGTGTAAATACTAAAATTATTGACGTAATCACCTGATCGTGATTACATTAATGAAATCCTTGCTAATAGCTCATTATTAATATTACATCCTTGTCCACAATTTTCATTGAGAATGGTTTGTACTTGCCGCACGATATGCATATGCAAGTTGTCCCATGAGAGCATGTAGGAGGTTTGATCTCCCTCAAATATGCATTTGAAGAGTTTCTTGTGTGAGTTGAAAGCAAGCATTCTTCCCTTATCGCATATACTATTCCAATCTATAGGATGGGTTTGTTTTTCCCATTCAATCCCAAATCCAACTACCGGATACAATAGTTCTCAGCCCTCTAAATTGCATCAAAAAATTCTTAGAGAGAGGCTAGGCATCCTCAAATCCATGAAGAAATGGCACAAAGAATAGCACAAGGAAAACCTGAAAACCTTAGATTTCACTCTTGAGTCCTAAGCTTCTCTATAAAATGCAGGGTTTTGAATTATTTTTACTCAGGTTTCATACCTACATTCACTATATGAGACATATTGCACATGTGGAGAATATGCTCGGGGGGGTCACTATGTGAAAATTAGGTATATCACGTGCATTCAAGGATTATTTATAAAACTCCTTATTTGTAAAATTTTTAAAAAACAAATGCATCCTTTTTCTTTTCAATTTGTAAAAAAAATTCAATTCTATTTTATGGCACCCTTTTGTATGTGCAATTGTGAGAAAAAATGATATTTAATAACCCCTTATGCTGAACTCACGCGTTAGTGACCTAATTATTAAGTGACCCCACAAGAGAATATAAGTCTCTAAGACTAACATTGGTGCTTGTTTCTACAATTGTGTATCAAGATAGCTCCCCTATGTGCTACTCAAATTTGTTTATTAGACCACTTCAAGCATGTCATATCAAGAAAATTTCAGTTGTTGTTACAAGTACTATTAAGAACATCAATGGATGGTTGTTTCAAGATTTTTTTCGGTTACAATTTTTCATACATACTACTCATATAGAAAGGCTATGTACTATTAATGAAAGTGTTTCATTATTTGTACCTAGATGGGTGAAAGCATGACTAGGTGGTACACTTTTATGGCTTGAATACTAGTTTTGAATAGCTGCACTATTAGACGTGGTGGGCAGTAAAATTTTTGCAAATTAATTCTAAATTTGGTACCAAACAGCTTTTTAGATTCTCCTCTTCAAGAGCTATCCAATGATATATCACACGCCTTGGGTTCTTCTATCTTTGTCAAACATATTATAGCTATTAATTTTCCAAATAGTGATGTCCCGGACACAGCTTTGGTGTCCACCCAGTCATGCTTTCACCCAGATGTGATTTATCTTCACATTCTATGATGGTCCAAATGTTTTAGAAAGGTTTTCAAGTGATTGCAGTGGGAATTATTTAGTTTCTTCTCATGGAGCTATTTACACATTTTAGTCCCTTCTCTTTCATGTGTACTATGAGCAGAACATTTGTGATAAGCATTGGCATCTATAGTCATCAAAACGCAGGTTCGAATGAGTTTTTGCTAAATGCATGCACATTACATGTTATGGACCCTAATGTTTAGCAAACGCATAATTAGACCGGCATGCAAATTCATGAATGTGATAGCTTGTGAAGCTTTTTGTGCCAGAAGTGCAGTATCTCTATGGGGTTGATTGTGGGTATACCAACTATCATACGAGGTGATGGCTCGATATAGGTGTTTGTAGATAGATTGCCTAAACTTTGTAAGTTTATTCCAATCAAGTTCACTCTATAGCCAAGTTTGCTGTATAGATTATATGGATTACACCACAATTTTGTGAATAATAGTCAACCAATGTTTACAAGTCATTTCTTGAAGATTGTCTGTAAATGGTTTGGAAACACACGTCCATTATACCAATCATCATCTAGAGATGGATGGGCAACTTGCAATTGTTAATCTAGTGCTAGAGGATATGCTAAGTGAATACATTAGCAAAAAGCTATCTGATTGGCAAAATTATCTCCCTATTTTAGATTTTTCTTCTAATAGTGCCAAGCATGTGATGACTCAATTTAGTCCTTTCATGCTTATGTATGGTTTTAACTTAGATCACCAATGATGGTGGGATTGGCAACTGAGAGACTTTATCAGCTCAAGGATTTTCTCCAAGGTCATATGGATACACTAAAACTTTCTTGTCAAAATGCTCGACAAGGACATGATAGATTTAAAAAATACACTGATGAGAAACATCATTCTACAAGTGTTAAAGAATTCAATCTTTTGTTGAAAATCAGGCCAACACCTAAATTATCTTTGATAATATTGTGGTTTGTTTCAGGTACTCAAGCAAGTTGGAGATATGGCTTACAAACTCTCTTTACCTACAAACTCTTGTATTCATCCCATTTTTCATGTATGTCGTTATGTAAAATGCTTGCATAGGGATGACAATGTCATGGAACAGGAGAGTTTGGTTGATTTCATTGAACCTCCAGCCCAATTGCATGAACTGGGTGCATTTTAGACTATCATGATTTATGTACTCATCATTATGTGCATTATGAAAGCATCAGTCAAGTGGAAAGACCGACGTGAAGAAGGTACCACGTGGGAAAACATTAGTTCCCTTGGAAATAAACTCCCACTTTTGTTTTCTAGGACGAAAACACTTCTCCAAGGGGAGAGTAATGTAAGGCCAACGGTCAATTAGTATGAAACTAAGCTCGAGGGTGACCTTGTGAAGACCCTGGTGGGACTCCTTGGAATTGACCTCCCAACCTCCTTGACCACCAGGGTTTATGCCCTTGCCATGACATTACCCCCCCCTTGGAGAAGCATTTTCTTCCTCGAAAACAAGAGTGGTGATACATGTATGTGTTCCATAGTGACATCCTTCATGGATCCAACTGTGCATCTGACTAGAACATGGTTCTACGGGAGGTTCAACAAAATCATGAATAACATTCTAATTTTCCACATTGTTGTCTCTTTGCAACCATCTTGGTGTAACCATCTCATATACAGGATAGCGTATAAACTCCATTTAGAACTCACTTGAGTATGCTAAACGAGTTATCACAACATAGATGTACCCAAAAGAGTACCTCTTTCACTTTCCATGAAAGCTACTTGCTGACGTAACTCATCAATTAAGTTTAAGTACTTGACTTGTTATCCTATCTTGATCTGATACCAGTGTGAAGGCCCTGGTGGGACTGCCTTGGAATGAACCTCCGAGCCTCGCTTTATATAGCCCCCTGTGCCTCATTCCCTATCCACACTAGCAGCCGGCCCCTTGGGCTTGGTCCTTGACCACTGGGGATTGTGCCCTTGGCATGACAAACCTATGAAGAGGCATGAGATTGAGAGGATGCTCATAGACCTAAGTCTTAGAACATACATTCTTGAGATTGACAAGGATACTATTTCCACCATCTAAAAAGGGAAGCCTTATTTCATGAGGAGGATTTCTAACCATTTCACAACAAAGATTTTATCTTTAATAACAGACTTAGCATGTTCCATGATATTTTTTTCTTGATGAAGGATGTATAATGAAAAGGTAAGATTATATAAGAGTCTAAAGGCTGGGTACTAGCTAATAACAATGAATATAAGGGTACCATAACAAAATTGATAGTTACCCCATTAGGGCCAAAAACGACTCAAAAAGGGATCTATAAGGAATTGGTTAACTTACTAATTAGTAGAGCCGTTTATGGTCAAAACGGCTCCAACTTTGTCCGTTTTGGTCATTTCAAGCATATATATGCAATCTAAAGCATATCTAGGTATATATCTCTAAAGATTCAAAAAGATATCATTTTCTTCACATTCCTTTGTGGCTCACCTTAAAATTTGTTCTTATTTACTTCACTTGGCACCAAATAGTTGTTTCCACTTTTGAATCACTCAATCTCTCTTTTTTCTCTCACCATTCACGAGCTTTGTCTCTTCTTCTCTGATACACCTTGTTATGCTACTACGTTATTTTTATTATACTTTCTGTGTGTGAGTAATACATCTTCCATTAGTGATAACCATAAGTTTCACTTGAACATTAACCTAAGCCAAGAATATGCTACTACGCGGAGTGTCTATCACAGACCAATTACAACTTCAAATGAAGCACAACAACTTTGCAACGAGGGAAAGAAACACATTGATATATGGACATATGGGAGCTTGTATCCACCGGATCCTAGCACTGGAAGGTATCCATGTTTTCACACACCTCATGATTTGATGAGATTTGTTGGTGATGGGGTTGATGGCTTACTAGGATATAGTTCTAGGCTATCTCATTGACACATTGATCATACACATTACATTCAATATCTTGAAATTGCTTTGTCTTCAAATGCAACAAGAATTTTAGAACTTGAAAAACCAAATAGTATCTCTAAAACAAGAAAATCATCATCTTTAAACTTTAAAAGAAACTCCAATATGATTGAGAGCACGAGTAAAATGAATGAGAGATGTAGTAAACTTAACAGAAGGTTCTGGACAAAGAAAAAAAGATTAAAGATTACTAGAGAACATGTGACTAGTCTTTTAGGATTTGATATGTCCAATGTTCAAGAAAGGGTGAGATTTTTGAATGAGGTAATGAGCAAAAGTGACATCTTGAAACTTTTGAAACTTCTTGAAAATCGAACTCATAAGAAATTGGCATTTCAAAATTTACTGAAAGATATGGGTTTACTGGTCCATCCTTCTCAAATACAAGAAGTTTGTGACACAGTGGGGGTGAGTAGAAGGGGTTATAGGGCCATCTCTAAAACCTAGCTTCAGGTTTTAAAGTATTACAAGATTAAAGCTTTTGGGTTGCCTAGACCTCACAATGTTGGAAAAGTAAGGACTCTGTTAAATGAAGAAATACCCGAACATTTTGGAGAGTACTATCATATAGAAGGAACGATGCCATATGAAAAACAGAAAAAAAAAATCTTTTTTTGAGTATAATGTTTTTAATAACATTTGGATGAGTGTAAAAAAAGTTCAATCTGCTATGGTGAGATACTATAACATGTGAGAAGTAGATTGTGAAGGAAAACTTAATTTGTTATGAAATTGGATGACGCTCAAATTCAAAAATCTCAAAAAATGGAAAGAGTATCCATATCCATAATGAATAGAGCATTGGATTATAGCCAAGGTAAGCTTGATTCCCCATACCACAAAACTCAATGGAACTTTGGTGGATCGGATCAGCTCAAATACCAGTAGAAAATCACGATACATTGAAATGGCTCTTTTTGCAGACCGATATCCCTTCTATTATACAGAACCAAAATGCAGATGAAAAACTCCGTGTAGATGGCATGGGTGACTTTATTGTAGAATGGCACTTGAGTGCCGACCTAAAAGCATTGAAGTGCATGTTTGGTGTATGTGTAGGTGCCAATACCAAGTATCCATGTCTATATTGCATGGAAAACACTAGAACAAAAGGATGGCTTGCTTAACATGAGGTTGGAAAACCACCATCAAGAAATAGTGTGAACATCATCAACTACCCATCGTCTTCTATGATTTGGGATCCAATTATAGCAATAAATTTAAAGAATGTACATATATGTACAATGCATGCAGAGATTAGAATCTTGGACAAATTGTGTCGACTCCATTTTGATTATGCATATTCTATTAAGCCAAAGTAAACTTGCAGACGAGTGCATAGAAAAATGCAAGGCTTTGCTCTCTCAAATGGGTTTTCATGGTGGTCAAGTGCATCTAAAAAAAGATCCTACTCTTTCAAAAGGAACGGGTGATGTTTTGCAAGATGTTTCAATGGGTGGAGCAAAAGCCAAAAGATTTTTGAGTAACCATGAAAACAAACAAGTTGATGCTATGTGGAACTACTGGAAGGATCTTTGTGTAATAACAAGCAATGTCAAAAGTAGACCAGATGTAGCCAACAAACACATGGAAGTTATGAAGAAGCTCGACAATATTTTGCAAATTTTGAGACAACAAATTAGCTCTACTACTTATGCAGATGACTTTAAAAAGACAATAAAGATTTTAATAACTGCTATTAAAGATGCTTGGGGAGAAAAAGACATCACATATTACGTGGTGAGTATTCAATTACTTTTTAAAGTTTGGATAGTATTTTATATTGCATCCTATGAGTTGAACTAACCTTGTTTTTAAATTTTTAGCATATTTTGTACCTGCATGGTCCATATTTTGTAAAACAAGGACCCCTTGCAACATGGAATACTCAGGGCATGGAAAAATCTCACTTTCAAGCGAGGACTTCTTTTCTCAAATGTACGAGAAAAGGAGGGGGACAAAGAAGGAGCAATGGACTAAAGAAATTATTCAATTGGTTCTATAGGAGGCATTTACAACGAATGAGATCAAACAACCATGCTGCTCAACCACACATGGAGATTAATGCTTCACTTTGAAACTTTGTACTAAATCTTTCTAAAGAGATCCAAATTCAAATTAAAAGATATTTTGGTGCAAAAAATGTCAAATTTACATCAGGTTTTGTTCTTTTTGATATCTCTAGGCATGTCACCCCTATATCTCAAAAACTTTCTTCTTTTATAGCCCCCAAGAAGGTTGACATTTGTGTCCTCAGCTACTACTGCATAGCTAGAGTAGCAAAGAAAGTATCCTACTCTTGAGGCATTAAAGCCTGCACTATACCCAAATATTCTATGTTTTGTAGCTCTCTCAAGTAGCATGATCTTGTTTGCATTGATTTGAAGGGGAGTGTACCCCAAAAACCGTGACAATATCATCAGGGCAAATATTAGCAACTAAGGATCTTCAGAATACTGCATGTGAAAAGCACAAAAGGTGGCACTATCCAATGTAGGCATGTAGTGCATGAGAGAGGAGGCATCCCTTCTTGAAGTTCCCTCTATTGCTTTCCCTCTCGAGCCTTTAGCTCTCCCAAGAAAATTGTCTTTGTCAAGGAGTTCAATCTGCAAAACAAGACATAATGAGTAATTAAAACAACTTGAAAAAAAAGGAAGATTTCAGATGGGAGATCAAGGTGAAACTAAATCTACCTTTTCAACTCATCCTCGGCAATGACCCAGTCATCTCTCTTATGTCAACGTCCTTTCCAATCTTTTTCAGCTTAAAGTCTCTGCCAAAAGATTGGATGCCAAGTTCAACAAGTCTCTTCTCAAAATCCTCATCTTTGAGGGAAGGTTTCTCCTCTTCCACTCTTTTCATGCATAGAGAAAGTGCATCAGGAGCAGGAAGAAAATATTTATTGGATTTCTGAAGATCATGTGGCAAAAAATTCTCGTTTGACTATTCTTCTGTGTCAATAAAATCTTCGGCCACCTTAGAAGCTTAGAAATGGTTGCAATAAAGTAGTCCTCCATCATATTAAGCAGACATTGGATATAATGGAGAGGGATACTCTTTTCCATTGATATAGAAGTAGGGAAGGTTTGGAACAATAAGGGAAGCTTCAGACACCTCTACCTCCTCTGCTGGCTCGTCAATGACAGTACTAGCTCTAAATTGAGCCACATCAAAATTTGTACTCTCCTCCTCCTCAGCTGCAACATCAATTTCCTCCTCTTCTAGAATTTCACTTTTCTCTAGCTGCAAAACTGTGGAAATATTTGTATTTGTTACCTCTTTGTCTATATCTTTCACTTCATCACCTTTGCCTTGCATGTCAACTTCAAGGAACAAAAAGAAAAGAAAGGCAACTTCTTTTGTAACAAGGTTGCAAGGCTTTGAATGCAATTGAAAATAAATGGTAGGTGGACAAGTAAATGAAGTATTCTTAGAAAATATAAACCTCCTTGTTACTTTGCCTTTCTCAATTGAGTTGGTAGTAAATTCACTGAGATGGCAATAAGTCTTACCATCTAAAACCAAACACTTGCCTTCAACTGCCTCTTCAAACTCTTTAAATTCTTATGACAAGAAGTCCTTCAAATAGTCTAGCATAAAGTTGCAAGATCAAACAAAGGGTTGTATATTTCATATGCCTTGGTGTACAATTCCCTGTCTCACCACCATCCATGACAACAATCAAGAGCTTCTCACTTGGACTCTCCTCTAAAATCTCTTCACGACCTTCGTTCATGGTTTGTTGGAAAAAAGTTCAAATCGAAGAAGCTAGACCAAAATGCAGAGGCTAATACCAAAGAAGAACCCAAACAGCGCGATAGAAGCCCCAGGCACAATTTGCGGAATACCACTATCGCATCATGCAGAGCTTTAGGCAGCAAAACCCAAATGGCACGATAGAAGCACGCGACACAATCTGCGGCCTTCATCTATTGTGTCATGCTTGTCCATAAAAACGCGCCCAAAGAAGCCTGAACGAAGCGATAGACGCACGCTCCAGAGTTTTCAAGGTGACACCCTCGCGTCGTGCGGTACCAACATGATGGAGTTGAGAGAGAAGCCATGATAGAGTTGAGAGTTGAGAAGATTCTCGCATCCTGCAACACCAAAAAAAGTACAACACCACAAAAAGACGAGATCAAGCTTTATATAAGGAGGTAAAAAATGACCGTTATGGGCACGTGTCATTCATGCACACGTTGCATGTTGCATGCTTCCAACGGTCATTGTACAGACGATCGGTTGTATAAAAAGCTCGAGTCACGTGCTCATTTTTCACCTTCCCCCAAAAAATACGTTCGCATCATTTTGTACCTCAAGCATCCTCCGACATCTCTTCTTTGAGCGACCTGCACACCCTCTTTCGTGTTATTTCATCCACCCGCACACCCCCTTTCTGCATGATTTACCACACGACGCGTCCTGTGGTATCTTTTCATATTCCCATAAGACGTGAATGCGAGTTTATCGTGTTCCTGTATGACACGATAGCGAGCTCTTCTAGACTGTGGGTGTCCCTCCCATTGCTTCCTGTGGTGTTTTTTCATATTTTTGAGCCACGCAATACCGAGCTCATCATCTTCCTGTAGGATGCGATAGCAAGCTCTTATAGATTTTGGGAGGACCTCCTATCGCGTCCTACGGTATTTTTTCATATTTCGAAGCTACGTCATACCAAGCTCTTCCAGATTGTTGGAGGATCTCTTTTCGCATTGTTCTGGATACTTTAGAAGTTGCTTTGACCTCTTTGTGGGTCTTGTTTTGAAGATTCTTGTGACAAAAGACAGAAGTTTTCAACTATCAAATGGCGAGGACAAAACAAAATGCAAGAAAAGTTTACAAAGCCCCAAAAGATTCAGAGAAAGATGATGACAACCAAAAAGAATCAGTCGATCCAGAGGTTGTAAAGAAACAAGGGAAACCACCTACACAACCCCGCTAGAGGCCTACTGCTATAAAAATATTGAATTATCAAGTCAAATCTCTAACGGACATAAGAAAAGCACAAAAGTCTACTTGTCTTCTCATTCCAAAGCTACCTTTCATGAGAGTTGTCAAAGAGATATCAGATAGACTTGTGAGCATGATGAATATCAAAACCTTTGTTTTAGTAAGGTGGCAACCTCAAGCCTTGATGTGCCTTCAGGAGGCTGCTGAGGATTTTCTTATAGACTTAATGAATGATAGCTACATTGCAGCTGCATTTGCTCACAGGGTCACACTTATGAGCAAAGATTTTGTGTTTGTGTCAAGGATGGGCTACAAGTTTGATAAGGCTCTTGAGCTTATCCCCAGTGAGGATCCTAAGGCCTTCCAAATTTTAAATATCCCCCCTTCCAGGCAGCATAAAAATTTAGGGGTTGTCATTGAAGATGTTACACGTCAGTATGAGACAAGAAAGGCCCAGGATATCAAAGCAAGCAAGGAGGTTGAGAGGGAGCAAGACATGATGTCAAAGGATGCTATTCTTATAGAGCAAGTAGAAATTTTAAGAGAATCCAACTCTCTCCTTTATGAAAAATTTATAGGCCAAATGGTGGTAGATGTCTGCTTGTGTGGGGATGATGAGGTGTACTAAGACATATTCCCTCAAGACACAAGTATGCTTGTACACACCAACATTGAGCTTGGTGATACTGTGCTCTTTATCTATCTCAGGTATGTGTTTCCCCTTTGCTAATTATTAGTACATGTGCAGGACAAGGGCCTCATTGGGGGATGTGTTTTCTTTTTTACGCGTCTTATGAGGGATCTTCCACAGGCTATAGCTATGCAAATTTCCATACTTGATCCTCTAGTGACACAGTGCCTTTTTATAAAGCAAGGAAGCCTTTCAAATTTTTTTGAAGATTTTAACATGCTGACTTGCAATTACATAATATACCCCTATGTTGAAGGGTAAATCTTAACTCTTAACATGTTATTTATAACATTTTGTGGTATTTCTAGCTAATTGTTATTTTTTGTAGATGACATTGGAGTATTATTATCTTCAATCTTTTGGAGAAAGATATTATATTTATGAATTTATTGTCAAGTATCCATGGGAGAAGTAAACTGTAAGTATGAAGTATGATCTATGCTTGATGGCCCATTGTTTTCTATTAGTAGCTTTTTGATTGATGTCTTCTTGTAGTGCTGCCCAACTTATCGTTGTTCACCTGAGTACCACAAATAAAGATTACAATATAGAAGATTTCAAGTACTACAATCAAAAAGTGCCTTTACAAACAGACTCAACATCTTGTGGATGGAGGGTGCTTGCCAATGCATGGAGATATCTTGACTCAAGGTGCAGGATGACTACACTCACTGTAAGTGTGTATCTCATGTGCCATTGATTTATTTTGATTTCTTAACTATGTATGTATGTACTCATGTCCTTTAATTTCCTTTTCTATTTGTTTCAGTTGCATGACTATCCAGAGTCTTTGGTCACGTGGGTGAGAGACAAGGTTGTTTCTATGGTTTTGGAAAGATTAATAAAACCAAATGATCCAGAACTACGTTGCCACCAAAGAAAGGTAGAGCCATCAAGGGTTTGGATGCAAAGAAAATGGATCACAAGAAGAAGAGTCCTGCAAAGAAGATCCATACAAAGAAAAGCTGCAAAGAAAAGGGATCACAAGAAGAAGAGTCCTACAAAAAAGATCCATGCCAAGAAGAGTCCTGCCAAGGGGAAGAGTCCCACCAAGAAGAAGAGCCTTGCAAAAAGAAGACAAGATACAAAGGGCCATCCATTCCACTCACCATTGAAATTCAAGGTTCAAAAGCATCATACAACTAAGAACAGTAAGGGGAAGGCACCTAGCTCACCTTTCAAGCTACCATTCATGTTGCCAAAGAAGGTTTCCAAGTCACCCAAGCCAACCACTCCTCAGGAGCCCAAAGCACCAACCCCCAAGTCCCTCGTGCCAAGCCCTAAGGAGCCCAAGTCATCACCACCCACTCCTGAACTTTCACCCCCTCTTGAACATAAAAGAGAAAGGGTCTCTGAGGATGCAGAATCCTCTCAAGCAAAAAGAAAAGTGGAGTTTCATGATTGATTACGCCACAAAAGTTATGTACACTTTTGTTCAATTTGTCCATATGAACATATACCCTTTGGTGATTTATAATTTTGTACTTCAAATACTTAATACCAACTAACGATTTTTAAATGTGTACCATGGTGTCACGTAAGTTTGAAACAACATAAATAATGATCACAATAAGGTAGAGAAAAGATGAATATATTTTCAAAATGCAATGATTACAATATTGAACTTGTTTTTTCAACTCCTTTGCAAGTGGCTCAAATACAAATCTTTTTGGGGGAAGGCATGTGATGCAAGAGGTTGAATTCTCTATCCTTGTTCTCACCACAACTCCATCCACTTTGAATCTATACTTAGGAGATGTTTCATCAAGAAACTCAAGAGATTCATTAACATCATGTAGTCTCCAATTTTTTGTTACTATAAGGCTTCTTTACTTGGTGTGTTGATGGACTGTGACCTTTAGTTCAAACTCTGGAAAATTTTCCTCAGAGTCGAGAGGAACCCAACTCCCTAATTTGCTTCTCCATCTCCTATAGTCATAGCCCAGAACTAATGATTGACGACAAAATTGATATGAGATAGACATAGAATTTGGGCTTACATCTCTACAACTAATATTATCGCCAATATGAAAATTTTCTTTTGTCCTCCATGTGTCTCCAAGTACATTATCCAGTTCAGTCATAGAAAGTCTTCTGTTAAGACACATTGTCTTTGTCCTCTGCAAGTCCATTGTTTTGAAACATGCCACAAAGACATGCATAGGCAAGAACCATTTGACTTTAATCCTTCTTGATATCATGGCCGGAGACATAGCTTTAAGGATGTCTTCTTTGATCTTGGATTTGAAGCTTGATATAGTACATGAATCAAGATCTTCCTAGTCAAGTGAACTTATGGTGGAAACGGGTAACTGATGTAGTTCTGCATATGCACCTTCTTGTGATGGAACCTTGTATTCTGCAAAATAGACAAACAAATCCATTGTTTTGTAAAAGGAAGGTGTCTTGTCAGCATACATAGCATCTGCAATCCCTTTATTCATTGCTTTGAACATCCCACTTAGACTCTTCACAGGCTTCCATTCCACAGCTGTTGAAGGAAATATATCTGGAATGGAATCAAAAAATGAAAAAAAACAATGGGAGAATGAAAGATTCATTGTATCAAATAGAAGTTTTTTTTTTACTTACAGTGAGAATGTAGTGTGGGATGTTCATCCCAATCTAACACCATATCCTTGGCCATGTACACATGTTGAACCTTAGCTAGCCATCCATTGTCGGTCACTTTGAAAGAAAGAACACGACCTTTCCAATGGTTTTTTACTTTATCACGTTTAGTTCCCTTCACTCTGTGTACACCTTTGCATGAAGGAAGCATTGTCACCCAGTCATTCACACAAAAAGATATGGGCTTCCAAAGACCATCCTCTCTAATGTTATGAAAGTCACAAGAAGTTATGTTATGTGAAGGACGGCTTGCAGAAGACGCCATGGAAACTCAGAGATTAGAGAAGAAGAAAGAAAATATAGAGACAGAAAGACTTAAACCTCTCACAAAATAAAGAGAGAGTGAAAAAGGTATACGTTTGAAAAAAGTAGGTGATTTGTCATTAATGGCCTTTTTTGGAGAGCCTTCTGACATAGATTTCGTATCATTTGACAACACTTTTGTGAAATATAGCATACAATAAAAGATGAGACTTCATTACTTTGGGCTGCAAATTTAATGAGCTCACTCGCCGAAAGCACTTAAATATAGCAGTTTTAGCCTTATGATCAATACATTTAGCCGTTCTCTGTCAAAATAGGACAACCAAAACCCAAAATAGAGGAGACAAGAGTGCCATACTTTTGTATACGTGAAAAATGACTATTGGACTATTCCTTAATCCTTATATTAACAAACATCCCTTTTTGAGTCGTTTTTAGTCCTAATGCTAATTGTTAATAAAAAATCAAAGAATTCAACATGCTAATAATTATAGGGGACACTTTTTAAAGCAGGCATTAAGATGGGGCTTTTGATGTTGTCGTATTGGAGGGGCGATAAACCACTATCCTAGATCACACAATCAAGCATCCTTTTATGCTTTCCAAATCAAATGTAGACATTCTAGATACAAACTTATGCCCCTACAATCAACCAACTATGATATTATATTAGATTAATAACATTAGATTGATGTAGATAAGATCAATATCATGAACACATAGACTAGAGAGGAGAAGAGAGAATCTACACAACAAGGGATTAAATTCTAGCCCCCAAAGTACACCAAAATTGTATATTTGAGATTATTTTATTGAAGTAAGTACTTATGAATATTTGAGGCCCCTTTTTTAAAGAGTGTCATTTTTTTTCCACATTTTTAGAAGAGTTGCTTCCCATGAGCATTTCTAGACTAACTTGTCCTAGCCTTAGGCTACATACAAATAAATTTATTAGGTGGTGACAAAAATGACAACTTTAGCAAAAATGTAAGATGACTTCTTTAATTTCAATCTAGAATTAATTCATCCACATGTTAGCTAAACGACGAACAAGAATAATAACAATCAAGTATAAACAACTTCAACTATCCACAAACTTACAGGATGATGCTAAACCACACCAACATGATGTTTTTTAAGCCATCCCAAGTGAATCACTTAAGAGGGTAGAAAAAATCATAACATCACTTTCACTAGCGATAGCAGTTGTCCTTAGTTGCTCATATGAAAAATCAACTAGCTAGTGAATTATGAAATGTGGAGAGAAGTCTAGGAAAATCTTGAAAGAATTTCTCTTGTATGTAGTAGAAATCTTCTCTTTAGGCAGACCTTTAAATGTAAAGAGATACCTGTTTTAAAATTTTCCAATGCAAGTAGGGTTAGTTTTATGATCCACCATAGCGGCAAATATTTCTTCTTGGTAAATAAGTATTGGTGGTTTATCATATAAAAGTGGATGAGATGGTTGCAGTCGTTAAATGGTCTCAATAGACTAATGTGAAAGGAGTTGTGTATGTGCTCATGAGAAGGAAAATTAATTCAAAATGAAACATTATTGTTGCCATGTGAGATGAGAAAATATGGTGCATAAATTCCAACCCTCAACAAGTTTAACAAATGCATTAGTATCAAAGTTTTAAAGCCGATGCTTTTCAATTCTCATCGTAGCATAATCTCCTGCTTTGGAAACATATTTTTTTTTGTTTTGTGGTGGTTGTCTGAGTGCTTGATGTATTGTAACATTTAAAGATCTAGTAACTTGTGTATAGCGGAAAATAACATCTAGACATAGTGAGCATTTCATTAACAATAGATTCCTAATGAGCATAGCAAGAGTGCTTAGGCATAAACATTACTTTAAAAAGAGAGAGAAATTAAGCTATTGACAACAATTGAGGACCGGATTTACATGGAGGCGGCGGTCCCCCCTCCAAAAAGCTTCATATTATAGGTTTCCCCCATCAAGAGAGACATTTTACAATACAATACTTGGTGTTCCCTCAATAACTTGTTGGTGCGATGAAGATGGAAGCTCAAAGCCCCAACATCCAAGGCTACACTTGAAAACACAACATCAATTCCCTCATGGTCTCAAACCCAAGACCTCACACACCTTTGAAGATGGTTAGAGCTAGCGGGGTATGACAATAGATTAAGAGGAAGAAGGAGTATTCTTACGAGAAAGAAGTATGTATGCTCACATAATCACTCTTAATAGCTTAGCATAGCTTAGTAATTAGCATGGTAGAGGAGATGAGCATGCATTGAAGCTTGACTCTTGGTTAGATTTGAATCACAAAGCCAAGAGTAGTTGGTGTATGCCTCCCTTCTCACAAGCTTGGAGTAGATGATGAGCTTTCCATTAAATCTTGAGAAGGAGGTAGTCTTCTTTACTTCACACATGAGATTGTTGGAGTGTGTGTGTGTGATAACGCCTTGCAAAAATGAGCCCCCTCTCTCTCTTGGTCGACCCCTCTTGCTATTTTCTCATGTTGGCATCATATTGGCCCTTGTAAAGCTTAGCCAATGATAATTAAGAAGCATATATGATAGCCTTGTGACATGTGTCCCCCTTTTCCCTCTTGTGAGAACTTTAGATATTTAAATACTTCAATTAAACTCTCATTAGGCCTCTTAGTCATCTTCTAGCCAATAAAAATTAGGCAAGCCATTGGGCTGTTGAATGCTCATTGAATCCCTTAAGATATTATCCATTAGTCTTCTAGAGATCTTAATTTCTATTGGTTCTTTTATCAAGTGTTTATAAATGAATTAAACTAAATTTACTCTAGCCTAATTCTCATTGGTCCACCTCTATGGCCATCCTGTTAAGTATGGAGCCTGATTTACCCTTGTAATTTGCTGTGGTAAAAGCGCACATTTGTAAGGCCCCCATTATGAGGAGAAGCCATCGTGCGTGAAGGAAAATCACTCACCGGAAACCAAAAATTTCACGGACAAGAATCAGGGGCAACTTTAAAGGCCTCGGGGGCGGAGGCCCCCGAGACTTTTTTTTTTCGCCGGAATATTATGGCCGGACGGCAGCCGGAAAGTGGTCGGAAAACAACCAGTCGGTTGGCCGGTGGCCGGTAGTCAATGGCCGATGGCCGGTGGCCGGTGGTCGGAAGTCAATGGCCGGTGGCCGGTGGCCGAATTCAATGGCCGGTGGCCGAATTCAAAAGCGGCCTTGTCTTCTCAAGGGCGGCCACACATGGGCGGATTGGAGGGTCCGATTTGGACTTATTCGCACAAGGGTGGCTACACATGGTTGTCTCTCATAAGAGAGGGCAGCCCTTTTGGCCTATAAAAGGAGGCCATTTCTACACACATTTCATAGTGTGAAGTTGATGCAACAAGGTGAGTGTGAGGTGGTGAGAGTGAAGCAAGGCGGGAGCTCCATTAAGGGTATAATCCCTTTGTAAACTACTTCTTGTTTTGAAGTACTAAAGCCATTGAGTGGCTGCTTTCCCGTGGACGTAGCCCACATTGGGTGAACCACGTATATCGTGTGTACTCTCTCTCTCTCTCTCTCTACTCTATAATCTCGTGTATATAAATCTGTCTCTCTCCATTAAGTAATCTACTCAATTATCTATTTAGCTACGTCTTATTTCCTAACACATCCAATAGGATTTGAATGCACCTTGGGGGAAAATGGGCTAGCGAGCTGACATTTGTCCACTATACCCTTTGTGTAAAGGGAGCTTGGAAGAGTGTGTGGGTTTCTCTCTCATCCCCTACTAATATGGCTCACCCCCTCCTGGATAGGGATGTGGAAAGACTTTTGAGTCTTCCCACAAGCATCCAAGTTACCCTAAGGCTTGACCATTGGACATTACCTTTGAATTTTGTGTAACAAGACTTGATTTCGAGGTGTTTTAGTAATAAATTTTGTTTTCTAGGAAGTTTTTGTCATTTTAAAGTTAGTCCACTGTGTAGAAGGATGTGTGGATTGTTTTAGTCCGATAAAATTTTTTGATCCGGAAGGCACTTTCTGGGGCATTTTTGAAGGCGTTAACGTGGGATTTTGAAAAAGTGATGTATGAAGCGATTGAAGCGTGCATTATAAGGAACAACTTTGGTTCTTTGAGTCTTTAGAGATTTTGATGTTTTGATGCTCGTTGAAGGCCAAAGATTAAGAAAAAAGTTGGATTTGCTGTTTTTGCATCGTTTTTGTAGAAAATGCTGTTTTGCAGGTTGATTTTCAGCAAATCGGAGCAGGCTATGGAAATTTTCCATCACATAGCCGTCGAAGAGCGCAGCGAGGGCAACAAGATTGTATGAGACGGACTTGGGCTGTTTTGACTCCGTTTGGGAGTTATGTTCAGTTGAAGACAACTGAAAAATTGTGGACGGATCGCTTCGCGATCACGTTTTTTTTACCTTGTTCTCGCAGGTATATTGGCGCGCAAGTCGAGTCGACCGAACGCCAAAAATAGAAAAGCGGCTATTTTAAGAGGTCGCAGGCTTTTGGAGGAGAATAGAAGGACGGGTGGTGCGTTTTGGGGGTTTCACCATTCTCTCTTCTGCGAGTGCGAGTGCGAGTGCGAGTGCGAGTGAGACGCTGCATGCAAGCGAATTGAAGCTCGGGGGCGGTCGGGAGGTTCGAGCTCTGTACAACGGAGTGCGCCCATATATATATTCAATTGCTCCTCTGTTGTATCAAACACTATCAATACAAAGATTTCTTCCTCTATTTTGCTGTCTATCTCTATTATTCGGTTCCTGTGACATTTTGGAACCTTAGCATTTGGGAAGTCTTAATGGGCTGAATCTTAGGGTCTATGAAGCCTATTGATGCACATTTCTCTTTTGCAGATGGCCCCCCCTTTGGATCCCTATTTTCCTTTCTTTGGATCCCTGCTATGACCGGTCTATCAGCCTAACCAATATTCTAGCTTTTTCTCCCCTAGTGCTTCCCCATATTAAATGATCAGTTTAACATGAGAAAATCATTTAAGAGAATTAGATATTAGTTACTATGACACTACCTCAATCTTGAAATCATAGGCGTCCTCGACACTATAAGTTAGAGAAGATAAAGCCTATTCATTAGTTCTTTTTCTAGCGGGTAGAGGATCCCTAGTTTACCCTACGACATCGTTCCAGAACGGATGACTAATCCATTTGGTGCTTGAGAACCAAAGCTGTCGCGCAGGCATTTCCACGCATTAGTCCTATCAATCTTCCATAGTAGAGTGACATGCTCTACTTGGTGTTTGGAAGACGTCGTCTCTACAAACTTGATCCTAAGCTTGCATACTTCTTAACATTTGTGCACAATAAAGAAAACGAGAGTCTTATAAGACAAAAAAATTGTTGATTTAAACATTTTTACATTTGCTTACTCTAGGGAAGCATTGTAAGCATTGACAAGGTTTATGTTATCCTTTAATTGTATGCCTTGCATCCATCTAGCATCTACAAAACGGTAGTTCTTAAACTTAATAAGATACCATTGGAAAATCTTATCACCTCTCAATACTTGGAGAATGGACTCGGGCTGCAGCACCTCTTCTTGGTCCTGATCTTTGGTGGGTCTTCAATAGTTGGTTCTTGATGTGGCTCTCCTTTGTAAGGATTTCGTAGGCTCACATGAAAAGAATTGTGTATGAGCCAATGACTGGGCAACTTGAGTTTATAGGCCATCTCATTGATTGGTCTAAGAATCTGGAAGGGTCCATAGTACCTTTTTGCTGATTTAGCATAGTACTTTTGTTGTCCCATAGGATTCTTGCCCGTTGTGTGCCTTAATCGAGCCTTGGGAAATTTAAGTAAGACCCAATCATTTTGTTTAAAGGCTTGAGCTCATTTGTGCTTATCAATAGTAGCCTTTTGCCTTTGCTGTGAGATAGAGATAGCATCATTAATCGTTTGGAAATATTCTTGTAGGTCTCCGCTATACTCATCTGCTAGCAAGGATCTTCCCATGTACCTTAAGTAGCAAGGGACTTTTTGATCTTCCCTCAATCACTTCAAAATGTGATTTTTTGGTGGAGATATGTATAGTGTTATTGTAGGCATACTCCACTAACAGGGAGTACTTCTTCCATTGGGACCTTTGGTCTAGTTTTGTTACGTAGGCTTTTAGTAGATCAAGAGTTGTTAGGTTAGCTATTTCACTTTGGTCATCCGTTTGAGGGTGATAGGCCAAAGAGGAGTTTATACTTGTCACTAAATTCTCAAAGAGACCCTTCCAGAAATTACTAGTCATTCTAGGATCTCTATTCGACACTATGGACATTTGCAAGCCATGATACTTGAGAATTTGTGATATGAAGAGGGTTGCCATTTGATGGGCTTTGATAGTCTTTTTTCTAGATATAAAATGAGCTTGTTTATTGAACATGTCTACTATCGTCCATATTCCCATATTTCCATGAATAGACTTAGGAAATCCAAAGATAAAATCCATGGACATTCTCTCCCATGGTGAGGTAAGGATTGGCAAAGGTTGAAGCAATCCAAGTTTCTTCCCTCTATCAAACTTCGTCTTTTGGCATACCACACATTTAGAAACATACTCTTATATGTTTGATTTCATGGTAGGCCAATAGAAATATGTTTCTATCCCTTTTAGGATAGGTTGAATCCCTCTATGCCCACATAAGGAGGGGCACGAGATTCATTCATTATTTTCTCACGTAGTGAGTTAGTAACACATAGTCTATTTCCATAGAGAAGATAACCATCTTGTAAGGTAAATGGTTTCTCTTTCTTCCCTAGTGCAAGGGCTACAATCGCATCTCTAAAATTCGGATCAATAGCATACTCATCTATCATAGAAGATAGATAATTGTGAGTTGCTATGGAAACCACATTCACTCTCGGCCATCTTGAGAGTGCATCGGCTACTTGATTATGCTTGCTGGAAATGTGAGCAATATGAAAATGAAATTGCAAAAGGAAATTTGCTCACCTCATTTGTTTGTTGAAGAGCCTGGTCTGCGTCATGAAGTACTTAAGGCTTTGGTGATCCGTTCGCAGAATTAAAGGAGTCCACAATAAAAAGTGCTTCCACCAATCTAAGGCATGTAGAACGGCAAGGAGTTCCTTTTCATATATGCCTAGACCTTGCTCAACAGGGTCGAGCCTTCAACTTTCATAGGCTATGGTGTGCCCTTCTTGGAGCAAAACACCTCCAAGGCAATCACCACAAGCATCACATTGGACCTCAATCGACATTGAGAGATCCGCCAGTGTAAGCACATGTTGAGAGATAAGATTTTGGAAAGAATTGTTCTTCTTGGCAGACCATGTATACCTAGAGTTTTTGTTTGTTAGGTCATGTAATGGTCCCGCGATTTGTGAGAACTTTTCTATGAAGCGTCTATAGTGTGCACACATACCTATAAAGCTTCTTAATTCATGAAGATTACTCGATTAGGCCATCTACCTCTAGCTTTGATGGATCCATTTGGATGCCATCTTGAGAGATAATGTGACCTAAATATTGAATCTCTTGTAAGAAAAATTCACTTTTATTTTGATTAATATAAACTTTATTCTCTTGTAAAACTTGAAATATTACATGGAGATGTTGCTTGTGTTCATCTAGTGAATTAGAGTAGATGATGATATCATCAAAGAACACTCTAGTAAATGTTTGGTGAGACATGAATAGCTTCTCCATCAAGGGATTAAATGTGGCTGGTGCATTGGTCAAGCCAAAAGGCATGACAATGTATTCATAAAGATCAAACATAGTGCGAAATGTGGTCTTTACAATGTCTTGATCCCCTATCCTTATTTGATGGTAGCCACTTTTTAGGTCAATCCTATTGAAGTAGGTCCACCCTTGTAGCTTATCAAATAGGTCTTCTACCCATGGAACAGGAAACCTATTCTTGATAGTGATCCTATTTAGTGCTCTACAATCGACACACATACGATATGTGCCATCTTTCTTTTGCACTAATAACACGGGTGAACAAAATGGAGATGAGCTAGGCTTAGCCATGCCTTTCTCAACTAACTCATGTACTTGCCGCATAATCTCCTCTTGTTGAGCTTGAGAAACTCTATAAGGAGGTTTATTAGGTGGTGAACTTCCTAGAAGAAGTTCAATTGCGTGGACATCATTTCCTCGTTTAGGAGGTATTTTACAAGGAATTTCGTCAATAAAAACATCTTGAAATCCCTTGAGAAAATTGGATAACTCTAATTCCTTGTGATTGTTTATATTTTCTTTTTCTAAAGCATTAGGTTCATTTTGAGAAAACAAAAATCATACTTACTGAAAGCTTGTGTATGTAAAATGGGTATGGAGTTACCCAACTCCTTAGCATCTATGTACATATCTTTTTCTCTGGACCTAAAGTAGATTTTCCTTTCAAGGAATTTAACATCGACACCCATGCAATCAAAGGTGCCCCTAGGATTACATCCTCGTGTTTGAGAGGAGATATAAATAAGTCCTCCTTGTCCACATAGCTTTGTACATGGAGCCTCAATTTCCCAATTAAGGGAGTGACTGAGGCTTCTTGCCCCTTGAAAGCACCATCACTAGGTAGGACATCTCCCATGTCATAGGCTTGGATGCCTAGTTGGTGGCCAGCTCTGTGGATATAAAATTGTGAGTAGAACCAAGGTCAAAGAGAATAAGAGAATCATGTTCTCTTACCTTTCCCCAAGCATGAAATAGAGAATATCATCTGTGGTGAGCATTTTTTTGTTGGATTACAACCAAGGTAGCTCTAGGAGGCTCATTTTGTGTATTCTTGTGGGGACAAGCACGATAGGCATGCCATTTCTCCCCGCACTTGAAACAATGGTTATCTTTACGATAACACTCTAACTCTTCAGGAGAGAGTTTTTTTTTGCCTTTAAACTCCCTTCTCCTTAGCTTTGTTGTTGTTGGCATTGCCTTTAGGAGACTTTTGGACATTGTCCTTCCCTTTGGGCTCGTTATTACGGTCCTTGTTCTCCGTGGGCTTAATATTTCTCTTAGTCCCTTGTTGGAAACTAACTTGTGAAGCCACCATGGTATGGTGTATGACCGCAGATATGGTGTGTGGCCTTTGGGAGTTGACATACTCCGCCATATCTTCGGTTAAACCCGCACAAAATTGTTGTTTTTCCTCTCCAAAATCTATCTTTTTGAAGACAATGGATTTGAGATGTAAGTCCCAAAACTTGTCTACATATTTGTGAATATATTTGTAGGGAGAAATCTTCAAGCTTCGTCATTTGGTGAGTACTTTGTCTTTGGCATCGGTAGCAAAAAACTGCTTCATGATGGAAGCTCTGAAAGCTTTCCATGTTTGTGGAGCTTCACCCTTTACCCATAGACTAGACCACCATTGACTGGCGGACTTTTGAAAATGATTAGCTACATGGTGTAGCTTAGAGGACTCCGTGAAGCCCTCATCTCCAAACGTCACATCGAATTGTTGAATGAAGGCCAAGACTCTGTCTACAGCACCAAAGGTGCCATCGTAGGTAAGGAAAGAGATGTTCTTTCCTCCCTCTTTGAATTTTTTGAGTTTGGATGACCTCTTCCACGCGGCATAGGATTTCCTATGGCCTCTTTTTTTTTGGTGGTTCAAAAGCTGCACCATCACTTTCTTCAAAAGAGGAAGAATTTTAGGAGGATGGAGAAGAGGTTCACCTCTTTCTTGTCTTTTTCTTCCCTTGTTCCTCCTTGTTTGCACCATCATTTTCTTCATAAGAGGACGAGGATGAAGAGGATGGAGAAGAGGGTGACCTCTTTCTAGCCTTTTTCTTCTCTTGTTTTCTGTCATCCCTCTTTGAATTATGGTGTAGAGAAGTGTGCGATGGTCTCCTCCGTTTAAGGGGTGTTGAAGAGCGTTTTTCCTGTTGTCTTTCTAGAGCCATCTCCGCCAAGGTGGCAAGAGATTCACTTCTTTCTTGTTTTTTTGGTGGGGGCTCTACCATTGAAACTTGAGTTCTCCTTTGGGAAGGAGATGTGTCATCCACTAGTGGATTTTTGAGCCCTTCATACGGATCCTCTTCTTCTTCCCTTATCCGAGAGAGGACTCTTTTGAAAGTCTCACAAGGAGGCTTCCTAGGTATTCTCTCTTCTTGATCGGGACTTCGGAGAATCCCATGAGCACGTAGCTGCCATTGCACTTCACTTTGGAGGGATGGATTGCCCATGTCTTGTTGAAGCCTAGTAACAAGGTAAGTAACAAGCATAGTGGCATCATTAGTAGCTTGCTCATTAGCAAAATCAAAGCTATCAACATGAATTTCAATCTCTTTACTATTGTTAGCCATTCTATAACAACTTTTAAGTGTAATTTTTTTTAGTGTACTTTGGCACTTCAAGCCCTAGTTTCTACTCCTCTTAACCCCTTTAGAAAAGCACTCAAGCTCCCATGCCCATGGCTCAAATATCACCACCAAAATAGTACTAGCTCCTGTCAAGCATCTAATAGCTCAATAGTGATTAAACCATATCCAAAAAGCCCCGTAGGACTCCACTATTAAGACCATAGCTCTCACCGGTGATGCCTCATTATCTGCAAGAAACAGGCACAGTGCAAGGTTGAAAAATCCCTATTCTACTTACACAATTGCAATTAATAATACTAGCCATTTAAAGTTAGCATAAGGACCTCTCTTCTTGAGAAACAAAAGAAAAACCTTGTGCTCTGATACCAATGTAACATTTAAAGATCTAGTAACTTGTGTATAGCGGAAAATAGCATAGACATAGTGAGCATTTCATTAAGAATAGATTCTAATGAGCATAGCAAGAGTGCTTGGATGGAGAGAGAAACAAAATCATAACACCTAGTTAGATAGGCATGAATAATACTTCAAAAAGAGAGAGGAATTAAGATATTGACAACAATTGAGGACCGGATTTACATGGAGCTGGGGGTCCCCCCTCCAAAAGTCTTTTTATTGTAGGTTCCCCCCATCAAGAAAGACATTTTACAATACAATACTTTGTGTTCCTTCAATAACTTGTTGGCGCAATGAAGATGGGGGCTTCAAGCACCAAGGTCAAGAGTTGTTGTTGTAGGCCTCCCTTCTCACAAGCTTGGAGTAGATGATGAGCTTTCTGTTAAAGCTTGAGAAGGACATAGTCTTCTTTAAATCTTGGAGTAGATGATGAGCTTTGTAGGGGCCAATAGGATGCCATCATGAGCAAATAGCAAGAGGGGTCGACCAAGAGATAGAAGGGGATGATTATGTGAGTGTGTTTGTGATAATGCCTTGCAAAAATCATCCCCTTCTCTCTCTTGGTCGACCCCTCTTGCTATTTGCTCATGATGGCATCCTATTGGCCCCAACAAAGCTTAGCCAATGATAATTAAGGAGCATAAATGATAGCCTTGTGACACATGCCTCCCTTTCCCCTTTGTGAGAGCTTTAGATATTTAAACAATGCAATTAAACTCTCATTGACCCTCTTAGTCTTCTTGCCAATAGGAATCAGGAAAGCCATTCGGTTGCTGAATGCTTATTGGACCCCTTGGGAGACTGTCCAATAGTCTTCTGGAGAGCTTAATTTCTTTTGGTTATTTAATCAAGTGTTTTTAAATGAATTAAACTAAATTTACTCTAGCCTAATTATCATTGGTCCACTCCTATGGCCATCCAATAGGATCTGAATGCACCTTGGGAGGCAACTGGGCTAGGGAGCTGACATGTGTCCAATATGCCCTTTGTGTAAAGGGAGCTTGAAAGAGTGTCTGTGCGTGTGTGTGTTTCTCTCTCATCCCCTACTAATATGGCCCCCTCCTAGATAGGGATGTGGGAAGACTTTTGAGTCTTCCCACAAACATCCAATTTACCCTAAGGCTTGACCATTGGACAGTACCTTTGAATTTTGGAATCTTAGCATTTTGGAAGTCTTTATGGGTTGAAACTTAGCATTTTGGAAGTCTTTATGGGCCAAACCTTAGGTTATTTAAATCCCATTGATGCACATTTATCTTTTGTGGATGGCCCCCCCTTTGGATCCCTATTTTCCCTCCTTTGGATCCCTACGGTAACCGGTCTACCAACCTAACCAATATTCTAGATTTTTCTCCCCATGTACTTCCCCATATTAAATGATTAATTTTACTTGAGAGAATCATTTAGGAGAATTAGACATTAGTTATTATGACAATGTATTGTCCTTGTGCTTGTTTTATGGTGGCATGAACATTAGCATAAATCAAATGAAATTCAATCTTGAAGCTGGTGAGTAAATAACTTCAATGGTTGATTTCCTAATGGTCAAATGAATGGTGTGGGTATATTCAAATTGTAAAATGTGCAAATAATCATCAAATTCTTTTAATTATATGTGTACATATGCTCCTTTAGTATGTGTGTAGATACGCTTCAACAAATCAATAAATTGTGCAATTAGTCACTTCAATCTATCTATTTGATTTTGGATTAAAAGAAGATGTGAAATTAAGAGTGTGATTATCTGGCGAGATTTTCATTTTAAGCTTCTTAAAAATCTATAGAGCTTATTATTTCACTCAATTTTATGGTTTTGGTGATGGGTAAATACTACAATGTGATGATTCAAAGATGTGAATATTGGTGCAATTAAGACATCAAGAAACTAAGTAAAATCTTGAAGTGATTTCATACTGTCAAAGCCTATCACACTTACATAAGTAGAAAGATTCATGCTAGTCAGATTTGAGGTTATATTGGTCTCAAGTGGCATCATTCAGGCCATGCTTTAGCCAGTTCACATGCAATGACCAGATTGGGGCTTGGTTAGCCCTTTGATTTCCTGATTATGCACCCTAGATAGTGTACTTGTATATAGTGTACTTGCATATAGACCTATTTCACACCCGACTTGACCCAGATTGATAGACTTTGGCTATCTTGAGGCCCTATTTCATAGGCTCTTGTTGGTTCGCGGTGAGGTAGATGGTGTTAACCCACGGATCATCAGTACGACATACCTCAACAAAGCCTTATTTTTTGAGAATTATGAGATGATGCAGATTATGGTTATAAACATCATTTGTAATGAGTAGCTAGTCTATTTGTAGAAGCCGCAGTGTAATGGCACTTCTAGATTGGAAGTACAAAGCCATTCGACCCATTGAACTCCATTTTAGGTTTAACCTATGGTAGCCTTAGTATATAAGGTACCTAGGTCATTTTTTAAAGATAATTTTTTCATAAAATCAAAGTTTTGAGCTATCCTCGACTGTGTGTGAGAGGGAAAGAGAGAGAGTGTGAGCTTCATCTTGAAGCCATTTCTTGCTTGCTCATTGCATTGGATATTTGATTACACCATTGTGATATTCTTGGCGAGAGCTACACAACAATGCCAAGCATTCCTTGCAAAACAGAGCACGCATGCTAACGCATGCATGAGCTATTTTTAGTCGTAAGTATATTAAACAATGTATGTTTCTTGCATGCAAGCAGTCCAATGCCACACCTGTGGTGATTTCCTTGGAGCTGTTTTGGTCGAAGAAGGGCACGCCATAGCCTATGAAAGTCGAAGGCTCGAAGGAACTCTTAGCATTTCTACATGCTTTAGACTCATGGAAGCACTATTTATTGGGGACTCCTTTCATTCTATGAACGGATCACCGAATCCTTAAGTACTTCATGTGCAGACCAAGATCTCCAACAAACAAATTAGGTGGACAAATTTCATTTTCATAATTCTCACATTGCTCGATAGCATAATTAAGTAGCCGGTATCCATAGAAACTCACAATTATCTATCTTCTATGATAGATGAGTATGCTATTGATCCCGATTTTAAAGATGTGATTTCATCCCTTGAACTAGGGAAGAAGGAAGAACCATTTACCTTACAAGATGGTTACCTTCTCTATGGAAACATGGTATGTGTTACTAACTCACTCCGTGAGAAAGTAATGTATGAATCTCATGCTGCTCCTTATGCGGGGCATAGAGGGATCCAATCTACCCTAAGGGAGATAGAAACATACTTCTATTGGACTGTCATGAAAGCAAACATACAAGAGTATGGCTCAAAATGTGTGGTATTCCAAAAGACAAAGTTTGATAGAGGAAGCAACCTAGATTGCTTCAACCTTAGCCAGTCCCTAATTCACCATGGAAGAGCATATCCATGGATTTTATCTTTGGATTGCCCAAGTTTATCCATAGAAATACAAGAATATGTACGATAGTGGATAAAGGTTTAACAAACAAGCGCATTTCATACTTGTCAAAAAGACTATCAACTCCCATCAAATGCCAACCCTCTTTATATCACAAATATTCAAGTACCATGGCTTTCCAACATCCATAGTGTCAGATAGAGATCCTAAAATGACCAGTAATGTCTAGACGGGTCTCTTTGAGAATTTAGGTACAAGGTTAAACTTCTGTTCAACCTATCACCTGCAAACGGATGGTCAAAGTGAAATAGCTAACCTAAAAATTCTTGATCTACTAAAAGATTATGTCACAGAATTAGATCAAAAGTACCAATAGGAGAAATACTTACCTTTAGTGGAGTACACTTACAATAACACTATACATACTACCGTGGGAAAAGCACCTTTTGAGATGATTGAGGGAAGATAAAAAAGTCCCCTGCTACTCAAAGTACATGGGAAGATCTTCGTTGTGGAGATGAATACAGCCGAGACCTGCAAGTATCTTTCCAAAAGATTAAGAATGCTATATCCATCTCCCAACAAAGGCAAAAGGCTGTTTTGCTGATAAGCATATAAGAGATTTATCCTTTAAACAAAATTATTGGATCATGATTAAGTTTCTCAAGGCTTGATTAAGGCACACGACGGGCAAGAATCCTACGAGACACCAAAAGTACTATGCTAAATAAGCAAAAAGGCACTATGGTCCCTTTCAGATTCTTAGGCCGATCAATGATATGGCCTATCAGCTCAAGTTTCCCAACGATTGGTTCATACACAATGCTTTCCACGTGAGCCTACTAAAGCCTTACAAAGGAGAGACACCTCAAAAAGAAAACATTGAAGACCCACCGAAGATCAAGGACCAAGAAGAGGTGTTGCAACTCGAGTCCATTCTCCGACACGAAGACAAGGTATTGAGAGGCAGTAAGACTATCCGGCGATATCTTATCAAGTTTTAAAATTATCCTTTTGAATATGCTAGATGGATGCAAGACATACAATTAAAGGATAACCTAAACCTTGTCAATGCTTAAAATGATTCCCTAGAGTAACCAAATGTAAATATGAATAAATGAACAAAGTTTTTGACTTATAAGACTCTCTTTTTCTTTATTGTGCACAAATGTTAATAAGTATGCATGCTTAGAATCATGTTTGTGGAGACGACGTCTCCCGAACACCAAGTGGAGCTTGTCACTCTACTATGGAAGATTAATATGTACTAATGTGCAAACATGCTTGTGGAAGCTAAGGCTCTCAAGCACCAAATGGACTAGTCATCCATTCTAGAATGGTGTCCTAGGGTAAAATAGGGGTCCTCTACCCGCTAGCAAACGGACTAATGACTAGGCTTTATCTTCTATATCTCATAGTCGAGGACAACTAATATGTCAAGAGAGAGATAAGGTGATAAAAACTAATATCTAACTCCCCAAATGATTTTATCATGTTAAATTGATCATTTAATATGGGGAGGTACCAGGGGAATAAAAGATAGAATATTGGTAAGGCTGCCAGAGCAGTCTCAGCAGGGATCCAACGGAGGGAAAATAGGGATCCAAAGGGGGACAGTCTGCAAAAGAGCAATGTGCATCAACGAAGCTTAAAAGACCTAAGGATCACCTCCATTAAGATTTCCATAGGCTAAGGTTCCAAAATTTATTTAAAAAGTCAAATGGACAAAAGTGGGGAAAATTGGATGGTTATGGGAAGACTAAAAAGTCTTCCCACATTACTAGGACGGAGGGGGTGATCGGGAAAGAGAAAGAAACACACACACACACACACACACTCCCAGGTTGTCTCTTTACACAAAGGCAATAATGGACACATGGCAGGCTATGAGGAACACAAAGATTGTATTGTACAAAAGTCTCCCTCGATGGAAGAAGCTATAATACAAAAGCCTTTTTGGAGAGGGAACAGGGCTCCATGTAAATCTAGTCCTCAATTGTTGTCAATTGTTCTATTTCTCTCTCTTTTCAAGTATTGTTTATGCCAAACTAGCTAGGTGTAGTTGGTATGTTTCTTTCTCCAACCAAGTACTCTCTCTATGCTCATTAGAAAATTGTTCTTAATGAAATTCTCACTATGTTATCATTTTCCGCTACACACAAGTTACTAGCACATTCAATGTTACATCAGTATCAGAGCTATTCGGTTATCTTTTCTTGCTCAAGATGAGAGATCCTCAAGCTTGGTAAAAATGGTTGCTGTTATTAATTGCAAAAGAGTAAGTAGAATAGGGATTTTTCATCCTGGAAGCACACCTGCTTTATACAGTTAACACTAGACTTGTGATGAGCCACAAAACTGATTGAAGCTATAAAAATGGCTCCCATCAGGATTTTAGTAAATGAAACATAACTTTTGTATATGAAATTGATGTTTTATGAAACTTCTTAATTATCAGTTCAAGATATGAACTGATTTTCTAAGTACACAACTTACATGACAATTTCAAAAATAAAAATTTACTTTCCTAAAATTAGCAAATTTTACCTAAAGTTGCACTTCACTACTTAACTTTGAGAAGTAAAAAATGTCAGTAGTCTTTGTATATGGGTTAAAAAAGCTTGGTACATCTATCACATACCTATTGAGGGATTTTTCAAATAATTTTGGACCTGCTTAGAAATGATTTGATTAATTTTCAAAAGGAAATATAAAAAAATTATCCATCCGCATAAAATAGTTGTAGAGTATAGCAACGGAAAGACACCTTTAGACCTTCATTTAGCTCTATACTATTTTTTATCAAATCATATTGAGTGTTGGTCATAATTCCGTGAAACCATTTTCTATTTAGATAGCTAACATAGTGTTGATGAATATTTTACAAAAGTCTCCAAAAGCCACAAAAGTGGCTATTACAGGACTAGTGTTAACGGTGATACCATTGAGAGTTATGGTCTTAATAATGGAGTCCTACAAGGCTTGCCTACGGCTTAACCATTTGAGCTATTAGAAGCTTGACAGGAGTCTGTGCTGTCTCGGCTCTGTGAAACTCTCTCTTCTATTCCTTGAAATAAATAATATTTGAGCTACCGGTATAGATACTTCAGTGCTTATCTTTGAAGGTAAAAAGGAGCAGCACAACTAGGGCTTGAAGTGCCAAAGTACAAGTAAAAAATTACATCTAAAATTTTCTAGTATGGATGACAAGGGTAAAGAGATTGAAATGAATGTTGATAGCTTTGATTTTTCTAATGATAGAGCAACTAATGATGACCCTATGCTTGTAAACTATCTTGTTTCTAGGCTTTCACAAGCCCTGGGCAATCCATCCCTCCAAGGTGAAGTGCTACAACAATCATGCACCCATGCTATTCTCCAAACTCCCCACCAAGAAGAGAGAGTACTTAGGAAAGCTCCTAGTGAGCGAGACTTCCAAAAGAATACTCTCTCCGATAAGGGAAGTAGAGGAGGATCTATACAAATGGCTCAAAAACTTACTACTCGATGGGATATCTCCCTCTCAAAGAAGAGCCACAGGGACAAACAGACATACAACATCATACAACTCTCCCTGCTATCAACCAAGAAGTGGATTGTTTTTTCATGGTAGAGTATTGCAATTGAGATTATGAAGGTATATAATTATGTTTTTTTACTTTGATTATCATGTTGAATTGGTTGCACGAGTATGTTCTTTTGACTATTTTGTAGGCGATGCAAAAATCAGTTTGTGAAATCGGATCTGTGCAAAGTGTCATGATAAAAATCTAACCTTTACGGATCGCTTAGCGATCACGTTCTTATCTTATTCTCGCAGGTATACTTGGTGCGAAAATCGAGTTGATTGAACGCCTAAAAAAGCGACTATTTTGAGAAGCCGCATGCTTTTTGAGGACAAGAAGGATTAAAGAACGACGGATGGTGCGTTTGGGGATCATTCACCGATCTCTTCTTTTGCGAGTGAGAGTGAGAGTGAGAGTGCGAGTGCGACGCTACATGCAAGCAAACTGAAGCTCGGGGGTGGTCGGGAGGTTCAAGCTCCGTACAACGGAGTGCGCCCATATTGAATTGCTCCTCTGTTGTATCAAAAGTCTGCAAAGATTCATAAATACAAAGATCTCTTTTTGTACCTTTTGCTCTCTATCTCTATTATTCGGTTCCTGTGACAATTGGTATCAGAGCAAGCGGTTGATTCTGGACATGGAAGGATACGAGAGGAGGATGAAGGAGCAAGAAGACCTGATTCGGCGACTATGAGAAGGTCTGAAAATTGCAAATCGGGAGCGTGTTGAGGCTCTAAGGGGCAAAGGAGCACGAGGGCTTGATATCTATGTAGACCTTGATGGCCAACATGAAGGTGAAAACCATGCTAATCCACCTGGAAACAATAATCATCGTGGTGGCACTGGGGTACCGCCAAAAGAAACGATGACGATATGGGAGAAGTGACAACCAAATCATTCTTAACGAAGGCTAAGCTTAAAGATTTTGATGGCATAAGAAAGATATGCGAAGATTTAGAAGCATGGATTGAAGAACTCAAAGATTTGGATTATACTTTCAATATCGAGAACACGACCATGAGACTTTCGAATGCTCAAGAAAGGTGATCGATAAGACAATACGTACAAAGATGGCTCAATTGGAGACTTTTGGCGATGTGTACGATAAAGGTAAGTCATCTACCCCTTCTTTGTGATGTTTTATGTCTTTGATATGTCCTTTGAAAGCTTCTGTGAGATCAAATTTATGCGTAGAATTTGAGATTAAAATTTGAATTTCTTAATTGATTTGGATAGTATTCAATGCTTCTTATTGTCTAAATTGATTGAGAAATTAAACTTGAAATTAAATCGAGAAGTTAAAAGACTTGTGGACTTAACTAGTGGTGATAATAGTTTCACGAAAGAGTTAGTAGAAAATTTGTTTTTTTTTTCTTTGAAGAGTCAAAATCATAAAGATGATTTCTATAACATAAACATTGATATGCATGATGTTATCATTGGTATCAATTAGATCATTGAAAATCATATTTTGATTGATTGTTAAGAAAGAAAAATATATCTTTAATCATTTGATGATGATAAGTCACACTCTTTGTGGAAAGAAAGAGATTCTAAATCTAGTTTTGGCAATGGAATTGATAAGGTGACTTAGATAAGAGTGTGAGACGTTGCTTGTGTTTGCTAATGAGATTAAAGAAGAATCTGGGGATAAACATAAAGAGACAAATCCAGAATTTATAGAGGATCTCTTACATGAAGTTAAGGATGTGTTCCAGACGATCTTCCTGGTATACCTCTGCCTAGAGCGGTAGACCATGCCATAGATCTATATCCAAGAGCGACACCTTATTCCAGATCTCCGTACAAGTTCAATATTGATGAGCTTAAAGAGGTCAAGATACAACTTGATGATATTTTGAAAAAGGATTTCATTAAACCTAGTGTATCTCCTTGGGGTAGTCCTGTGTTATTCCAAAAGAAAAAGGATGGTACATATAGGTTATGCATCGAATATAGGGGATTAAACAAAAATACCATTAAGAACAAATATCCTCTTCCTCACATAGATGAACTGCTTAGTCATTTGAGTGGTATCAAAATATTTTCAAAGGTTGACCTTCGTTCTGGCTACCATCAAATCCGTATCAAGGCCGAGGACATTCCAAAGATTTCTTTTCGTACACGTTATGGACATTATGAATTTAGTGTTCTTGCTTTTGGTTTGACTAATGCAACAGCAACTTTCATGTGCTTAATGAATAATATTTTTCACCCGTATCTTGAGGACTTCATTCTGGTATTCTTGGATAATATTTTTCACCCGTATCTTGAGGACTTCATTCTGGTATTCTTGGATAATATTTTGTGTATTCTACGAATGAAGAAGATCATGCATTGCACTTAAAGAAAACATTTGAGGTTTTGCGTGAACATAAATTGTATGCCAAAGCAAGTAAGTATTCTTTTGCAAAGGATCAGATTGTGTATTTGGGAAGAGTGATTTCTAAAGAGGGGATTCACATTGATCTTGATAAAGTTAAGACTATGTTAGTAAGAGATGTAAGAAGCTTTATGGGTCTAGCACAATATGAGAGAGCACACGTTAAAGATTTCTCTAAGATAGCAAGTCCTTTGAGCGAATTGACCAAGAAAGACAAGGGTTTTGTGTGGACTTCTAGCTGTGAGACTGCTTTTGAGACCTTGAAGACTAAAATAGCGGAAAATTTTGTTTTAAAAGTTCCTGAGATGGGCAAACCATTTGTTGTGTCCTGTGACGCTAGTGGTGAACAATTAGGTTGTGTTTTGACACAAGAAGGAAGAGTGGTTGCATATGAGTTTAGGAAATTAAGACGACATGAATTGAACTATGCAACACATGATCGAGAATTGCTTGCTGTTGTTCATGCATTGAAGCATTGGCGTCATCTCTTGCTTGGTGTAAAATTTGAATTGCGTACTGATCATCAAAACTTGAAGTATATTTTCACTCAGCCATTGTTAAATAAAAAAGAAAGAAGATGGATTGAATTGCTGGCTGAGTATGACTTTGATTTGAAGTGTTTGTGTGGGAAAGAAAATAAAGTTGCAGATGCATTGAGTCGTAGGTCCATGTGTAATTTGTTGACTGTTGTGCGATCCAATTTGGTTGATGAGATACATGCCGAAGTTGAAAATGATTTTTTTTACATGCCTATTTTGAAATTCTTGCGTGAGAATATTGGTGAGATATATGAGAACAGATATCACTTGTATAAGGGAAATCTGTATTATTATGACCGCTTGTGTATTCCTGCAAATTCTACTTTTAAGAGTCAAATTCTGCATGAGTGTCATAACTCACCTTTTTCTGGTCATCCTGGATTGAGTAAGACATATGAAAAGATTAAAAGTTCATTCTTTTGGCCACGTATGAAATTGGATGTTAAGAATTATGTGCGTGAATGCTTTCAATGTCAACAAGTTAAAATTGAGCATAAGAGGATGCCTGGTGACCTTCAACCCTTAGACATTCCTTTACAGAAGTGGGAGTCTATATCCACGGACTTTATTATTAGACTTCCTACTACTCGTGGAGGCTATGACTCGATCTTTGTGGTGGTAGATAGACTCACAAAATAGGCTCACTTCTTTCCTGTAAAAATAACTTATACTGCATTGACCATTGCATACTTGTTTATGAAAGAGATATTTCGTTTGCATGGCATACCGAAGAGAATAGTGTCTGACAGAGATTCTAAGTTCACTTCTCATTTCTGGAGAGCGACTTTTGACTCTACAGGTACCTAGTTACGCATGTCTAATGCTTTCCATCCTCAAACGGATGCGGAAACGGAGAGAGTGAATCGTATTTTAGAAGATATGTTACGAATGTATGTCAATGAAAACCAATCTAATTGGAATGAATATTTGCCTTTGGTTGAATTTGCATACAACAGTTCATATCATTCATCTATTAGGATGACTCCGTTTGAGGCAATGTATGGCTATAACTGTCCCACACCTCTAAATTTTCTTAGCTCGAGGAATAAGGTAGAATTGTCACGTGAGATGCTTGAGAAAATGGATAACGAGTTGGCCAAAATCAAGGGGAATATTAGAGAATCTCAAAAGAGACATAAACTGTATTATGACAAGAAACATCGTGTTGTGGAGTATGAAACTAGTGATATGGTTTTCTTAAAGGTCATTCCTGAGAAGTCTCATTTAATTCTTGGAAAGGATAGAAGATTGTCTCCATGATTTGCTGGGCCATTTAAAATTTTGAAGTGCATTAGTTCATTACCTTACAAATTGGAATTGCCTTCTCATGTTAAAGTGCATCCTGTATTTCATGTGAGTATGTTCCTAATGTGCATCATGTTTTACAAAACAACTCTAAGTTGAAAGATGACGGACCATTGACTGTAGAACCAGACTTAGTACTAGATAGGCGTTTTAAACATCTGAGAAATAGAGACATTGTGGAAGTTTTGGTTAAGTGGCAGAACTATCCAGTAGAGGATGCATCATGGGTTGATCTTAGTGTTTTGCAAAGAGAATTTTCCTCTCTTTAGACCAACTCTGAGGACAGAGTTAATTTTGATAAGGGGAGAATGTAATAGGACTAGTCTTTGAAGTTCTTAAAGTCGAAAAGAATATAGCAGGGCATATCTTTCCTTAGCACGATTTGAAAGATTGTTGAATAGTCTATTAAATAGAGCTTATACGAATGAGTTGAGATATTAAGAGAGAACATATATTCTTTTTTTTAAATAATACACTAAAGACGGATTTGATAAAGATTAATGAATAACAGATACTCTGTCTATGAACAGTAAAATTGAGATTTTTATTAATATCAATGTTTTATATTTATGTGTTTTAACTTAAAATGCATGGGTAGGCTTAAAATAAGTTGTAAAAGTAGTGGACACCCAAAAATAGAGGTTTTATGAGTCGCGACCTAAAAGTTGCCTTTTTAGCCAAACAAAGATGTTCTTCGCAATTCTGTCCGCAATGCCTTGTAGAACAGACTTATTCCCGTCGTTTTGAGTACCTGGATTGCTCTGTTCTGAGTTCGTTTGTAGAAGTTATGATGAAAACAAACAGAAGACAGCAGCAGTGTAGTATACACAGGGACAAACAGACATACAACATCATACAGCTCTCCCTGCTATCAACCAAGAAGTGGATTGTTTCTTCATGGTAGAGTATTGCAATTGAGATTATGAAGGTATATAATTATGTTTTTTTACTTTGATTATCATGTTGAATTGGTTGCACGAGTATGTTCTTTTGACTATTTTGTAGGCGATGCAGAAATCAGTTTGTGAAACCGGATCTGTGCAAAGTGTCATGATAAAAATCTAACCTTTACGGATCACTTAGTGATCACGTTCTTATCTTATTCTCGCAGGTATACTTGGTGCGGAAATCGAGTTGATTGAACGCCTAAAAAAGCGACTATTTTGAGAAGCCGCATGCTTTTTGAGGAAAAGAAGAATTAAAGAACGACGGATGGTGCGTTTGGGGATCATTCACCGATCTCTTCTTCTGCGAGTGCGAGTGCGAGTGCGAGTGAGACAGTGCATGCAAGCGAACTGAAGCTCGGGGGTGGTCGGGAGGTTCGAGCTCCATACAATGGAGTGCGCCCATATTGAATTGCTCCTCTGTTGTATCAAAAGTCTGTAAAGATTCATCAATACAAAGATCTCTTTTTGTACCTTTTGCTCTCTATCTCTATTATTCGGTTCCTGTGACATGTCTGCACATTAGTTCATATCAATCTTTCATATAGTAGAGTGACAAGCTCTACTTGGTGTTCGAGAGACGTCGTCTCCACAAAAATGATCCTAAGCATGCATACAAATTAACATTTGTGCACAATAAAGAAAACGAGAGTCTTATAAGACAAAAACTTTGCTCATTTATACATATTTACACTTGGTTACTCTAGGAAATCATTGTAAGCATTGACAAGGTTTAGGTTATCCTTTAATTGTATGCCTTGCATCCATCTAGCATATTGAAAAGGATAATTTTAAAACTTAATAATATATCGCCGGTGGATAGTCTTATGGACTCTCAATACCTTGTCATTGTGTTGGAGAATGGACTCGAGCTGCAGCACCTCTTCTTGATCCTCGATCTCCGGTGGGTCTTCAATGGTTGCTTCTTGAGGTGGCTCTCCTTTCTAAGGCTTTAATAGGCTCGTGTGGAAAACATTGTGTATGTGCCAATGGTTGGGCAACATGAGTTGATAGGCCATCTCATTAATCGGCCTAAGAATCTGAAAGGGACCATAGTATCATTTTGCTAGATTAGCATTGTACTTTTGATGTCCCGTAAGATTCTTGCATGTCATGTGCCTTAATCAAGCCTTGGGAAACTTTATTAAGATCCAATCATTTTTTTAAAAGGCTAGAGCTCTTGTTTGCATATTAGCAGTATCCTTTTTTCTTTGTTGAGATATGGATATAGCATCCTTAATCTTTTAAAAAGATTCTTGGAGGTCTCTGCTATATTCATCTATAGAGAGAACCCATGTACTTTGAGTAGCAAGGGACATTTTGATCTTCTCTCAATCACCTCCAAAGGTTCTTTTCCCGTGGAATTATGTACCATGTTATTGTAATCATACTCCACTAAAGGTAAGTGCTTCTCCTATTGGGACTTCTGATCTACTTCTGTGACATAATCTTTTAGTAGATCAAGAATTGTTAGGCTAGATTTCACTTTGGACATCCGTTTGCGGGCGATAGGCCAAAGAGAAGTTTAGCCTTGTATCTAAATTCTCAAAGAGACCCTTCTAGAAATTATTGGTCCTTCCAGGATCTCTATCCGACACTATGGAGGTTGGCAAGCCGTGGTACTTGAAGATTTGTAATAAAAAGAGGGTTGCCATTTGGTGGGCCTTGATAGTCTTTTTGACAGGTATGAAATGCGCTTGTTTGCTAAACCTATCCACTATCATCCATATTCTTGTATTCCCATGGATAGACTTATAAATCCAAAGATAAAATCCATGGATATTCTCTCCCATGGTGAATTAGGTTTGGAAAAGGTTGGAGCAATCTAGGTTGCTTCCCTCTATCAAAATCGTCTTTCGGCATACCACACATTTTGAAACATACTCTTGTATGTTTTCTTTCATGGCAGGTCAATAGAAGTATGTTTCTATCCCCCTTGGGGTTTATTGAATCCCTCTATGCCCCGCATAAGGAGGAGCATGAGATTCATACATTACTTTCTCATGAAGTGAGTTAGTAACACATAGCGTGTTTCCATAGAAAAGATAACCATCTTGTAAGGTAAATGGTTCTTCCTTCTTCCCTAGTGCAAGGGCTGAAATCACATATTTAAAATTGGGCATGCCATAGCCTATGAAAGGACCTCAAATAGCTTTGAGATATGCGGAAGTGTAAGCATAGGCTGAGAGATAAGCTTCTCTTTAATCTTTTCAAAAGCATTTTTCTCCTTGGTGGACCATATATGCCTAATGTTTTTCTTTGTTAGGTCATGTAATGGTCCCGCAATTCGTGAGAACTTTTCTATGAAGCATCTATAATATGCACACATACCTATGAAGCTTCTGAGTTCATTCAGATTCCTTAGATAAGGCCATCCTTTTATTACCTCTTATTTTTATGGATCCATTTGGACGCCATCTTAAGAGATAATGTGACCTAAATACTGAAGTTCTTGTAATAAAAAATCACTTTTCTTTTGATTTATATAAAGCTTATTCTCTCGTAAAACTTGAAATATTATTTGGAGGTGTTTCTTGTGTTCATCTATTGAATTAGAGTATATGATTATATCATCAAAGAACACTCCTCGGTGAGGCCTGAATAGCTTCTCCATCAGACGATTGAATGTGGTTAGCGTAGTGGTCAAGCCAAAAGGCATGACAATGTATATACTCATAAAGATTAAACGAGTGCAAAATGCGGTTTTTACAATGTCTTGATCAACTATACTTATTTGATGATAGCCACATTTTAGGTCAATCCTATTGAAGTAGGTTGAACCCTGTAGCTTATCAAATAGGTCTTCTACCCATGGAATATGAAACCTATTCTTGATAGTGATCCTATTTAGTGCTCTATAGTCAACACCCATATGATATGTGCCATCTTTATTTTTCACTAATAGAACTCGTGAAAAAAATGGAGATGAGCTAGGCCTAGCCATGCATTTCTCAACCAACTCATGCACTTGCCGCATAATCTCCTCTCGTTGAGCTTGGGAAACTCAACAAGGAGGTTTATTAGGCGGTGAGCTTCCTAGAATAAGCTCAATTGCATGCTCTTCATCCCCTCGTTTGAGAGGTAGCTCACAAGGGATGTCATCAATAAAAACATCTTGGCATCCATTTAGGAAATTAGATAACTCTTATTCTTTTTGATTCCATATATCTTCTTTTGCTAAAACATTAGGTTCATTTTGAGAGTCTTTAACAAAAATCATGTACACAAAAATAGAGCTCTTTATTGACTTATCAAAATCTTGCTTATGTATAATGGGTATGGTGCTACCCGATAGGCTTAGCATCTATGTACATATCTTTCTCTTTACCTAAATCAAATTTGTCTTTCAAGGAATTTAACATTGGCAGCCATGCAATCAAACCATGGTGCCCCTAGGATTACATCCTCATTCTTGAGAGGAGAGATGAAGAAATCCTCGTTGTCCACATAGCTTTGGACATGGAGCCTCAATTTCCCAATTAAGGGAGTGACTGAGACTTCTTGTCCTTTGAAAGCACCATCAAGAGGTAGAACATATCCCATCTCATAGTCTTGGATGCCTAGCTTGGTGGTGGCCAACTCAATGGATATGAAGTTGTGAGTAGAAACAGGCTCAAAACGACGGGAATAAGTATGGTCTACAAGGCATCGTGGACAGAACTGCGAAAAACGTCTTTGTTTGGCTAAAAACACAACTTTTAGGTTGCGACTCATAAAACCTCTATTTTTGGGTCTCCACTACTTTTACAACTTTTTTTAAGCCTACCCATGCATTTTAAGCTAAAACACATAAATATAAAACATTGATATTAATAAAAATCTCAATTTTACTGTTCATAGACAGACTATCTGTTATTCATTAATCTTTATCAAATCCGTCTTTAGTGTATTATTTTAAAAAAAGAATATATGTTCTCTCTTAATATCTCAACTCATTCGTATAAGCTCTATTTAATAGACTATTCAACAATCTTTCAAATCGTGCTAAGGAAAGATATGCCCTACTATATTCTTTTCGACTTTAAGAACTTCAAAGACTAGTCCTATTACAAGACATGCTTGCAACAACAAAGGCTCTCAAGCACCAAATGGACTAGTCATCCATTCTAGAATTTTGTCGTAGGGTAAAAAATAGACTAATGACTATGATTTCAAGAGAGGTAATTTCATTAAAGCTAATATCTAATTCTCCCAAACAATTTTCTCATGTTAAACTGATCATTTAATATGGGGACGTACCTCGGGAGTAACTTGGGGGATCCACTCTATTTACAAAATGGGACGCCATGTATGAGTGGACAACTTTGATAAAACCCCTATATATGACTCATATTAGAGAATATGAGCCCCCTTTCTACACTTATACGACAATCGATGAAGAAAACTATCATACCCCTATCTTACATATAAAATTTAGGTCTCACATTTTCTAACTTAGTAAAAATAGTCAAAGAATGTGTAGCATGGTGATTGGCAACGTACCAAGGAACCACTACTATTGATAACTAGATGTATACTCAGTGTATATTACTTTGACTTTCAAACTGCCCGGTCGGCATTTGAACCCATTTAAATTACTTAAAAACATAGTTATAAAGTTGTGTCAGGTTATCCATCTAAATTTTCATCGATACAAACTCTTTATAGCTTTCATCCCTCAACAAATGAACTATAATTTAAAAACAAGCAACTGACACAAAGCATCCCTCAACAAATGAACTAAAAAAACAAGCAATTGACACAAAGCAGTGTTAGTTCTTGTATGTATCTTTATAGCTATTGACTCACAAGTTTAAGGGAAGACTCTTTTGGGAAGCCATGATTTTGAAACACAAAAACTTCCTTTTATTTTTCCTTTTCCTCACTCCCCCCCTAAATATGATACCCCCTCCCTTATTTTTAAGGTTGGGAGATAAATTATTGGAGCCTGCCCCTAGCTTTGTTAGACAAGGGAAACTAGAACCTAGGAGTCCACCTCCCAACCACCCACTATATAGCATGGCCCCTGGCCGTTTGCCCTAGTTGGACTTCCTTTCCACACTGCCTAGCCCGGCCTTGCTCTTTTCTATACCAAATTCCATACCAAATTTTTGAATAGTATCTGCAATAAACTTTGACTGTCGAAGGAATAAAATACCTTTTGTACAGTTCCGTTGGATTTGAATGCCAAGACACGAGTGAATCTCTCCAAGATCCACCATATCAAATGCAGAAGACAATAACCTTTTCACTTGCTGAAGAAATCCCAAAATCATTGGAAACAAGGATGGTCTCATCCACATAAAGAGCAAGAATCACAAAATTGCTACCTTGGTATTTTATGTATAATTTGGTGTCTGAAGAGCAAGAGATGAATCCTTCAGAGGTGAGAAAAAGATCAAAATTTTTATACCAGGCTCGCTAAGCTTGTTTGCGACCATATAGTGCCTTGTGGAGTTGAGGAACAAGGTCTTCTTTACATGGAATAACAAACCCTTCTGGTTGTTCCATGTAAATTTCCTCTTCCGAGTAACCATTAAGAAAAGCAGTTCGCACATCCATTTGATGAGATTCTAAATCAAATTGAACAGCAAATACCAATAAAACTCGAACAATTGTAATGGAAACAACTGGTAAAAAAGTCTCTTGATAATCTACACCAGCTACTTGCGAGTAACCTTTTGCAACTAAATGCACCTTGAACTTGTCAAAAGATCCATCTGCTTTTACTTTTGTCTTATACACCCACTTACATTTAATAGATGTACGACCAGGAGGTAATTCAGTTAGTATCCATGTACCTTTAGAGATAAGAGAATCGTACTCTGCTTCCATAGCCTCTTGCCATTGATCCTTTTGTGGTGAAGAGATAGCTTCATCATAAGTAACGGGATCTTCAAAAGTAGAAAAAGCATTATCAGCAATATCGTCATCATAAACATGACATGAGCCATGTTCAAAATCAATAGGCAGATCAACAAAAATATCAATATCATCATTGGCAACATTCGGAATGGATGTTTGTGTGAAGAGGAAAGTTTCTCTATAGGAAGAGTTTCATCATCTGAAAGAAATGGAAAAGCCTGAAGCAATGATTTAGTATCATCAGAATCATCCATGGACCATGAGCCTCCCATAAGTTGTTCGTTAAAAGTAGCATCACGATTCACAATTACTTTCTTGGAGGAAGGGTCATAGAATTTGTAGCCTTTGGAAGTGTCAGAATATCCAATAAAAATAACTTTGAGACGAGGAGCATCAATCTTGGTTCATGTTTCTTTGGGAACATGAATATAAGCAATACATCCAAAGGTTCGAAAATGAGATACAGAAGGAATTTCACCTGTCCATGCTGTGATGGGTATCTTACCAGAGGGTGCAGTAGTAGGAAGATGATTCTGAATAAATACTGCTGTCAAAGTAGCTTCAGCCCAGAAAACACGAGATAAGCCAGAATGAATCAGCATACATCTTACAACATTGAGAATAGTGCGATTCTTTCGTTCAGCAACACTGTTTTGTTGAGGCAAATATGGAGGCGACGACCAGTTTGAAGTTCCGCAGCCTTGCAGAACTGTTTGAAAATAAATAAGGCTTCATATTTTTGTCTAAGTAGAAATACAGTCGTATACCTTGAGAAATCATCAATGAAAGTAATGAAGTAGCGATATTGTGATCTCTAAGAAGGTAGAGGTCCACCTATATCAGTATGAACAAGATCCAATGTGTCATGAGAATGAGTTGTATTTGAAAGAGGAAAAGGTTTACGAGTGTGTTTTTCAAGAGCACAAAATTCACAAATTCCCATATGGGGATGGGCTTTAAGATCCATGCCATGAACAAGATCTTGACGTTGAAGATCAAGGAGTTTTGAGAAATTAGCATGAACAAAATGGTGATGCCATACTTTGCAATCATGATCACTTGGAGCAGTGACAACATTTTCTACAGCATCGTTGAGAGAGAGTTCAAACAAATTACCGTTTCGAGGAGCAGTGGCTACAGTCTATCCATCTTTCTCAATTCGGCATTTGGTATGATCAAATCCAACAAACAGACCAAGATCAACAAGTCTAGCAAATGAAAGAAGATTACGTTGAAGATTTGGTATATGTAATATTCTTCACAAAATTCGAGTGGAAGAGGATAAGGTACCAAGATATAAATCTCCAATACCCTTTACCTGACAAGTAGTATCATCAACAAGATAAACAACACGTTGAACTAGTAGTGGATGATAGTTATGGAGCCACTTAGATTGATATGTCATATTTCCTGTAGCACCAAAATCGACAATAAAAAGTGATCCATCACATACATTAAGTATTTTGTCCGGAGAAACTGAACATAGGACGCAGCTTGTTTCTGGTAAAATGTTGTTTCGATGTTTAGTAGCATATGCTCTATTACCATCTGTGTCGAATCGATGCTTATAGAACATATGAGTGGGATGATTAGATCGTCCACAATATTCACAAGAAGAATAAGACGAGTCTCTAGATAAACATGGTTATTTCGTGATAATATTGTGTTCTTCATCATATTGACGTGCCCAACAATCATCTTCAGTATGGCCATTTCTATTACAGTAAGAACATTGCTTATTAGGAAATTTGAGACAAGAGAAAATATTATGGCGATGGCCACCTCTGTGGTTTTCTCGTTGAAATGGACGCCTTCAAGCATAAAAATCACGTCCCATCTGTTGTGACTCAGTCTCCTCTTGCGAAATCATATTAGGAAAAATTTGGACTCACAAAGGGGCCCTTTAACACTAGGTTGGTAATGGGACACTTTTATGTCCTGGGACACTTTTATGTCCTGTTAAGTGACCATTTTCCTTGAATTATGTCAAGAGTTTCAAAATGGATTGTGAGGTGCTATCTGTCTAGAATGTTGTCTCATGAGATGAAAAAAACTTGACATTTTTTTAGAATATGAATTCCATATTTAACCTTGTCCTTGCACAACATTTCACAACCTAAGCTGTGTGAAAAACCGGGTCCTGTTTTTGGCTTTTTTCAACTTTTTGCAACTATACCACTCTAGAATTCATGCTTGTGAGGTCTATAATGCTAAAGAACTATCTTTAGTAGTCCTCAACATGTCCTGATGCTTCTAGGGAGAAATAAATGTTAAAAATGTAAGTTATGACCAAATTACAAAAATTATCAAATCCTACTTTTTAGCCAATTTTAGCTCTTCTATGATTTATTTGGTGGCTTTCATGATGTCCAAATGTAGTTTTGATTTTCTATGTCGCATATTGTAACATAAAGCTAATATTCGTTGAGTTTTGGGGCACCTAATACCCTATTTTGCATAGTAGACAAGGATGGTTGATTTTTTCAATTATAGAAGGAAAACGAAACATTCCAGTATATCAAGTATAGCTTTTTCAATATTGTTAGTTTGTTGTGACAACTACATGCATTTTGTAGGTAGTAACCATATCTAGTCATAAGGATCAAATTTGGCTAGATATTGAATAGTTTCTATGGGATTCTACAACTCATAATGTTGAACCTAGTTTTTTCATGTTTGCTGTATTTAGCACTTCATCTTTGTCCCCAAGATTCCTCTTGGTAAGAGATGTATTATTCTTTTGACATGCTCCATGGCTCCTTATGAACCTAAAGGACAATAGGAAACTAAGAAAACATGGATATATTATTTGTATTGAGCGTGGCTATAGAAACTTTGATGATAGGTTTGCAGAATGATAAAAATTCAACTTTTTTGTACCTATTTCTTTTGGCAAAACAGAAAATAGTGAGTGAGAAGCAATCATATGTTCTGATCACCAACCCATTGAAGTTAACTAGGGAATTTATCTCAAGTCCTAGAAAAATCCCTCATCCTATTTTTATGCAACAAAACGTAAGAAATGACTGTTTTGATGAAAATGTACTGGTCCATCAACTTTGGAGGCTTGGTGTGACCAAAAGATGAGAAATTTTACAAGTGTCTTATTTTTTCCATGTGTAGTAGTCCTTGAACTATAACCTCATGAAAGGATTTTACAAAATGAGTGGATCTACTATGGTTTTGGAGGTTTTTTTCAAAACCCTGAAAGAACACTTTTATGTCCTGTTAGGTTACCAACCTAGTGTTAAGGAGTTTGACTTTACCTCTCTCTACCAAAACAGGCGTGTGGATAAATTTTTGCAAATTAACTCCAAAGTTGGCGGAGGTTTGACAGTTAGAATGTTCTCTTCAAGCTCAATCTATTGATATATAGCACGCCATGAGATTCCTCATATTTTAGAAGATTCTTTTTTTTATTCACCTATGATGTGACAACTCTATCGGAAGGTGAATAAAAAAAAGAATCTTCTAAAATATGAGGAATCTCATGGCGTGATATATATCAATAGATAGAGCTTGAAGAGGACATTCTAACTGTCAGACCTCCGCCAACTTTGGAGTTTATTTGCAAAAATTTATCCATGCGCCCATTTTGGTAGAGAGAGGTAAAGTCAAACTCCTTAAAGGGCCCCTTTGTGAGTCCAAATTTTTCCTAATTGACATAGCTGTATAGTGACAATCATTATGACGTTCTTGACGTTGATAGTATTCAATTTTTAAAAAAAACAGGCTTGGTCGAAATCAAGACCATCTTTATTAGAGAGAATAGTAACAATGTTATCATAAGAAGAGTCCTTCACCGTATCAAGGAGAAGTGTAATTAGCTGCTTTTGTGGAATAGGATCAGTGCCAGTAGCAAGTTGATTAATAATAGATTTGAAAGATTCAATATATCCCATCATGGCAGTACCAACTTCATATTGTAACTTGTTAACACTAGGTTGGTAACCTAATAGGACATAAAAGTGTCCTTTCAGGCCTAGGGTTTTGAAAAAAACCTCCAAAACCATAGTAGATCCACTCATTTTGTAAAATCCTTTCATGAGGTTATAGTTCAAGGCCTACTACACATGGAAAAAATAAGAAACTTGTAAATTTTCTCATCTTTTGGTCACACCAAGCCTCCAAAGTTGATGGACCAGTACATTTTCATCAAAACAGTCATTTCTTACGTTTTGTTGCATAAAAATAAGATTAGGGATTTTTGTAGGACTTGGGATAAATTCCCTAGTGAACTTCAATGGGTTGGTGATCATAAAATATGATTGCTTCTCACTCACTATTTTTTGTTTTGCCAAAAGAAATAGGTACAAAAAAGTTGATTTTTTACCATTCTGCAAACCTATCATCAAAGTTTCTATAGCCACGCTCAATCCAAATAATATATGCATGTTTTCTTAGTTCCCTATTGTCCTTTAGGTTCATAAGGATCCATGGAGCATGTCAAAAGAATAATACATCTCTTACCAAGGGGAATCATGGGGACAAAGATGAAGTGCTAAATACAGCAAACATGAAAAATCTGGGTTCAACATTATGAGTTGTAGAATCCCATAGAAACTATTCAATATCTAGCCAAATTTTCTCCTTATGACTAGATATGGTTACTACCTACAAAATGCATGTAGTTGTCACAACAAACTAACAATATTGAAAAAGCTATACTTGATATACTAGAACGTTTTGTTTTCTTCTATAATTGAAAAAATCAACCATCGTTGTCTACTTGCAAAATAGGGTATTAGGTGCCCTAAAACTCAAGGAATATTAGCTTTATGTTACAATATGCGACATAGAAAATCAAAACTGCATTTGGATATCATGAAAGCCACCAAAAAAATCATAGAAGAGCTAAAATTGGCTAAAAAACAAGATTTGATAATTTTGGTAATTCTGTCATAACTTACAACTTTAACATTTATTTCTCCCTAGAAGCATCAAGACATCTTGAGGACTACTAAAGATAGTTGTCTAGCATTATAGACCTCACAAACATGAATTCTAGAGTGGTATAGTTGCAAAAAGTTGAAAAAAGCCAAAAACAGGACCCGTTTTTTCACACAGTTTAGGTTGTGAAATGTTGTGCAAGGACAAGGTTAAAGATGGAATTGAAATTCCAAAAAAAATTTGAGTTTTTTTCAGCTCATGAGACAAATTTCTAGACAGATAGCACCTCAAAATCCATTTTGAAACTCTTGACATAATTCAAGGAAAATGGTCACTTAACAGGACATAAAAGTGTCCCAGGACATAAAAGTGTCCCATTACCAACCTAGTGTTAAGCAACCCTCTCAAATAAAGTATTTCTGTAACAGATTTCTTCTAAAAGTTTTTGATAAGGTACTTCCATACGTCGTGGGAAGTAGGCGGTTCATACATATCAAGCAAAAGGGAATAAGTAAGAGCAAAAAGAATATATCGACGAGCTGCTTTATCACGTCGTTGCCAATCCATATAGGCAACATTCCAATCTTCAAATATAGGTCCTTCAGTGATAAGCACGTTATCATTATCCGTATCAAGAGGCTGAGGCGGACAAACACGATTTCAAAGAACATCATCAGAGAGTTCATCGCCTTCAAGAATTAACAACATCTTTGCTTTCCAACCTAGAAATCCTTGGCCTTCTAAAGGACGAACAGAACGCTGGCCAGAAGGAAAGCCGTTGACGAGAATAGTCATAGCCATACCTTGTTGCGAGAAGACGTATAAGATAAGATCACAGAATCTGCACACCATATATGGTGAAGGCCGCAATTGAGAATGAGAGAAATATGAGGACTGCGTTCTGTCAACGATAAACGCAAGAAGGATGCTCAAAGAACGTCCAAAGATGTGAGAGACGTCACCCAAAAAAGGCAGGGTAAAGAAGACGTTAATAATAAGAGAGTCCTCAAAATAGAGTGGCGTGAGACGCAAGATTGACGGCCACAATACGAATAGCAAAAGGATAAATTTTCTCAAAAAAGTTAACGCCCAAATTAGAAAAATGATTCACGAAGAAGTACGACGAAGAAAGTTGTGTCAAGCTCAATTGCAATGAAAACAGCATAACTTGAACTGTTCCGAACTTCGATTGATGCAAACCTAGAACTCAAATCGAAGAGCTCGAGGAGACAAACAAGTTTTGGATGAAAAGTGTCATTGTGCTATGTTCCATTGCACTTTTTCCGTTTCTCCAAATTTTGAGCAGAAGACCCCCAAAAATTGAGATGAAGTTCTGGGTGTCATCAACAAGAAAACGTAATCAACGATTAGATTGATTAGAAATAAACACCACATAAAACACTAATCATATTCTTATTAACACAAAACAACCACAATTAACAAGAATAAACGCTCAAAAATAAAGCAATTTTGAATATTATATGCGAGTCGCATACACATACCGTTTTGTCACCATGAATTGAATCGGTGTGTGATCGTTACCGCTCTGATACCATGATGAGATGTAGAGATAAAGAGAGAGAGACAAAGCAAGAGACACACCATATACACTCTAAAAGACTAATTCATATTGAGGACAAGATACAAATATATAGGTGAGACCAAGTTGAGTAGAGTGAGCCATATATAGCTCCAACAACCTCATTCTGCCACAAGAGACATTATGCGCGTATAATGTCTCAAGTGTCAAAATAAAGGTTAAAATCACAAACTGAGACTTGCAACGTGTAGAAGACATCAAGGGGAGTCTACAATTTAAGTTTGGAGCAAATCTAAGTCAGGAGAAATTATACGCGTATAAAGTCTCTAGGTATAGGTTGAGTTAGAAAAAGACTTTTTTGGCCATAACTTGAGCTTCGAATTTCGGATTCAACAACTTTTTTTTATCAAAATGAAGCCCCAGAGTATCTCTACAAGTCAGGAGAAATTATACGCGTATAAAGTCTCTAGGTATAGGTTGAGTTAGAAAAAGACTTTTTTGGCCATAACTTGAGCTTCGAATATCGGATTCAACAACTTTTTTTTATCAAAATGAAGCCCTAGAGTATCTCTACAAGTCTCAGCGTCAACCTTGAAAAACAATCGAAGACCCCTAGGAGATCAATTACTGTCGTTCAGCGTCCGGAAAAACATAATGTAAGGCCTCAAAATTCATCCAAAAAATAAGGGTGTCCAAAAGTGAGAATTTTGGGAAAACGATCACGATTTTGGACATAGTTTCAACTTTTCCCTAACCAAAGCACTTAAACACATTGGTGCAAGTCCGCTTACATCAAGCTAAATCTGTTAAGCCCAGAGATCATGTTCTCTTTAGATTCAAACTTAGCTTACAAGTATGGATAAGAATACAAAGCTATAGAAAGCACAAATCCATGGACTGAGACATGGGTGGATATTTGGTCAATGAAGCACCAAAAACATCTCCACCAAACACGTGGATTCCTACAAGAATTACAAAGAGGGAGCCACCTGGATTTCCTTGTAGAGCGATAATGAGAGATGAGATGATCACAGAGATGGTAGACATGTCTCCTCAAGTGAATCTGCCTGATGGAGCAATTTTCAACAGAAAAACTAATCCCTTTGAAGAATAACTTAGGCATAGTGGAATACATGAAGCGAGAGAAGGATTGGCAGAGTCTATGGTTAGACTTGTAGACAATTGGCAAGTTAGGCCATCCCAGATCCAGAAATGGGTAAACAGGCAATATGTCAGAGATAAAGATCCGAGAGATCACGTAGCGGCTTTTAGAAGAGTAATTAGAGCAGAGGAAGTTTCAAATTTTGCAACACATTTTGTGGGATTTGGAGTAACTCTAGAAGATGATGCGGCTACGTCGATCAACTCAGTGGAAATATGTGATTTTGAGACTCTAAACAAGTTGTTTGAAGAATTCATCAAAGGATTCTTGCAGAAAGGCATAGCTCACAATGCAGACTCACAAATTCACAGATTCAAACAGAAAGAGAGTGAGTCAGTACGAAAAGCTGCATTAAAGCTCAGGATATACATCAAGTTCTGTTTGAGAGTTGTGAAGGAGTACGAGCGGAAGTGCGACACGAGAGAGAGTGCGAGAAGAAGAGCACAACAATATGGTGAACTCGCTCTACTATAATGTGTAGAGCATAGTGAGTTCTTATTAGGTTTTTACAAAAGAATATGTGTACATACCTGGCGGCCCGCCCACTTACCTGGGCGACCACATTAGGCTTTATACCCCAACAACCTCCCACTTAAAGTCCAATGTGGTACTTTAAGTGTGAGAGAAGCTACTATACAAGCTAATATACAAGAGATGTAGAGAAGTGATGTACTACCCTACACCTATCTGCTTGCGAAAATGCGCAAAGCTCTCTGAGGGAAGTCCTTTTGTAAGTAGATCAGCAGGATTTTCTCTGGTGTGAACTTTGACAAGCTGAAGTTGCTTATCCTCGAGCATTTCCCTGATGAATGATACTTCACATCCACATGCTTTGTCTTTGAGTGATAAACTGGATTGCGAGCCAATTGTATAGCACTTTGACTATCACAATATGACACAGGCATCTCTTCTTTTGATTCCCAAATCTGCTACTAGTCGATTAAGCCAAATTGATTCTTTGCATGCCTCTGATGCTGCTACATATTCAGCCTCTATAGTAGACTAAGTAACACAATCTTGTAATCTAGAACGCCATGATACTGCTCCACCAGCCAATGTAAAGACATACCCTGACGTAGACCTTCGGTTGTCTAAGTCACCTGCATAATCTGAGTCTGTAAAACCCTTTACACTTAGCTCCTGACTCCCATAGCATATACGCATACTCTTTGTAGCTTTCAGGTATCTCAATATTCCTTTCACTGCCTCCCAATGTTTCTTGCCTGGGTTCGACATGTATCGACTTACTACTCCCACTGCAAATTCAATGTCTGGGCGAGTAGCAACCATTGCATACATCAAACTACCCACTGCAGACGCATATGGAATCTTATCCATTTCAGCATGTTCTTCCTCAGACACGGGACAATCTTGTTTGCTAAGTTTCACATATGGTGGCAATGGAACACTCTGTGCCTTTCCCTTCTCCATATTGAAAGGTTGCAAAACCTTGTCAATATACTCTGTTTGAGATAACCAAATCAACTTCTTTGATCCGTCTCTCTCAATGCGCATACCAAGTATATGACTTGCCTCACCCATGTCTTTCATGTCAAATGATTTTTCCATCTTTGACTTCAAAGCTGAAATTTCTTCCAAGTGCTTGCCAGCAATCAACATGTCATCCACATACAAAATAAGGATCAGCCAACTGCCATCCTTAGCCTTCTTTGTATATAGACAGTGATCGAACTCACTACGTTTGTAGCCTTGAGAAAGCATAAACTTGTGGAATTTATGGTACCATGCCCTCGGTGATTGTTTTAAGCCATAAAGACTCTTTAACAATAGGCATACCCAATCTTCCTTGCCTTTCTCAACAAACCCTTCTGGTTGCTGCATGTAAATTTCCACATCTAAATCACCATGCAAGAACGCTGTCTTGACATCCATTTGGTGCAACACCAAATCTAATATGGCAACCAATGCAAGAAAGCATCTCAATGTAGTCATCTTGACCACCGGAGAGAAGACTTCATCAAAGTCAATGCCTTGTTCTTGCTTAAAGCCCTTGGCAACAAGCCTTGCTTTGTACTTTGGCTGACTATCATGAGCGGTGATCTTATACCTGTAAACCCATTTACAAGGTAGAGCCTTTTTGCCCCGTGGTAATTTAACTAGCTTCCATGTCTGGTTTTTATGCAGAGCTGTCATCTCTGACTGCATGGCCAATTGCCAATTCCCGGAGACCTTCATTTGCACTGCTTCCTTGTAACATGAAGGCTCATTGCAATCAGTCAACATGACATAGTTCATAGATGGAACAAACCTATCAGGAGGTCGCGTGACACGTCTAAATCTACTCACAATAGGTGGCTCAGACTCAGCCACAACCTGTGGTTCCACTCTATCCTGTCCTTGCTCCTCTTGAGCCCTGACATTTTGTCTTGCACGTGCAGGTCCATCTTCTTGGAAGACAACTCTTCTAATCTCCTCAACCCTCTCTGGTTTAGAATAGTATTTGGATTCATTAAAGTGAACATCATTGCTACGGACAACCTTTCTGGATTCGGGATCCCAAAGTCTGTACCCCATCTCACTAGAATTACCATAGCCTAGAAAGATGCACTTTCTACTCTTTGGCTCAAGTTTGTTCCTAAATTCCTTTGGAACGTGAGTATATGCCTCACAGCCAAAGACTCTGAGATGCTTGTATGAGGGCATTTTGCCTGACCATACCATCTCTGGCACTGAATCCTTCTGCAAAACCTTGCTAGGAGATCTATTTACAAGATGAACAGTTGTTGATACAGCTTCAGCCCAAAACCCATTTGGCAATTGTGCATTAGACAACATACTTCTGACCTTCTCTTGTATGGTCCTATTCATCCTCTCAGCAACACCATTTTGAGGAAGATTGTAAGGAGCAGTAAGTTCACCTTTTATACCTTTTGACTCACAAAAGTCCTGAAAGGCCTTTGAAACATACTCTCCACCATTGTCAGTGCGTAAGCATTTAAGCTTCTTGCCACTCTGATTATCCACAAGTGTCACAAACGTTTTGAAAACACTAAACGCTTCATCCTTGTGCTTGATAAAGTAAACCCATACTTTCCTTGAGTAATCATCTATAAATGTCATAAAGTAAGAAGCTCCCCCTAGAGATAGGTTAGGCATAGGTCCACACAAATCACTATGAACAAGTGCTTATGTGCTTCTATGCTTATGTGGCTGCTATGTTTGCTTACCATACAAACAATGTTCACAGAATTCCAAATCATTAAATGAAAAGCGAGGCAAATAACGAGAACGAGACAAGATTTCCATTCCCTTCTTGGACATATGTCCTAACCGGCTATGCCACAAAGAAACGTTCGGCTGCTCGGTTACCTTGATTACATTTTTAGAGACATTTGATACATAAATCATGTAAAGTCCTCCAGACTTTACTCCATGTGCTACTGTCATAGAACCCTTGGATATCTTCCACATGTTCTCTCCAAAAGTGGTGACGTAGCCATCATCATCAAGTAAACCTGTGCTGATCAAGCTCTTTGTAATTGCGGGAACATGTCTCACATTCTTCAGCATGAAAGAAGAGCCATTTCGAAACTTCAATTGAACATCTCCAACACCTAAGATCTCACATGTCTGCCCATTGCCTAGCCGAACATGATCTTTATGGTCACATAATAGGTAAACCACTCCTTGTTTGGAGAAACATGAAGTGATGCCCCTGAGTCTATAATCCAGTCACTCAGTGCATTTCCATCAGATGCTGTAAGAAGAGCTGAGTCCATTGTATTCTTCAAGAAGTAGATGTCTCCTGACACTAGACTGTCATCCTCTGCAACAGTGTTTTTCACATTTATTTCTTGAATCTTCACTGAGGACTTGTTCTTCTCACCATGGTCTTCAGCTTTCTCTTTGCCTTTTTCTGCTTTCCATTCTCTGCCGTCTCTTTTCATCTGACCCTTCTTTCCACAATGGTAGCATTCTATGTCACTCTTGCCTTTAGCACTGCGGGACTTGCTACGAGACTGATTCCTCTTTCCACCTTTGTACTTTTCTTTGGTCCTTCCCCTGACAACTAAGGCTGTTCCTTTGCCTTTGTCCATTGTCTTTCTATTGGTTTCTTCAGTAAGCAGACTTCCTTCTACACCTGCTATGTTCAAACCATATGGAGGTGCAGAATTACTCAAAGCTGTGCGAAAAGTGTCCCAACTTTCCGGCAATGTGATCAACAGGAAAATAGCTCTAACAGGTTCATCAAACTTGACACCTTGAGCTGACAACTGACTATAGGTTGTGTTGAATTCATTCAGATGATTGGACATAGGTGTCCCTTCTTTCATCTTCAAGTCAATAAGCTTCTTAAGCCAGTATACCTGTGAAGCTGCACTCTGCTTCTCATAAAGATCACTCAGCTTTAACCATGCTTGATAAGCCGACATCTCGTCTGCTACATTGAAGTAAACGCTTTCTGCCAAAGTCAGGATAATGGTAGAAAGTGCCAATTCATCCATTTTGCTCCATTCATCTTCGTCCATATCTTCTGGTTTTATCCCTTTGATCTTTATAGGTTTTATCTGCTTCTTTTGTACCAACACGTGCCAAATCTCCTTCTTCCACAATGCGAAATTGGTTCCATCCAGCTTCTTGATATTATAAAGAGGAGTTGTATTTGATCCAGCCATAGCTACGCTTCATAGTGGTTTACTTTCCTGGGAAAAATTCGGCAGAGTTTCCCCTGTAAACTGACCTCTAAACCAATATCAACCTGTCAAATGAACCAAAAAATCTTTAGATTCTGCATAAATTTCGGGAGAGTCTCCTTTGTAAAATGGCTCTGGTGTACTCAAAAATAGACCAAAAACAGCTCAAAAAACACTGTCTCTCTAACATTGTAAGCTGCGGGTAAACCTGTCCTGCACCTATACTGTCTCTGACTCTCCTGTCACTGTCCTGTAAGCATAGAGTGCGACAATGCCTCAACGGCAGTAAAGCAAAGATGCAATCCCAACTGTCTAACTCACAGTCAATACATCCTAGCTGCCTATCTAAGGGTGCTCGAGGGATCGCTCCAAGACCTGTATCACCAAAAGGATCTCAACATTCGAGAATCCCCCAGCTCAATAAAACCTCACTCGACCCTCAACAAAGGCTGCAGTAAATCTGATAGTACATAGACTTCCCACAAAGTCATACATCCACAAATTTCCCATTGTATGCTGTAACCGCTACGGTGGTTGTTTGCTGCGTGACTCACAGCCAGCAAACCCTCAACAGACATACATCATCTCTGACAATACTTCCCATGTGGAAGTACCTGCAATGTCAGGATGAAATCAGGAATATCAAGAAGCAAACACAAGCTACCTGATGAACTAGTGGATGTCGCCTACAGACTGTGTGTAGATGCGCCCGTGTCGTATGTGACACGCCTCCTAGAACTGTGAGCCGTCCTTTGATGTGTAGACAGCCACAAATCAACACTCTGGGAGTGTCGATATCCTCAGCACCTGCAGTTGTAGGCCAAAAACCCCAAATTTGCAGAGTCAGATTTGCACCCGCCGAGACCACGTAGTCGAAAATGGCCTGTGCAGACCTTTGTCGAAGCCGAACGGTGACCGAGATGACCTCAAAATGAAATTCTGAGAACACCGAGGCCTTCGGGTTGTCCCACAGGATTTGGGGCCGTGTCTTCGCCTGTCGAATTTCACTCCAATCTGAGCTGGTGACTCTAGCCTCCTGCAGTGCTGCCTCGAGCCTCGATCTGAGCTCTGATACCAGTTGAAGGAGTATGAGCGGAAGTGCGACGCGAGAGAGAGTGCGAGAAGAAGAGCACGACGATCTGGTGAACTCGCTCTACTGTAATGTGTAGAGCATAGTGAGTTCTTATTAGGTTTTTACAAAATAATATGTGTACATACCTGGCGGCCGGCCCACTTACCTGGGCGACCACATTGGGCTTTATACCCCAACAAGTTGAACTACCTACGCAAGCACGTTAATGTTGATCTTTATCCAGGGAATGAGACATGCGAGTCTTCAAAAGGATCTACATATGATAAGGAGATTGATGCTAAACGAATTGATCAAAGAAGCTCTTTATCTGGTGGATAACTGTGAGAAATATAAAAAAAACAATTGTAAGAGTCAAGAGGATGACACATCCTCTGAGCACAGCGATTCAGAGATGAGTGAGTCCATTGCAAAACCAGCAGCACCTATCGATCAAGAAGTGATTATCGACAAAATGGTCAAGAGGTTAGCTCCTCTTGTAAATTCTGATCCAAGGGAGCTTAAGTGGTGAAAAATAGAGAGAAAATGGACAAACCATACAAGGGAAAAGTGTTACTATGTCATGGAATATGCTACAAAGAGGTATGTACAACCTATTCTAGTAGCACCTACTCCACCTAGAAATGCTATGGAGAATGTGCAAGGACTAGTAAGAGTTTCAAGGCCACACCGTGTCTTAGGACAACAAACTCTGTTGCCAGGTGCTAGAATATCTATAGAAATGAGATACACATAGATGATGGAAGCATCTAACAAACAAGCGCTAGTATCGACTACAATGTGTTATAACAACCAAAGTGGGTACTACCCTTTGAAGCGATAGAAGATGAGAGAAACAAATGGAGTGGTGAGGCTGGTACAACTTCCACCTCTTGTATTTTGACCTAAAGAAATAAGATATGAGATGGATGAAAGGACATTGCAGTTCATTGATAATATAGGCTTAGCAAGGTCAAATCCTATTTATAGCCAAGAGGAATTGCAAGAAGAATATCCTCAACCAGAGATAGAGTGTCACAAAATCAGTGGCAACCCCTTGGTCAAACAATGTCCACAGACGGACATCACACAAGTAAATGCCTATTGTCTTGAATATGGTGTCATTCACTTGGTCCCCGACTGTCCAAAAAACCCAAACCGAGTCAGAAAGATCACAACAATTGTCTCAAGAATCGTTCAGCTCCCAATAGATAGAACAATGAAAACGTTGTACCAGTTCAAGTAGTTATGAGTGTGCAAGCTCAAAAATAAGGTGAAAAAAGAAAACTGATGCAAGTCCAGAGACGGGTGAGCCAAAGACCGGCGCACCGAGTCAAAAAACCAAGAGCAAATGAAATATTTGAAAAGCTAGTAAGGCTAGGATGAAAGAACATAAGAAACAAGAACAAAAATCCCTAGCCAATGAGCTCACCCAAACTAAAGAAAAGATAAGACAACACAAGAAAAGTGTTGCCCCTTCTCTTGCACCGACGTCTCAAACTTCAAAAGAACCATCAATGGAAAGTAAGCCAAGAAGTGCTAGTTCCGGAGGATCGGTGTTGGTCGAGAAGATTAATGAGCCATTAGACGCCCTCCTAAGAGCCTATGAAATAGGACTCAAAAACAATCAAACCCAAGAACATAGATGGATGACATATCCATATGCGGAACTAGAAAAGGACAGGCTTGAAATGTGCAAGAGAATGATTCAAATAACCCAAGCTTTATTAGAACCACAAGTTGGAAAACCTGAGGGTGTATTCCTTGTCCCACCTACATCAGTAATTCAACCAAGCCAAGAATGAAAAGAGCTAGATTCAAGTTATGCACATGGAAAAAACGTCAAGGACCCCAAATTAGAACCAAGGATAGTGTTGAATACCATGAATAACTCTTGTGAGGGATTTCACATAGCTATATCTAACAACTATAAATAAATAGATGGTCTTGACAAATTGTGAAAACATGTCAGAGAGGCCAATGAATAAAGTGGGATAAGCAGATGACCAAACCAGATGGGTGATGGAAGGGCAGTGTCTATTTCACTAGTAGAAGAATTTGAGGATGGATCTCAAATGAATCTAGAAGTGGAATCATATTAGGAAGACAAAGGATATGTACAGTCTATGGACACTCAACCCCGTTCACTAAGAACACTACCATCCTATACGAGAGAGTATGAGGCCAAGGCAGATGTTGTTGCAGTCCCATCACAGAGACTGTCTCCCAACAAGGTGTTTGATTTGAAAGGTCTGATAGACATTTTGTCGACACTAGTCACTTATACAATAACATTAGTAGAGTTGCTCAGAATATGACCAAACGTGTGAACTACTGTGGGAAAATTCCTAGACAAATTTGGTGTTAAAAGACCAATGACTCAAATCGAGGAAGAAATCAAAGAGCTAGAAATGCATCAGCTAAACACTCGGTCAGTGCCACTAAACAAGGTAGGAAAGTACTATGAGGGAGAAGATGAGAACACAACTCTTCCCATGCAATTCCAAGGTGTAAAAACTATGGCCATCCTTAAGAGTGGATCTGGTGTTCCCATTGCAACAAAAGAGGTCTAAAAAAAATAGGTGTTGCGGGAGAAAATCACACCACCCATAAAGTGCATGCAACACAACCTAGATGAACATAATGTCAATTGAGGACACATATGACACAATAGGCACACAGAGGAAACCTATTTAGCTTGTCAGGCTGAGACCATCCTACACATACAACACTCTGGAAGTCCAACTAAACCACAACCTATAATCTCACTGATCTCAACTACACAACCCAACCCACATATACACAATGGAAGAAAACCCATCAAATCATGTCAAAATTGTATGCAAATTAAGGAACACCATCCCCTCACTAGGATACACCTGTCTCAAAGCTTCTACACTCAAAACCCTAGCTCTAAACCCATTTGCCAAAAACGCGAATAAAGACAGAGCCTAATTTGGAAAGTGTCCAAAACTAAAATCTATGAGTTCCTATGCGTATCTTATGTCACCAAAATTCTAATGACTACTTTCACGCAAAAATAGACATCACTTGATATACCTACAACCACAAATAGCTCGTAGGTGTGTGTGCTTCGTCCCACGTGAAATGCTTGGCATTGTTGCGTAGCTAGAATAAATAGTGGTAACTTAATCATACTGCAAGAAAGAGACATAATATTTATCACCATGTCGTTGGGAAAGAGACACGATAACTTGATCAATTATATAATTTACAAGTTCAATTAAAGAGGACAATAAATAATTCATCACTTTATCATCACTTGGTCATAGAACAAAAATCATTACAATGTCATAGCCCAATCTATTGGCACCGTATGGAAAGAGAGAAAGATCAAAAGCCTTAGGTCAGGTTTAGGGATTGTTTCGCTTGCCACTCTCAAAGTGGGTAAGTACATTGCCGAAAAAATCCCTTTTTTTTTGCTCTTGTGATAGAGACATGCACTTCAATAATCGTTTACAAGTATGACACATGGAGTAGATATCCATGGCTTTATTCTAGGGAGGTTGATTTGTAGATAGGCATTCTGGGATAGCCCATGGAAAATCTCTCTCGCTCTGCTTTCTAGTTTATATTTGCAAGTTGGGAAGAGGAGGGGAGGCAATCATGTCTTTGTTTTGATCTTTGTAAATGACCCCAAATCCACAATGCTTTCATAGACACTCTAATGTCCAAAGTGAAGCATCATGTTGCGGGAGTGAAGGTTAGTGTGGAGGTAGTCGTGCGCATGTAGATACTTTACGGTCGGAAGAACAGTGTTTACTATCTACAAAATGTTATTTTGGAATAACTTTATTGTTCCTTTAGTGATTACATGATCGTGAATGGCACGTTGACTGCCATTTGCAGTGCACTCTCTTATGCACTACTCTACATGGCCGCAATTCCAAAAACGTGAAATGAGCATTGGATGCTCTATTTGGTGAACCATGTCAAATGGATAGATAATGCTGCAATGAGTGATGTCCAAAATTGTGGCTCTTTAAATGCATGATGTGTGACACCTACATGCTTTACGTGTGCCCATATCCCTTCTCCCAGCTGCGGAGCCTGTATATTGAAGATTGCAGTTTCTGGTAAAAGATGTAATACAAGGGGGACATGAGACGCAGACTCTATTCTAACCGTAGTTTGTGGCTCTTCAGTAGCATCTGAAGGATTAGCTTCCACTCTCGTGCGCTTTGATGCTCTTTCTAGATTTACCTTGCTCTTCCACTCACTACACAATTGTTTCACAAGTTGTATGTGAGTAGCTATGCCTGGCAAAGTAATAATTTTTTAAAAAAAAATATCCTGAAAATATTCACAATCGGTCCAATAGATAGATTGACCATGTTCAACAATGAACCTAATGTCATTAGAGATATGTCAAAATCAGCGAGCGTAAATGCGTGTTAAAGATGCTCAAATACAGACTTCACTCAGGCCTCTATGGACTGGTAATAATGTCTAAGAGAAGAGGGGTTTAGGCAACAACAAATCTTAGCCTCTGACATGTGATGAAAGTGGCATACTATCACTTCAAAGGCAATTGGTTGTTGATGTTTTTCTAGCTTAATTTCTGTCAAGCATAAACGTTGTCAGAGGAGAGGGGAAACTATCAAAATCGTGTCATGATCCTAATCCATACACAATTGACATAATTCATAGCAAACGACGATATACTATGATTGCAATACATACATTGTACAATAGAGAGGAGAATACACAGAGAGAGAGGGAGAGAGGTGAATAGGCTAGGAGTGTAACGGAAACTCATCACAATAAATGGACCCTGTTATGTGCGTTACATAGTACATGTAAAGGATCGGAGTGTGGATGTGAACAACCCAGCTTGTGTGAGGTGCACTCAACACAAGTCTTGGACGTTTTGTAATGTTTACTGATAGTTTAATCAATCTAATCCCTAATGAATTGTGTGGAACACACAACACAACCATTAGCGGACAATTTAAAAATCTCATATTGTGGCCAAACATCGTACATATTTACATCTAAGACAAAACCAAGTCATCTACTGATGAGTGGCGTATCTACGGATCTAAAAGTACAGGGACAAGGTGTGTCATGCTAAGATGGTATGCATCTCTCCACTCTTAGGTAGACAAATGTATCCCTCATATTTCTATGTAGTAAGAACGATGACGTGACTTAACCCGATCCCTGATGAAGTGTGTGGAACTCACAACACAAACATCAGCAGACAATGTATATATATACATCCAAGACAACACCAAGTCATCTAGTGATGAACAATGATGTGTCTTTGGAGTTCAAAGCACAAGAGTAAATAGTGCATCACACAGAGATGAAGAGGAAATAAACTATGTAGCTCTCCACTCTCTATTTGATGAGCAAATCTCTTGCATTTCTACGTGATACAAATGATGATTTGAGCTGATCAACAATTGAGAAACATATAGGTCACTTTGTAGTGAGAGGTGTAGCATCATGCCTACTGCACTCCACGAGCCGACCACTAAATTCTAACTCAGCCTTGTGGTGAGAGATATAATACTGCACCACAGGAGTGAGAATCTAAGTCTGTCCTAAAACCCTTCTCTACAGAGAGCCAAGTGGCTACACAACACGAGCAAAGTGACTAGTTTCTACTCACTTCTAGAGTGATCTGGATGGCTACACACCACAAAGTGGACTATAACTGCAAGCCAACTTTGTGGTGAGAGAAAAACAACTGCACCATAGGAGTCTGGTACAACACACAAAAGCAAGCTAGAATAAATGGTAACAACTTTAAAATTATACCTCAAGATCTAGCTGTCTATTGCTCTTTCTCCTGCAGTCACTGCTTTCGATCAAAATCGGTGACGGTTCTTATACGAGTATCTCATTAGGGAAAATTTGGACTCACAAAGGGGCCTTATAAGGAGTTTGACTTCCTCTCTCATGTCCAAAACGGGCGTGTGGTAAATTTTTACAAATCAACTCTAAACTTGGCGGAGATTTGACAGTTAGAATCTAATCCTCAAGCACTTTCTATTGATAGATATCACGCCATGAGATTCTTCATATTTTAAAAGATTCTATTTTTTATTCTCTTGTGATGTGACAACTCCACCTAGAATCTAGAGAATCAAAAATAGAATCTTTCAAATTATGAGGAATCTCGTGGTGTGCTATATATCCATAGAAAGAGCTTAAAGAGTATATTCTAACTGCCATATCTCCGCCAAGTTTAGAGTTGATTTGCAAAAAATTTACCGCACGCCCGTTTTGAATATGAGAGAGGAAGTCAAACTCTCTATAAGGCCCCTTCGTGAGTCCAAATTTCCCCTAATGTTTTGATTGAAAGACTTTTCGATCGAAAGATATTACGATTGAAATATCTTTCGATCGAAAAATAAATAAAAGTGATTATTCTGGATTTTGACCTATAATGATGTTTTATACGTATATTTTTTTCGGTACGGGTGTATAAATGCAAGGCAGCATAGTAACTTCAAAGATCATCATATTGCTTAAAATAGGAAGCCTTGCTAGCAAATGCCAATAAGAAAATTTCTTATACCCAAATCTTGCACATCATAAATGTTCTCCATGCATTGACTGTGTATGCATAATAGGGCTACATTAGGCACATTTTTTTATTTCCCAAGCACAACACATACTCTTGGTGATACCCCGTTGTCAAGGAGGACTCCAAATAGGAGGGGGGGAAGCATTCTAAATGCTAACCTAGTGTTATGAATATTAGAGGGCAATGTTTTATGAGTTGTATTGAAGTTTTGTATTTAGTTGCGATAATGTTTTGACAAAATTGAAAGTATATGACCTCATAATAGCGGGGAAAAAAGCCATGTATGAGCCCCTAGGGACATGTGTACAATGTACATAGCGTTTAGGTTTCTATTAAGTTGATTTTGCTTTTTGGTGTAGAGATGCCTGAGCAAACAAAGACAAGAAGGTATGGGAGCATGACGTAACTTCACGAGGTATGCCTCAACGGCCATATGCATAGTGGGTAATGACAGAGGTAAGAAAGAATGTTGATCAGTCTTTGACAACAACATAAGGCCAAACATGACTGAGAATGTTCATAACAAGGAATTTGGTGATGCGACTAAACGATAGCACCCCTCAAGTGAAAAATTGTGAATCAAACATTTCATGCAACTACACGGCCATATACAAGAAGTAAATTATTATATTGTAATCTTCTATCTTGTATCTGACTTAATGAAGCCTAACAAACAAAAGGGAATAACAACACTAGCAAGAACAAAAGGGGCAGATGTCTGTAAGAGCAACCAAGGGTCAATCCAGATTCTAGTCATCGTCATTGGGTCTACATATGATTGATTGAGAGATGGTGCTAGCGAGAATGAAATCCAAAAAGTTAGCTTGGAAAGCCAAATACAAATCCAAATCAAGCTAAACTTTTTCAAGGGGCTAAACAAATAGAGAGTACAAGCTAAGGGTTTTTTTAAAAGAAAGGTCAAACCCCTAGCCAAAGATGCAGTCTTTTCAAAGCTGAAGCAATGATAGCCAACTAAATACCTTGTACATCATATATATGGGTTTTGGGGATAAATGGATAACAATGATCGCTCATTGATGGTCATATCACGAATGATATCTGATAAAGCCCTTTTGAAGAAAGTTACTCACTTGGGGAATTAATTGGGGTTTGTCGGGCTTTAATTAAGTCATGTATGAAGTAGAAGCAGTATAATGTTTTACACAACACACAAAAACTAACAATGGCAAATGCAACTTTGATCAACTTGATGCAGGAACAAAGAAGTACCCAATGAAGAAGAACAGACACAGAAGTAATCAGAGGATCTCAAAAGATTGTCCTTGATGAGGCGGGTCAAATTGTAGACATGGGTTCTGAACCTCACATCAGAAGATTCGGCTTGAAAAACAGACTTTGCATTGGAGTGCAACTTGGCTTAAGAAGTTGAAGGTTTAGCCAAACAATTTCTATACAATCCTTACAAAGTTGTCATTATCTCGCAAGATCTAAAAGACAATCATTCAATTCTACAAATTGTAGAAGTTGTTTATCAAAATGAGAAAGACACAACATTGGCAGATGTTCATCATCAATTATGATTTTCTTCAATCATGTGAAGAATATGTACATCGGATTGGACGAACATGACAAGCTCGTGAAAAGGCTACAGCCTATACTTTCTTTACATCAGCAAAACAACAACGAACTCTGCACCGATGTAGACAATCAAGTCATGTCAGGGACAACATGAATTCACAGGGGGGAGTGTTGACCACTGGGTCAACAGCATGACATAACTCAACAAAGCCTTATTTCTTGAGAGTTATGAAAGGCTGAGTATTATGGTTATATACATCATTTGTACTCAGTAGGTAGTCTAGTTGTAGAATCCGGGATTCAATGACACTTCCAAATTGTAAATGCAAAGCCGTTATACCTCTTAAATTCTATTTCTCGTTAACCTAAGGTAGACTTAGTATATAAGGTACAAAGGTCACTTTTCTAAAAACATTTAATCATAATCTAAGTTTTAGCGCTACCATCTATTGTGCGTGAGAGAGGAAGAGAGAGAGAGTGAGCATCATCCTGGTGCACTCCCCGCTTGTTCATCACATTGTAGATCTATCTACATTGTTGTGCTAGGCTCGGCAAGAGCTACGCATGGACGTTAAACATTCCTCGCAGAATGAAGCAAAGGCGCACACATATCTATGAGCTATTTGCTATTGTAAGTATATCAAATGATGTTAAATTTTTACTTGTAGATACTCATACATTTTAGTTTTTGGCATTTCAGAATTCTACTCTGTCTTTATACGGGTTTTCGCATATGGGGTTGGAGCTAGGGTTTTGAGTGTAGAGGCTTAGGGACAGGTGTATCCAAGTGAGGGGATGGTGTTGCTTAAGTTTTGTACAATTATGGTATGATTTGGTGAGTTTCCTTCCTTGTGTGTATGTGGGTTGATGATGTATTTGAGAGTAGTGAGATTCTAGTTTGTGGTTTAGTTGGCCTTCCAGAGTGTTGTATGTGTAGGATGGTCTTAGCCTGACCTGCTAAAGAGATTTCCTTTGTATGCCTATTGTGTCATATGTGCCCTCAATTGACATTATGTTGATCTAGGTTGTGTTGCACGCACTTTATGGGTGGTGTGGTTCGCTCCCGCAACAACTTGCAAACCACTCTATGAATTC